>NC_135234.1:433647869-433955925 GCF_051348905.1 Ranitomeya variabilis
AAGCCTATTGCATTTTTCAAAATGGTAATTTGGAGCAGAAGGTTGAAGCTCAGCTTTATTTAGTTGAGGGCAACACCAGGGAGGGGCAGAAGCCGTTAGTAGGCCCTAACCACCATTTTTTTTTTTTAAAACCACTTAATGAGAGCCGGAAGGTTGAAGCTCAGCTTTATTTAGTTGAGGACAACACCAGGCAGGGGCACACAGACAGACACCTTTAGTAGGCCTGAAAAGCCTATTGCATTTTTCAAAATGGTAATTTGGAGCAGAAGGTTGAAGCTCAGCTTTATTTAGTTGAGGGCAACACCAGGGAGGGGCAGAAGCCGTTAGTAGGCCCTAACCACCATTTTTTTTTTTAAAACCACATAATGAGAGCCGGAAGGTTGAAGCTCAGCTTTATTTAGTTGAGGACAACACCAGGGAGGGGCACACAGACAGACACCTTTAGTAGGCCTGAAAAGCCTATTGCATTTTTCAAAATGGTAATTTGGAGCAGAAGGTTGAAGCTCAGCTTTATTTAGTTGAGGGCAACACCAGGGAGGGGCAGAAGCCGTTAGTAGGCCCTAACCACCATTTTTTTTTTTTTAAAACCACTTAATGAGAGCCGGAAGGTTGAAGCTCAGCTTTATTTAGTTGAGGACAACACCAGGCAGGGGCACACAGACAGACACCTTTAGTAGGCCTGAAAAGCCTATTGCATTTTTCAAAATGGTAATTTGGAGCAGAAGGTTGAAGCTCAGCTTTATTTAGTTGAGGGCAACACCAGGGAGGGGCAGAAGCCGTTAGTAGGCCCTAACCACCATTTTTTTTTTTTAAAACCACTTAATGAGAGCCGGAAGGTTGAAGCTCAGCTTTATTTAGTTGAGGACAACACCAGGCAGGGGCACACAGACAGACACCTTTAGTAGGCCTGAAAAGCCTATTGCATTTTTCAAAATGGTAATTTGGAGCAGAAGGTTGAAGCTCAGCTTTATTTAGTTGAGGGCAACACCAGGGAGGGGCAGAAGCCGTTAGTAGGCCCTAACCAAAGTTGAAGGCCAAATGCAGTTTAATTTCTGATACTATAGGCCGAAAGCCAGAAGGTGGAAGTTCCGATTTAGACAGTGGAGGACAATTTGAATTAGGGACTGCAGACAGACTTAGTAGGCTGTCCCCTGTGGACCATGCATCCAACACATTAACCCATTGCGCCGTAATGGACACGTAATCTTCCGTGGCCATGCCTACAGGTCCATGCGTCTGTTGTCAGGTGCACCTTTGTACTCACAGATTGCCAGAGTGCATGGACAATGCGGTCTTCTACATGCTGGTGGAGGGTTGGGATGGCTTTTCTCGCAAAAGAAGTGTCGACTGGTTAGCTTGTAGCGTGGTACAGCGTAGTCCATCATGGCCTTATTAATAGTAAATAAAATATATAACTAGGCTCTATGAACTTTTAAATAGGTTCCAGGGGTACACGGGCAGCATTGGTGTGGTCAGTGGAGGAGTATTGCAAGTAGGGGCTGCAGACAGGCTATCAAAGGCCTAAAATAACAAACAGTAGGCAGTCATGGCAGTTTTACATCGGTTACATGGATACACGGGCAGGCAGCTTGGTGGTCAGTGGAGGAGTATTTAAAGTAGGGACCGCAGACAGGCTTCAAAGGCCTAACATAAGAAAATGG
The DNA here is from genome assembly GCF_051348905.1 of Ranitomeya variabilis. Taxonomy (NCBI): domain Eukaryota; kingdom Metazoa; phylum Chordata; class Amphibia; order Anura; family Dendrobatidae; genus Ranitomeya; species Ranitomeya variabilis. The sequence goes on from NC_135234.1 coordinate 433,649,531, forward strand.
GCTGGCTGTAGGCACTTTATAATTGGTTCCAGGGGTACACGGGCAGCAGTGGTCTGGTCAGTGGAGGAGTATTTAAAGTAGGGACCGCAGACAGGCTATCAAAGGCCTAACATAACAAACAATAGGCTCATGGCAGTTTCACAGCGGTTACATGGATACACGGGCAGGCAGCTTGGTGGTGGTGAGTGGAGGAGTATTTAAAGTAGGGACCGCAGACAGGCTTCAAAGGCCTAACATAAGAAAATGGGCTGGCTGTAGGCACTTTATAATTGGTTCCAGGGGTACACGGGCAGCAGTGGTCTGGTCAGTGGAGGAGTATTTAAAGTAGGGACCGCAGACAGGCTTCAAAGGCCTAACATAAGAAAATGGGCTGGCTGTAGGCACTTTATAATTGGTTCCAGGGGTACACGGGCAGCAGTGGTCTGGTCAGTGGAGGAGTATTTAAAGTAGGGACCGCAGACAGGCTATCAAAGGCCTAACATAACAAACAATAGGCTCATGGCAGTTTCACAGCGGTTACATGGATACACGGGCAGGCAGCTTGGTGGTGGTGAGTGGAGGAGTATTTAAAGTAGGGACCGCAGACAGGCTTCAAAGGCCTAACATAAGAAAATGGGCTGGCTGTAGGCACTTTATAATTGGTTCCAGGGGTACACGGGCAGCAGTGGTCTGGTCAGTGGAGGAGTATTTAAAGTAGGGACCGCAGACAGGCTTCAAAGGCCTAACATAAGAAAATGGGCTGGCTGTAGGCACTTTATAATTGGTTCCAGGGGTACACGGGCAGCAGTGGTCTGGTCAGTGGAGGAGTATTTAAAGTAGGGACCGCAGACAGGCTATCAAAGGCCTAACATAACAAACAATAGGCTCATGGCAGTTTCACAGCGGTTACATGGATACACGGGCAGGCAGCTTGGTGGTCAGTGGAGGAGTATTTAAAGTAGGGACCGCAGACAGGCTATCAAAGGCCTAAAATAACAAACAATAGGCTCATGGCAGTTTTACAGCGGTTAAATGGATACACGGGCAGGCAGCTTGGTGGTCAGTGGAGGAGTATTGCAAGTAGGGGCCGCAGACAGGCTATCAAAGGCCTAAAATAACAAACAATAGGCTCATGGCAGTTTTACAGCGGTTACATGGATACACGGGCAGGCAGCTTGGTGGTCAGTGGAGGAGTATTGCAAGTAGGGGCCGCAGACAGGCTATCAAAGGCCTAAAATAACAAACAATAGGCTCATGGCAGTTTTACAGCGGTTACATGGATACACGGGCAGGCAGCTTGGTGGTCAGTGGAGGAGTATTGCAAGTAGGGGCCGCAGACAGGCTATCAAAGGCCTAAAATAACAAACAATAGGCTCATGGCAGTTTTACAGCGGTTACATGGATACACGGGCAGGCAGCTTGGTGGTCAGTGGAGGAGTATTTAAAGTAGGGACCGCAGACAGGCTATCAAAGGCCTAAAATAACAAACAATAGGCTCATGGCAGTTTTACAGCGGTTACATGGATACACGGGCAGGCAGCTTGGTGGTCAGTGGAGGAGTATTTAAAGTAGGGACCGCAGACAGGCTATCAAAGGCCTAAAATAACAAACAATAGGCTCATGGCAGTTTTACAGCGGTTACATGGATACACGGGCAGGCAGCTTGGTGGTCAGTGGAGGAGTATTTAAAGTAGGGACCGCAGACAGGCTTCAAAGGCCTAACATAAGAAAATGGGCTGGCTGTAGGCACTTTATAATTGGTTCCAGGGGTACACGGGCAGCAGTGGTCTGGTCAGTGGAGGAGTATTTAAAGTAGGGACCGCAGACAGGCTATCAAAGGCCTAACATAACAAACAATAGGCTCATGGCAGTTTCACAGCGGTTACATGGATACACGGGCAGGCAGCTTGGTGGTGGTGAGTGGAGGAGTATTTAAAGTAGGGACCGCAGACAGGCTTCAAAGGCCTAACATAAGAAAATGGGCTGGCTGTAGGCACTTTATAATTGGTTCCAGGGGTACACGGGCAGCAGTGGTCTGGTCAGTGGAGGAGTATTTAAAGTAGGGACCGCAGACAGGCTTCAAAGGCCTAACATAAGAAAATGGGCTGGCTGTAGGCACTTTATAATTGGTTCCAGGGGTACACGGGCAGCAGTGGTCTGGTCAGTGGAGGAGTATTTAAAGTAGGGACCGCAGACAGGCTTCAAAGGCCTAACATAAGAAAATGGGCTGGCTGTAGGCACTTTATAATTGGTTCCAGGGGTACACGGGCAGCAGTGGTCTGGTCAGTGGAGGAGTATTTAAAGTAGGGACCGCAGACAGGCTATCAAAGGCCTAACATAACAAACAATAGGCTCATGGCAGTTTCACAGCGGTTACATGGATACACGGGCAGGCAGCTTGGTGGTGGTGAGTGGAGGAGTATTTAAAGTAGGGACCGCAGACAGGCTTCAAAGGCCTAACATAAGAAAATGGGCTGGCTGTAGGCACTTTATAATTGGTTCCAGGGGTACACGGGCAGCAGTGGTCTGGTCAGTGGAGGAGTATTTAAAGTAGGGACCGCAGACAGGCTTCAAAGGCCTAACATAAGAAAATGGGCTGGCTGTAGGCACTTTATAATTGGTTCCAGGGGTACACGGGCAGCAGTGGTCTGGTCAGTGGAGGAGTATTTAAAGTAGGGACCGCAGACAGGCTATCAAAGGCCTAACATAACAAACAATAGGCTCATGGCAGTTTCACAGCGGTTACATGGATACACGGGCAGGCAGCTTGGTGGTGGTGAGTGGAGGAGTATTTAAAGTAGGGACCGCAGACAGGCTTCAAAGGCCTAACATAAGAAAATGGGCTGGCTGTAGGCACTTTATAATTGGTTCCAGGGGTACACGGGCAGCAGTGGTCTGGTCAGTGGAGGAGTATTTAAAGTAGGGACCGCAGACAGGCTTCAAAGGCCTAACATAAGAAAATGGGCTGGCTGTAGGCACTTTATAATTGGTTCCAGGGGTACACGGGCAGCAGTGGTCTGGTCAGTGGAGGAGTATTTAAAGTAGGGACCGCAGACAGGCTTCAAAGGCCTAACATAAGAAAATGGGCTGGCTGTAGGCACTTTATAATTGGTTCCAGGGGTACACGGGCAGCAGTGGTCTGGTCAGTGGAGGAGTATTTAAAGTAGGGACCGCAGACAGGCTATCAAAGGCCTAACATAACAAACAATAGGCTCATGGCAGTTTCACAGCGGTTACATGGATACACGGGCAGGCAGCTTGGTGGTCAGTGGAGGAGTATTGCAAGTAGGGGCCGCAGACAGGCTATCAAAGGCCTAAAATAACAAACAATAGGCTCATGGCAGTTTTACAGCGGTTACATGGATACACGGGCAGGCAGCTTGGTGGTCAGTGGAGGAGTATTTAAAGTAGGGACCGCAGACAGGCTATCAAAGGCCTAAAATAACAAACAATAGGCTCATGGCAGTTTTACAGCGGTTACATGGATACACGGGCAGGCAGCTTGGTGGTCAGTGGAGGAGTATTTAAAGTAGGGACCGCAGACAGGCTATCAAAGGCCTAAAATAACAAACAATAGGCTCATGGCAGTTTTACAGCGGTTACATGGATACACGGGCAGGCAGCTTGGTGGTCAGTGGAGGAGTATTTAAAGTAGGGACCGCAGACAGGCTTCAAAGGCCTAACATAAGAAAATGGGCTGGCTGTAGGCACTTTATAATTGGTTCCAGGGGTACACGGGCAGCAGTGGTCTGGTCAGTGGAGGAGTATTTAAAGTAGGGACCGCAGACAGGCTATCAAAGGCCTAACATAACAAACAATAGGCTCATGGCAGTTTCACAGCGGTTACATGGATACACGGGCAGGCAGCTTGGTGGTGGTGAGTGGAGGAGTATTTAAAGTAGGGACCGCAGACAGGCTTCAAAGGCCTAACATAAGAAAATGGGCTGGCTGTAGGCACTTTATAATTGGTTCCAGGGGTACACGGGCAGCAGTGGTCTGGTCAGTGGAGGAGTATTTAAAGTAGGGACCGCAGACAGGCTTCAAAGGCCTAACATAAGAAAATGGGCTGGCTGTAGGCACTTTATAATTGGTTCCAGGGGTACACGGGCAGCAGTGGTCTGGTCAGTGGAGGAGTATTTAAAGTAGGGACCGCAGACAGGCTTCAAAGGCCTAACATAAGAAAATGGGCTGGCTGTAGGCACTTTATAATTGGTTCCAGGGGTACACGGGCAGCAGTGGTCTGGTCAGTGGAGGAGTATTTAAAGTAGGGACCGCAGACAGGCTATCAAAGGCCTAACATAACAAACAATAGGCTCATGGCAGTTTCACAGCGGTTACATGGATACACGGGCAGGCAGCTTGGTGGTCAGTGGAGGAGTATTTAAAGTAGGGACCGCAGACAGGCTATCAAAGGCCTAACATAACAAACAATAGGCTCATGGCAGTTTCACAGCGGTTACATGGATACACGGGCAGGCAGCTTGGTGGTCAGTGGAGGAGTATTTAAAGTAGGGACCGCAGACAGGCTATCAAAGGCCTAAAATAACAAACAATAGGCTCATGGCAGTTTTACAGCGGTTACATGGATACACGGGCAGGCAGCTTGGTGGTCAGTGGAGGAGTATTGCAAGTAGGGGCCGCAGACAGGCTATCAAAGGCCTAAAATAACAAACAATAGGCTCATGGCAGTTTTACAGCGGTTACATGGATACACAGGCAGCTTGGTGGTGAGTGGAGGAGTAGTGCAAGGAGTGTCTGTCCCAGTACTCCCAAAATATAAATAGATGTTAATGTCTCGCAAAACAACCAAAACAAAAAAAAAAGGTGGCATACTTAGGTACAGGGGTGGGCTCATCTACTGAGTTTCTGACATAGTAATTTGGCAGTAACTATTTAATGGTGCCAATATAGGACACAGACACAGACTACTTTAAGTTGCATCATAGATGTCTACAAATTTGTATTGTCAGTGCCAGACATTGAATGATGTCAGCGAATAGACTAAAGATTGGTGGAGCTGTGCGACATAATTTTGCACGTGGTAGAGCACATTTTGAGCTGGGGTAGGGGGGAACTCTCTTGAGGCCGGCGGGACCGCCCCAGGGCCCCTCATGTTACAACGGTGTGTCTGACGTTGGGTGCGCACCACCACCGCCAGAGACACTACATTGTACTATGAGGGACCCAGTAGCAATGCCGTCAACCAAAAGCGAGCACACCCACCTCTTCAGACAAACAGCAGTCTCACGGGTGCTTGCGCCAAGTCGCGATACCACGGCCCCGTGTGGGGAGTTTTGCCATTTAGGGAGGTGTAAACATGTCGTATGCTGTACAATCAGCTGCAGCAAATTAGACATTAGAAAAGTAATTCACAGGCAAGAGCTTTTCATAGGAAAGCTAGGTGTCGGCCGGGCAAGGTGGGGCAAAAGATTTTGAAATCCAGTTGTGGTTCATTTTAATGAATGTTAGATCGTCAACATTTTGGGTAGCCAGACGAGTCCTTTTTTCGGTTAATATTGAACCTGCAGCACTGAATACTCTTTCTGATAGGACACTTGCTGCCGGGCAAGCAAGCTCCTGCAATGCATATTCTGCCAATTCTGGCCAGGTGTCTAATTTGGAGGCCCAGTAATCAAATGGGAATGACGGTTGAGGGAGAACATCGATAAGGGATGAAAAATAGTTAGTAACCATACTGGACAAATGTTGTCTCCTGTCACTTTCAATTGATGCAGCAGTACCTGTCCTGTCTGCGGTCATAGCAAAATCACTCCACAACCTGGTCAGAAAACCCCTCTGTCCAACGCCACTTCTGATGTGTGCACCCCTAACACTCCTAGTCTGCTGCCCCCTGGAGCTCGTGTGAGAACGATCACGTGCGCTGTGTGCTGGGAATGCCTGAAGCAAACGGTCAACAAGAGTTGATTGTTTGGTTGCTAATATTAGTTCCAAGTTCTCATGTGGCATAATATTTTGCAATTTGCCTTTATAGCGTGGATCAAGGAGGCAGGCCAACCAGTAATCGTCATCGTTCATCATTTTCGTAATGCGTGTGTCCCTTTTTAGGATACGTAAGGCATAATCCGCCATGTGGGCCAAAGTTCCAGTTGTCAAATCTCCGGTTGTGATTGGTTGAGGGGCAGTTGCAGGCAAATCTACGTCACTTGTGTCCCTCAAAAAACCAGAACCCGGCCGTGACACGCAACCAAATTCCTGTGCCCCCGGGAAAGGTTCGGCATTAAAAATATACTCATCCCCATCATCCTCCTCGTCCTCCACCTCCTCTTCGCCCGCTACCTCGTCCTGTACACTGCCCTGACCAGACAATGGCTGACTGTCATCAAGGCTTTCCTCTTCCTCTGGTGCAGACGCCTGCTCCTTTATGTGCGTCAAACTTTGCATCAGCAGACGCATTAGGGGGATGCTCATGCTTATTACGGCGTTGTCTGCACTAACCAGCCGTGTGCATTCCTCAAAGCACTGAAGGACTTGACACATGTCTTGTATCTTAGACCACTGCACACCTGACAACTCCATGTCTGCCATCCTACTGCCTGCCCGTGTATCCTCCCACAAATAAATAACAGCACGCCTCTGTTCGCACAGTCTCTGAAGCATGTGCAGTGTTGAGTTCCACCTTGTTGCAACGTCTATGATTAGGCGATGCTGGGGAAGGTTCAAAGACCGCTGATAGGTCTGCATACGGCTGGCGTGTACAGGCGAACGTCGGATATGTGAGCAAAGTGCACGCACTTTGAGGAGCAGGTCGGAGAACCCAGGATAAGTTTTCAATAAGCACTGCACCACCAGGTTTAAGGTGTGAGCCAGGCAAGGAATGTGTTTCAGTTGGGAAAGGGAGATGGCAGCCATGAAATTCCTTCCGTTATCACTCACTACCTTGCCTGCCTCAAGATCTACTGTGCCCAGCCACGACTGCGTTTCTTGTTGCAAGAACTCGGACAGAACTTCCGCGGTGTGTCTATTGTCGCCCAAGCACTTCATAGCCAATACAGCCTGCTGACGCTTGGCAGTAGCTGGCCCATAATGGGACAACTGGTGTGCAACAGTGTCATCTGCCGATGGAGTGGTTGGCAGACTGCGTTCTGTGGAAGAGCTGTAGCTTCTGCAGGAGGACGAGGAGGAGGAGGAGGAGGGGGTGCGAACGCCTACAGCCAACTGTTTCCTAGACCGTGGGCTAGGCACAACTGTCCCTAAATTGATGTCGCCTGTGGACCCTGCATCCACCACATTCACCCAGTGTGCCGTGATGGACACATAACGTCCCTGGCCATGCCTACTGGTCCATGCATCTGTAGTCAGGTGCACCTTTGTACTCACAGATTGCCTGAGTGCATGGACGATGCGCTGTTTAACATGCTGGTGCAGGGCTGGGATGGCTTTTCTGGAAAAAAAGTGTCGACTGGGTAGCTCGTATCGTGGTTCAGCGTACTCCATCAGGGCTTTGAAAGCTTCGCTTTCAACTAACCGGTAGGGCATCATCTCTAACGAGATTAGTCTAGCTATGTGGGCGTTAAAACCCTGTGTACGCGGATGCGAGGATAAGTACTTCCTTTTTCTAACCAGAGTCTCATGTAGGGTGAGCTGGACTGGAGAGCTGGAGATCGTGGAACTTTCGGGTGTGCCGGTGTACATGGCAGACTGAGAGACGGTTGGAGACGGTATTGTTTCCGCCGGTGCCCTAGATGCAATATTTCCTCCTACAAAACTGGTGATTCCCTGACCCTGACTGCTTTTGGCTGGCAAAGAAACCTGCACAGATACTGCCGGTGGTGCGGAAAATGGTGGCTTTACAGTGACGGAAGGGATGTTGCGTTGCTGACTAGCTTCATTGGCCGAGGGTGCTACAACCTTGAGGGACGTTTGGTAGTTAGTCCAGGCTTGAAAATGCATGGTGGTTAAGTGTCTATGCATGCAACTAGTATTTAGACTTTTCAGATTCTGACCTCTGCTTAAGCTAGTTGAACATTTTTGACAGATGACTTTGCGCTGATCAGTTGGATGTTGTTTAAAAAAATGCCAGACTGCACTCTTCCTAGACTCGGATCCCTTTTCAGGGATTGCAGACTGAGCTTTAACCGGATGGCAACGCTGTGCTCCAACAGGTTTTGGCTTTGACACGCGTTTTGGGCCAGATACGGGCCCGGCAGATGGAACCTGTTGCGATGTTGATGCCTGCTGCGGCCCCTCCTCCACCTCCGCTTCTGAACTACTGCCGCCTGCACCCTGTTCCCCCAATGGCTGCCAATCGGGGTCAATAACTGGGTCATCTATTACCTCCTCTTCGAGCTCGTGTGCAACTTCGTCTGTGTCACTGTGTCGGTCGGTGGTATAGCGTTCGTGGCGGGGCAACATAGTCTCATCAGGGTCTGATTGTGGATCTGTACCCTGAGAGGGCAATGTGGTGGTCTGAGTCAAAGGAGCAGCATAGTACTCTGGCTGTGGCTGTGCATCAGTGCACTCCATGTCAGAATATACTTGTAATGGGCATGGCCTGTTAAATGTTTCACTTTCTAAGCCAGGGACGGTATGTGTAAAGAGCTCCATGGAGTGACCCGTTGTGTCGCCTGCTGCATCCTTCTCTCTTGTTGTAGTTTTTGCTGAGGAGGACAAGGAAGCGACTTGTCCCTGACCGTGAACATCCACAAGCGACGCGCTGCTTTTACATTTACCAGTTTCGGAAGAGGAGGCAAAAGAGCTAGAGGCTGAGTCTGCAATGTAAGCCAAAACTTGCTGTTGCTGCTCCGCCTTTAAAAGCGGTTTTCCTACTCCCAGAAAAGAGAGCGTTCGAGGCCTTGTGTAGCCTGACGACGAAACTGGCTCCACAGCTCCAGACTTAGGTGGAATATTTTTATCCCCACGACCACCTGATGCTCCACTACCACTACCATCATTACCAGCTGACAATGAACGCCCACGACGACCTCTTGCACCAGACTTCCTCATTGTTTTAAAATCTTAACCAAAGTAACTTTATTTGTTGCTGTCAAACAACTTACACGGTGAGCTATAACTTCAGTATGATTTCAATATCCCTTAACAGGTTGGTGAGACCACAAGGAAAATCAGGCACAATGTTACACACTCTGTTTTCTGTGGCACAAAATCACAGAGATGACACACACGCAGGACTGTCACTCAAGCACTAATGTCAATATTAATCTCCCACCTAATTTATTTATTTATTTTTTTTTCTCAGGAAGACTTTAGAAACCAAATAATATTAAAAAAAAAAAAAAAAAAAAAAAATAGGCTTGCTATAGCCCACTGAATGAGAGATAGCACACACAGCAGTGGCACACAAGCCCTGACTGAGGCCAATATTTTTCTCCCACTGATTGATGTAGTGTTTTTGTGTTGAGGTAGAATTTAGAACACAAATCACGGAAAAAATAAATAGGCTTTCTATGGCCCACTGAATGAAAGGGAGAGAGGTGGCACACCCAGGAGTCAAGACTGGCACACAAGCTGAAAGGGCAATATTACTCTCCCACTGTTTTTTTAGGTTTTTTTTTTTTTTCAGGGAGACTTTAGAAACCAAATAATAAGAAAAAAAATAAATAAATAAATAGGCTTTCTATAGCCCACTGAATGAGAGATAGCACACACAGCAGTGGCACACAAGCCCTGACTGAGGCCAATATTTTTCTCCCACTGATTGATGTAGTGTTTTTGTGTTGAGGTAGATTTTAGAACACAAATCAAGGAAAAAAAATAAAAAATGCTTTCTATGGCCCACTGAATGAGAGAGAGGTGGCACACCCAGGAGTCAAGACTGGCACACAAGCTGAAAGGGCAATATTACTCTCCCACTGTTTTTTTATGTATTTTTTGTTTTTTCAGGGAGACTTTAGAAACCCAATAATATTTAAAAAAAAAAATAAATAGGCTTTCTATGGCCCACTGAATGAGAGGGAGAGAGGTGGCACACCCAGGAGTCAAGACTGGCACACAAGCTGAAAGGGCAATATTATTCTCCCACTGTTTTTTTAGGTTTTTTTTTTTTTTTTCAGGGAGAATTAGAAACCAAATAATATTAAAAAAAATAAAAATAAATAGGCTTTCTATGGCCCACTGAATGAGAGGGAGAGAGGTGGCACACCCAGGAGTCAAGACTGGCACACAAGCTGAAAGGGCAATATTACTCTCCCACTGTTTTTTTAGGTTTTTTTTTTTTTTTCAGGGAGACTTTAGAAACCAAATAATATTAAAAAAAAAAAAAAAAAAAAAAAAAAATAGGCTTGCTATAGCCCACTGAATGAGAGATAGCACACACAGCAGTGGCACACAAGCCCTGACTGAGGCCAATATTTTTCTCCCACTGATTGATGTAGTGTTTTTGTGTTGAGGTAGAATTTAGAACACAAATCACGGAAAAAATAAATAGGCTTTCTATGGCCCACTGAATGAAAGGGAGAGAGGTGGCACACCCAGGAGTCAAGACTGGCACACAAGCTGAAAGGGCAATATTACTCTCCCACTGTTTTTTTATGTATTTTTTGTTTTTTCAGGGAGACTTTAGAAACCCAATAATATTTAAAAAAAAAAATAAATAGGCTTTCTATGGCCCACTGAATGAGAGGGAGAGAGGTGGCACACCCAGGAGTCAAGACTGGCACACAAGCTGAAAGGGCAATATTATTCTCCCACTGTTTTTTTAGGTTTTTTTTTTTTTTTCAGGGAGAATTAGAAACCAAATAATATTAAAAAAAAAAAAATAAATAGGCTTTCTATGGCCCACTGAATGAGAGGGAGAGAGGTGGCACACCCAGGAGTCAAGACTGGCACACAAGCTGAAAGGGCAATATTACTCTCCCACTGTTTTTTTAGGTTTTTTTTTTTTTTTTCAGGGAGACTTTAGAAACCAAATAATATTAAAAAAAAAAAAAAAAAAAAAATAGGCTTGCTATAGCCCACTGAATGAGAGATAGCACACACAGCAGTGGCACACAAGCCCTGACTGAGGCCAATATTTTTCTCCCACTGATTGATGTAGTGTTTTTGTGTTGAGGTAGAATTTAGAACACAAATCACGGAAAAAATGAATAGGCTTTCTATGGCCCACTGAATGAAAGGGAGAGAGGTGGCACACCCAGGAGTCAAGACTGGCACACAAGCTGAAAGGGCAATATTATTCTCCCACTGTTTTTTTAGGTTTTTTTTTTTTTTTTCAGGGAGAATTAGAAACCAAATAATATTAAAAAAAAAAAATAAATAGGCTTTCTATGGCCCACTGAATGAGAGGGAGAGAGGTGGCACACCCAGGAGTCAAGACTGGCACACAAGCTGAAAGGGCAATATTACTCTCCCACTGTTTTTTTATGTATTTTTTGTTTTTTCAGGGAGACTTTAGAAACCCAATAATATTTAAAAAAAAAAATAAATAGGCTTTCTATGGCCCACTGAATGAGAGGGAGAGAGGTGGCACACCCAGGAGTCAAGACTGGCACACAAGCTGAAAGGGCAATATTATTCTCCCACTGTTTTTTTAGGTTTTTTTTTTTTTTTTCAGGGAGAATTAGAAACCAAATAATATTAAAAAAAAAAAATAAATAGGCTTTCTATGGCCCACTGAATGAGAGGGAGAGAGGTGGCACACCCAGGAGTCAAGACTGGCACACAAGCTGAAAGGGCAATATTACTCTCCCACTGTTTTTTTAGGTTTTTTTTTTTTTTTCAGGGAGACTTTAGAAACCAAATAATATTAAAAAAAAAAAAAAAAAATAGGCTTGCTATAGCCCACTGAATGAGAGATAGCACACACAGCAGTGGCACACAAGCCCTGACTGAGGCCAATATTTTTCTCCCACTGATTGATGTAGTGTTTTTGTGTTGAGGTAGATTTTAGAACACAAATCACGGAAAAAATAAATAGGCTTTCTATGGCCCACTCAGTGAGAGATGGCACACACAGGGATGGCACTGTAGCAGAAATGCCAATCTTAATCTCCCACAAAAAACAAACAAAAAAAAAAAACTGTCCTACAATTACTATCTCCCTGCAGTAATGTAAGCCAGGTATGGCAGGCAGCAATAGGAGTGGACTGATGCACAAATTAAATAAAAAGTGTGGACAAACAAAAAAGATAGCTGTGCAGAAAGGAAGGAACAAGAGGATATGTGCTTTGAAAAAAGCAGTTGGTTTCCACAGTGGCGTACACACAGCAATACAGCTATCACGGAGCCTTCTAGGGCAGCCCAATGAGCTACAGCGCTGAGGGGAAAAAAAAAAAAAAATAGCTTCCACAGTCCCTGCACACCGAAGGTGGTGTTGGACAGTGGAAATCGCTGCAGCACAAGCGGTTTGGTGGTTAGTGGACCCTGCCTAACGCTCTCCCTGCTTCTGACGAAGCGGCAGCAACCTGTCCCTAAGCTCAGATCAGCAGCAGTAAGATGGCGGTCGGCGGGAACGCCCCTTTATAGCCCCTGTGACGCCGCAGACAGCAAGCCAATCACTGCAATGCCCTTCTCTAAGATGGTGGGGACCAGGATCTATGTCATCACGCTGCCCACACTCTGCGTTCACCTTCATTGGCTGAGAAATGGCGCTTTTCGCGTCATTGAAACGCGACTTTGGCGCGAAAGTCGCGTACCGCATGGCCGACAAGCACAGGGGTCGGATCGGGTTTCATGAGACGCCGACTTAGCCAAAAGTCGGCGACTTTTGAAAATGATCGACCCGTTTCGCTCAACCCTAGTTGTAGAGCTTAATAAAACTTTTTATTTCAGCTCTCCATTATGGAGATATTAGCAAATATTTGGCACCTATAGAGTTAGCTTTTTTAAACCCAAGTTGGTATTATCTCAGTTTTCACAGAGGGCATGTAATTCTCCTCCCTGTATGATGCTGTCCAATAGTAAGCAGGTAGGAACAGTCAAAGGAAAGACAAACAAGCCCCCACCCATAGGTTACAACAGGTTTCTCAGTATGGGATGTAGTGATCTGATCTTCTCTGATCTTCTGGTCTAACCTCCTGCATAAATCAGTGTGGGAGAAGGGCCTGCAATGACAATACAGATGGCATTGGAGGGTTGATACTACTGACAGAATCCCTGGAGAGAGACCAAAAACAACAACACAGAGACATTATTAACCCCTTAAGGTACCTTCACACGAAACGACTTTACAACGAGAACGACAACGATCCGTGACGTTGCAGCGTCCTGGATAGCGATATCGTTGTGTTTGACACGCAGCAGCGATCTGGATCCTGCTGTGATATCGCTGGGCGTTGCTGAAAGTCCAGAACTTTATTTGGTCGTCAGACCGGCGTGTATCGTCAGGTTTGACACCAAAAGCAACGATACCAGCGATGTTTTACGCTGGTAACCAGGGTAAATATCGGGTTACTAAGCGCAGGGCCGCGCTTAGTAACCCGATGTTTACCCTGGTTACCAGCGTAAAAGTAAAAAAAACAAACAGTACATACTCACCTGCGCGTCCCCTGCCGTCCGCTTCCTGCTCTGACTGAGCGCCGCCCGTAAAGTGAAAGTACAGCACAGCGGTGACGTCACCGCTCTGCTGTTAGGGCCGGCGCTCACACAGTACAGGAAGCGGACGCCGGGGGACGCACAGGTGAGCATGTACTGTTTGTTATTTTTACTTTTACGCTGGTAACCAGGGTAAACATCGGGTTACTAAGCGCGGCCCTGCACTTAGCAACCCAATGTTTACCCTGGTTACCCGGGGACCTCGGCATCGTTGGTCGCTGGAGAGCGGTCTGTGTGACAGCTCTCCAGCGACCAAACAGCGACGCTGCAGCGATCGGCATCGTTGTCGCTATCGCTGCAGCGTCGCTTCGTGTGAAGGTACCTTTAGTCCCATATGAAGTACTATCCCGTTTAGGTGGGGTGGGCCTTAATTCCCACCGACGGGATAGTACGTCATATGCGATCGGCCGCGCTCACGGGGGAGCGTGGCCGATCGCGACTGGCTGTCAGCTGACATCCGGCACTATGTGCCAGGAGCAGTTACGGACCGCCCCCAGCACATTAACCCCCGGCACACTGCGATCAAACATGCGGTCTAGGGAAGCATTGCGCAGGGAGGGGGTTCCCTGCGGGCTTCCCTGAGACCCCCGGAGCAACGCGATGTGATTGTGTTGCTCCGAGCGTCTTTTACCGCCTATCCCTGCAGGCCCCGGATCCAAAATGGCCGCGGGGCTGCATCCGGGTCCTGCAGGTACTACTTCCGGGTCCAGATCAGGCGCTGGTAAGCCTGCAGCACTGTAAGTCAGATTGCTGATCTGACAGAGTGCTAGGCAAACTGTCAGATCAGTGATCTGTGATGTCCCCCCCTGGGACAAAGTAAAAAAGTAAAAAAAAAAATACCACATGTGTAAAAAAAAAAAAAAATTCCTAAATAAAGAAAAAAAAATATTATTCCCATAAATACATTTCTTTATCTAAATAAAAAAAACAAAACAATAAAAGTACACATATTTAGTATCGCTGCGTCCATAACGACCCAGCCTATAAAACTGTCCCACTAGTTAACCCCTTCAGTGAACGCCGTAAGAAAAAAAAAACGAGGCAAAAAACAACACTTTATTATCATACCGCCGAACAAAAAGTGGAATAACACGCGATCAAAAAGATGGATATAAATAACCATGGTACCGCTGAAAACATCATCTTGTCCCACAAAAAACGAGCCGCCATACAGCATCATAAGCAAAAAAATAAAAAAGTTATAGTCCTCAGAATAAAGTGATGCCAAAATAATTATTTTTTCTGTAAAATAGCTTTTATCGTATAAAAGCGCCAAAACATAAAAAAATATAAATGAGATATCGCTGTAATCATACTGACCCGAAAAATAAAACTGATTTATCAATTTTACCAAACGTGGAATGGTATAAACGCCTCCCCCAAAAGAAACTCATGAATAGCTGGTTTTTGGTCATTCTGCCTCACAAAAATAAGAATAAAAAGCGATCAAAAACTGTGACGTGTCCGAAAATGTGACCAATAAAAATGTCAACTCATCCCGCAAAAAGCAAGACCTCACATGACTCTGTGGACCAAAATATGGAAAAATTATAGGTCTCAAAATGTGGAGACGCAAAAACTTTTTTGCTATAAAAAGCGTCTTTTAGTGTGTGACAGCTGCCAATCATAAAAATCCGCTATAAAAATGCTATAAAAGTAAATCAAACCCCCCTTCATCACCCCCTTAGGAAAAATAATAAAATTAAAAAAATGTATTTATTTCCATTTTCCCATTAGGGTTAGGGCTAGGGCTAGGGTTAGGGTTAGGGCTAGAGTTAGGGCTAGGGTTAGGGATAGGTTTAGGGTTGGGGCTAGGGTTGGAGCTAAAGTTAGGGTTAGGGTTGGGGCTAAAGTTAGGGATAGGGTTGGGGCTAAAGTTAGGGTTAGGGTTTGGATTACGTTTACGGTTGGGATTAGGGTTGGAATTAGAGTTAGGGGTGTGTCAGGGTTAGTGGTGTGGTTAGGGTGACCTTTGGGATTAGGGTTTGGGGTGTGTTTGGATTAGGGTTTCAGGTTGAATTGGGGAGTTTCCACTTTTTAGGCACATCAGCGGCTCTCCAAACACGACATGGCGTCCGATCTCAATTCCAGCCAATTCTGCGTTGAAAATGTAAAACAGTGCTCTCCCTTGCACCCAAACAGGGGTTTACCCCAACATATGGGCTATCAGCGTACTCGGGACAAATTGGACAACAGCTTTTGGGGTCCACGTTCTCTTGTTATCTTTGGGAAAATAAAAATTTGGGGGGCTAAAAATCATTTTTGTGGGAAAAAAAGGATTTTTTATTTTCACGGCTCTGCGTTGTAAACTGTAGTGAAACACTTGGGGGTTCAAAGTTCTCACAACACATCTAGATAAGTTCATTGGGAGGTCTAGTTTCCAATATGGGGTCATTTGTGGGGGTTTGCACTGTTTGAGTACATCAGGGGCTCTGCAAATGCAACGTGACGCCTGCAGACCAATCCATCTAAGTCTGCATTCCAAATGGCACTCCATTCCTTCCGAGCTCTGCCATGCGCCTAAACAGTGGTTCCCCCCACATACGGGGTATCAGCGTACTCAGGACAAATTGGACAACAACTTTTGGGGTCCAATTTCTCCTGTTACCCTTGGGAAAATACAAAACTGGGGGCTAAAAATAATTTTTGTGGAAAAAAAAGAATTTTTATTTTCACGGCTCTGCGTTATAAACTGTAGTGAAACACTTGGGGGTTCAAAGCTCTCAAAACACATCTAGATAAGTTCCTAAGGGGGTCTACTTTCCAAAATGGTGTCACTTGTGGGGGTTTTTAATGTTTAGGCACATCAGGGGCTCTTCAAACGCAACATTGCGTCCCATCTCAATTCCAGTCAATTTTGCATTGAAAAGTCAAACGGTGCTCCTTCCCTTCCGAGCTCTGCTATGCGCCCAAACAGTGGCTTACCCCCACATATGGGGTATCAGCGTACTCAAGACAAATTGCACAACAACTTTTGTGGTCTAATTTCTTCTCTTACTCTTGGGAAAATAAAAAATTGGGGGTGAAAAATCATTTTTGTGAAAAAATATGTTTTATTTTTACGGCTCTGCATTATAAACTTCTGTGAAGTACTTGTTGGGTCAAAGTGCTCACCACACATCTAGATAAGTTCCTTAAGGGGTCTAATTTCCAAAATGGTGTCACTTGTGGGGGGTTTCAATGTTTACGCACATCAGGGGCTCTCCAAACCCAACATGGCGTCCCATCTCAATTCCAGTCAATTTTGCATTGAAAAGTCAAATGGCGCTCCTTCCCTTCCGAGCTCTGCCATGCGCCCAAACAGTGGTTTACACCCAGATATGGGGTATCAGCGTACTCAAGACAAATTGCACAACAATTTTTGGGGTCAAATTTCTTCTCTTACCCTTGGGAAAATAAGAAATTGAGGGTGAAAAGATCATTTTTGTGAAAAAATATGATTTTTTTATTTTTACGGCTCTGCATTAAAAACTTCTTTGAAGCACTTGGTGGGTCAAAGTGCTCACCACACATCTAGATAAGTTCCTTCGGGGGTCTAATTTCCAAAATGATGTCACTTGTGGAGGGCTTCAATGTTTAGGCACATCAGGGGCTCTCCAAACGCAACATGGCGTCCGATCTCAATTCCAGTCAATTTTGCATTGAAAAGTAAAATGGTGCTCCTTTCCTTCCGAGCTCTGCCATGCACCCAAACAGTGGTTTACCCCCACATATGGGGTATCAGCGTACTCAGGACAAATTGTACAACAAATTTTGGGGTCCATTTTCTCCTTTTACCTTGGTAAAATAAAACAAATTGGAGCTGAAATAAATTTTGTGTGAAAAAAAGTTAAATGTTCATTTTTATTTAAACATTCCAAAAATTCCTGTGAAACACCTGAAGGGTTAATAAACTTCTTGAATGTGGTTTTGAGCACCTTGAGGGGTGCAGTTTTTAGAATGGTGTCACACTTGGTTATTTTCTATTTTATAGACCCCTCAAAATTGCTTCAAATGAGATGTGGTCCCTAAAAAAAATGGTGTTGTAAAAATGAGAAATTTCTGGTAAAATTTTAACCCTTATAACTCCCTAACAAAAAAAAATATTGGTTCCAAAATTGTGCTGATGTAAAGTAGACATGTGGGAAATGCTACTTATTAAGTATTTTGCGTGACATATCTCTGTGATTTAAGGGCATAAAAATTCTAAGTTGGAAAATTGTGAATTTTTTGCCAAATTTCCTTTTTTTTCACAAATAAACGCAAGTTATATCGAAGAAATGTTACCACTATCATGAAGTACAATATGTCATGAGAAAACAGTGTCAGAATCACTAAGATCTGTTGAAGCGTTCCAGAGTTATAACCTCATAAAGGGACAGTGGTCAGAATTGTAAAAATTGGCCCAGTCATTAACGTGCAAACCACCCTCGGGGCTTAAGGGGTTAAAAAATCCACCATGTGTGCATAGCTGTAGATAAGCCATTTGTAAATAAAGGAAATTAGAATTCATTATTTTCATATTAAAAATGTATGGTCCATACATAACCAGTAGTGTTGAGCGATACCTTCCAATACTTGAAAGTATCGGTATCGGCCGATACCCGAAAAATATCGGATATCGCCGATACCGATACCCGATACCAATACAAGTCAATGGGACTCAAGTATCGGAAGGTATCCTGGATGGTTCCCAGGGTCTGAAGGAGAGGAAACTCTCCTTCAGGCCCTGGGATCCATATTCATGTAAAAAATAAAGAATTAAAATAAAAAATATGGATATACTCACCCGTCCGGTGGCCCCTGGACCTTACTGATTGTAACCGGCAGCCTCCGTTCCTAAGAATGAGCAGTTTAGGACCTTCGATTA
The DNA here is from genome assembly GCF_051348905.1 of Ranitomeya variabilis. Lineage (NCBI taxonomy): Eukaryota > Metazoa > Chordata > Amphibia > Anura > Dendrobatidae > Ranitomeya > Ranitomeya variabilis. Next base: position 433,667,868 of record NC_135234.1, read on the forward strand.
CGTCGCGGCTTGTGATTGGTCGCGTGAGCGGTCACATGAGTGGCACGCGACCAATCACAAGCCGCGACGTCATCGAGGGTCTTAAACTCCTCATTCTTAGGAACGGAGGCTGCCGGTTACAATCGGTAAGGTCCAGGGGCCACCGGACGGGTGAGTATATCCATATTTTTTATTTTAATTCTTTATTTTTTACATGAATATGGATCCCAGGGCCTGAAGGAGAGTCTCCTCTCCTCCAGACCCTGGGAACCATACACTGGGAACTTCCGATTCCGATTTCCGATACCACAAAAGTATCGAAACTCGGTATCGGAATTCCGATACCGCAAGTATCGGCCGATACCGCAAGTATCGGCCGATACCCGATACTTGCGGTATCGGAATGCTCAACACTAATAACCAGCAAAAACAGAGTAATATGCAGGCACCTGGATAAATCACATATTGTATATTACAGTTAATATGACATTGAATGTTTGTGGCACATGAAGTTAAGTGTTGAGAAACCTCTAGTACACTGTAACATTTACATTGGGATGAGCCATACTTGTAGCAACCTGGGTAAAACAAACATGTATTAGGTTGCAGTTCATTTTTTAACAAAGAGGCGGATGTGAGACTTGGAGCTTCTTTCGTCACACATCTAACGCCCAAGTCCAATATTTGTTTAAAAGCCTTACATGGATATAGAACTGACAGTAGCTTTCCAATGATACCACAGATATTTTTGTATTGCTGGCTATACTGAGTGAAAAATAAAGGTGAAGATTTCCTGGAGGTGTTATTTTTATTCTTTTTTTTGGAGCCACATAATATTTGTGAACATGTACAGTATGTTGTTCTACTGTATTTTTTAGCTCTAGTTAACAACCATTGAGGATAAAGACATTCAAACAGTCTCAAACATGTAGCTGTAGCTTTTTTTAATTTTCTCCTCCAGGAACATCCTTGATTCCATGTATAGGGTGACCAGACTTAGGATGTAAGACAGTGCTACCAGAAGTACGAATGCAAAATAATCGCAGTCTACACTGCTTTTGAGTAAATACTACTTTATATTTTTTATAATATCATCTGGATATCTAAAAATCACTAGAATGGCTGAATTTTAAAATACAATTATTAGTATTGTGGTAAGTGATATGATCTGGTATGGTTGCCACATTAGACAACCACATAATAACAATGTGTAAGTCGTCTATATAGATACCATAACTGACAAACAACTTTATAAACAGTAAAAATAAATTTGTCCTCCCACTAAGCCATAGAAATAACAGATGTCATTGGAGAAAATTTGGCACCATCGAAAGTCCTGTAATTTGAAAGAAACAGTAATTTTTAAACATAAAAAGTTATCTTTAAGAAGTTATTAAACTGCACCACATAAGTAATTTGTAAGGTCAAAGGTGTAATCACTGACCTTCAAATCCATGTTAACACAATAATTGCTGTATCATGTGGAATTACAGCATATAAAGGTACAATATCTGCTGTTATCCAAACATAATCTTCATGCCACATGATTTATCCAAATGTTGTAGTATGTCTTCCATATCTCTGAACTATCCAGGTATTAATGGAATCAAGGTTTGCATTAAATGGCTCACAGCACAGAACTTCACATAGAGAATGGGTTTCTATGGGTTGGTATTTATTATTTATAGCTTTATTTGGCATTGTTTATGAGGACTTTCCTGTCAGGCAATGTACTGTCTTGTGTATATACTTATGTTATGGAAATATTAGGGTTGGATAAATATATCCCTGTGTGTGCTGTGGCCGCTCCCAATTAGACTGAGTATTTAGAGCGCTCATCAAGAATGGACTGTACACAACTGTGACAGAACAACATTCCATCAATACTGATTCTTTATTGTACATACATAGTTTTATATTTTCACATAGAAAGGAGTGGTTAGGGGTTGTCAGGGGTGGTTAGTTAATTACCATATTGTCTAGCTCCTCTGTCATTGGTTATCTAAACATATATGGAATATTGTGATTAATGCTCATATGACTGCTGATTAAGCTGAGACATCTGATCAGCAGTCATCAGACATCTGACATTATTCCGCTTTTAGGGATGGAAAACCCCATATGATCTGTCTGGTTTATATTAGTTCATGTCAGCCATTTTATGATCTGTCTAGGTTATATTTGTTTGTGTCAGCCATTTTAAACCATTGATTATAATGTATATATTAGCTGTGAGCATATAAGTATATATTTGATTATAGAGGAGTATACATGCAAGTGAGATCTACATGATATATATATTTCTATCACACTTATTCAAGGACATTGTAAACTAAATACACCAGAGATGCTTGTAATTATAACATTATACAAATGCTAGATGTTTGATTGAAAAATAGAGATATAATAAATAAAAAAACTATCCACGGAATACGGAGTGTGCATGTATATAGATAGATATAGATATACATATGCAGTGCTCAGCATAAATTAGTACAGCTCCTTTGAAAAGTAAGATTTTAATCAATACGATGGCTTGTAAAAGTTTGGGCACTACTGCTCAAAATTACTGTTATTGTGAACAGTTAAGCAAGTTGAGGATGAAATGATCTCTAAAAGGCCTAAAATATATTGTCATTTTTAACATTTTAAAAATTATAAAAAGAAAAATGGGCCAGTGCAAAAGTTTGGTAACTCTTGGGGATTTGTGTGCTCCGATAATTTTCACCGAGGTTTAGATATTAATTAGCCTGTTAAGGTATGTGCACATGTTGAGCATTTGCTTGCATAAATTTCTTCTTGGCAGCTAGCAATATATACAGCCGCACGCTCTGCTCCTCTGTGCCGGGTGCAGTGCCGGGTATTGACGTGCGAGACTCATCCGAATTTCTCGCACGTGAGTATGAGCCCTAAGATTGGGCCAAGTAATAGCTGAAGACAGATTTTCTAAAGGTTTTATGGGCTGCTGAGATGATAGTAACTTTTGAAGAACCAGATGGATGGACTCGTGTCTGGATCAGTAAGGGCACAGACCTTCATTTCTACTCAGAGGCCAGCAAAGTGGAGGTGGGTTAATGCTATGAGCTAGTATTACTAAAGATGACTGAGCTGGATCTTTTCGGGTTGAAAGTGGAATCAAAATCATCCCCTAAACCTACGGCTAGTTTTTAGACACTTTCAAGCAGTGGTATAGGAAAAGTCTTCATCTTTCAAGAAAACCATGATTTTTGTGCAGGATAATTGTTGTGGATTCTGTTTGTGGGCTCCCTCTGGTGGTTACTGCTGGTACTGGGTGACTTTGGTGGGTTGCGGCCTTTGGTTTCCAACTGTCCATCAGTGGCTGGGTGTTTCCTATTTTACCTGGCCTTTTTGTCATTTCCCTTGCCGGCTATCAATGTATTCAGATGTGCTCTGTTTGGTTCCTGCCTACCTGCTCCCAGATCTTTCAGGATAAGCTAAGTGCTGATTTTCAGTTGTTTGGTTTTTTGTCCAGCTTGCTTATTATGTCTCTATGCTAGCTGGTAGCTCTAGTGGACTGAGGTTCTCCCCATGTGCCATGAGTTGGCACATGGGTTCTTGTAATCTCAGGATGGTTTTTTTGATTAGGGTTTTTTGCTGACCGCTCAGTCCCCTTTTGTATCGTTCTGCTTTCTAGTTTACAGCGGCCTCAATTTGCTAAAACTATATATATCATCTCTATGTGTGTGCCTTCCTCTCATTTCACCGTCAATACATGTGGGGGGCAACTATATCTTTTGGGGTTCATTCCGCTGGAGGCAAGTGAGGTCTTTATTTTCTCTGCAGTGCTAGTTAGCTCTTAGGCTGGTGCGTGGCGTCTAGAACCAACGTAGGCACGCTCCCTGGCTATCTCTAGTTGCGTTTGTCAGGCGTAGGGCAGCGGTCAGCCCAGGTTCCATCACCCTAGAGCTCGTCCGTAATATATTTGTACTTTGCTTGTCCTGTGCTATCCCTAGCCATTGGGATTCATGACAGATAATGCTCCATTGCATGCTTTGAAGTACTGTACTGCTTGTCTAGTCAGTACAGGCCTTAATGAAGAAGTAGTAATGACATACCACCTTCCTCATCTGATCTAAACCTATTGAGAATGTGTGGGTCTTTTTTAAATGGGAAATTTATGGTAAATAAAAACAGTATCTCTGAATAGTGTCTGGGAGGCTGTGGTTGGTTCTTCTTGAAAAGATGATAGTCAAAAGATTAAGAAAAAGACAAACGCCATGGATGGAAAGTTTATGACTTATTGAAAAGCAGGGGGTTATATTAGTCACAGGTATTTTTTAGAAATGTATTTCTGTACATTTTGAGTTGTTTGGTTATTATTTTTATTTTAACAATTGAGATGCGAATATTAACATGTTTCATTTCGTTTCCCAATTGTGCAAGCTAATTCTTGCCCAGTAATTATGCACACATAGATATTCTCCTGAGGAAGACAAAACCTCACTTTTACTCTCTTAAATATTCAGTTTTATTAACCTCTTTACACCCAAGGGTGGCTTGCATGTTAATGACCAGGCCAATCTTTACAATTCTGACCACTGTCCTTTTATGAAGTAATAAGTCTGGAACACTTCCATGGATCCAGGCGATTCTGACACTGTTTTCTCATATGTTGTACTTCATGATAGTGGAAAAATTTCTTTGATATTACCTGCGTTTATTTATGAAAAAAATGGAAATGTGTTAAAAATGTTGCAATTTTCCAAATTTGAATTTTCATGCCCTTAAATCAAAGAGATATGTCACATAAAATACTTAATAAGGAACATTTCCCTCATGTTTACTTTACATCAGCACACTTTTGGGACCAACATTTTTTTGTTAGGAAGTTATAAGGGTTAAAAGTTGACCAGCGATTTTTCATTTTTACAACACCATTTTTTTAGGGATCACATTTGAAGTCACTTTGAGGGGTCCATATGATAGAAAATACCCAAAAATGACAACATTCTAATAACTGCACCCCTGAAGGTTCTCAAAACCACATTCAAGAAGTTTATTAACCCTTCAGGTGCTTCACATGAATTTTTGGAATGTTTAAAAAAAAATGAACATTTAACTTTTTTTCACAAAAAATTACTTCAGATCCATTTTTTTTAATTTTACCAAGGTAACATGAGAAATTGGACCCCAAAAGTTGTTGTACAATTTGGCCTGAGTACGATAACACCCCATATATGCAGGTAAACCACGATTTGGGCACATGGCAGAGGCTCGGAAAGGAAGGTGCGCCCTTTGACTTTTCAATGCAAATTGGCTGGAATTGAGATCGGATGCCATGTTGCTTTTGCAGAGCCCCTGATGTGCCTAAACAGTGGAAACCCCCACAGGTGACATAATTTTGGAAACTAGACCCCCTAAGAAACTTATCTAGATGTGTGGTGAGCACTTTGAACCACTCAAGTGCTTCACAGAAGTTTATAATGTAGAGCCGTAAAAATAAAAAAATCATTTTTTTCACAAAAATGATCTTTTCGCCCCCAATGTTTTTTTTCCTAAGGGTAAAAGGAAAAATTGGACCAAAAAAGTTGTTGTCCAATTTGTCCTGAGTACGCCAATTCCCCATTTGTGGGGGTAAATCACTGTTTGGGTGCAGAACAGAGCTCGGAAGGATATGAACACCGTTTGACTTTTTCAATGCAGAATTGGCTGAAATTGATATCGGATGCCATGTCGCGTTTGGAGAGCCCCTGATATGCCTAAACAGTGGAAACCCCCCAATTCTGACTTCAACCCTAACCCTAACACCTTTAACCCTAATCCCAACCTTAACCATAACCCTAACCACAAACCTAACCCTAACACACCCCTAATCCAAACCCTAACCCTAATCCCAACAGTAACCATAATCCGAACCCTAACTCCAACTTTAGCTCCAACCCTAACCCTAACCCTAACTTTAGCTCCAACCCTCCAAAACAATTTTTTTACCTCATTCTAACTTTTATACTTTGTCCCTCTATGGAACACTCATTTTTTGCAGGCTGATCACTTCTATAGGATGCAGATGAATCAGCATCTGCATGCTATAGAAGCTGTCAGCACTGCAAATAGTGCACAATGACCTGAGAGACTTCCTGACGTGCACTGCGCATGACAGGAAGTTTCTCAGCTCTGGTAACCCGGATGTCATTATGACGACATCGGGTTACCATGTCAGCGATCGGGACCCTGCGTCACGCCGCGGGGTCTCCGATCCAAAGGCAGAGGGGCTGTCAGCGCTCTACCTGCTCCTGGAAAGCTGCGATCGTGTTTGATCACAGTATTCCAGTAGTTAAAGTGCCGGGAGTGGTCTGTGACCACTCCTGGAACTTAGTGCCGGGTGTCAGCTGTGAGAATCAGCTGACACCAGGCCGCAATTGGCCGTACACCCACCTGTGTGCACTGCCGATTGTTGAGTCGTACTATCCGTTTCATGGTCAAATAGGCCCAAGGCACATGGACAGGATAGTACGTCTCATGTCAAAAAGGGGTTAACCTTTTGGATTGACCGAAAGCACTGCAAATGTTCAAAAATAAAATTAATCAAAACGACAGATTGCTTAATAGTTGTGCACGCAGTATAATTTCAGGAAGGTCAACAGTATTTTTATCAACTTTCACTGATCAGTTTTAAAAGCCCAGTATTGCAGAAAATCCTTCTATTTATTTTTTTCACTAAAGAACTGATATGTGAATGTTGCCAGATGACCTGGCCTCCACAGTCACCAGACCTGAACCCAATCGAGATGGTTTGGGGTGAGCTGGACCACAGAGTGAAGGCAAAATGGCCAACAAGTGCTAAGCATCTCTGGGAACTCCTTCAAAATTGTTGGAAGACCATTCCCGGAGGCCTCCTGACGAAGCCAAGGTGGTGAAACGTGCGTCGAGGCTCTCTGTACCCTGCTCGCAGGCCCGCTCTCCTCTACTACGATGTCTCAAGGTATTAAGTTATGAGCCAGTTCTGGCATTATGATCTTTAGCTTTATTGCATATCACCTTGTTGTATTGTGACCACTTAGGTCTTTAGATTTCAAGCGCTATTAAGCGCTATTCAATGCCAGACTAGCTAACTACTATTATATAGGAGCCTTTTTGTAATTATGCTCACTGACAGCACCTGTGTCACTGGTGTTGCGGGTTCTGCAGTAGGGACATATGTGCTATCTTGCAGCGCACTTTATACCATCTAATGCGCCTTTCTCTTAGCTGTTTTTTTCTCACCTGTCACTGTTGTCTTTTATGTATATTTATAATAATGTTTTTCTAAATAAAAAGTTTGGATATTAATATTCCCCCCAGTTTGGTATGGATTCTGTGCACCGTCACATTGATATACTATGACCTTTGAGTTATTGCGTCAATCTTATACCACACGCCATTTCTTTTTTGTTTCGGTTTGTATGGTTTGGCCTTCATGGGGGGATGTCCTTTGGTGGCTCTAAGGACTTTACTGTAGGTTTTATCAAAGCAAAAGGTGGCTACTTTGAAGAACCTAGAATATAAGACATAATTTCAGTTGTTTCACACTTTTTTGTTAAGTATATAATTCCACGTGTTAATTCATAGTTTTGATGCCTTCAGTGTGAATGTACAATTTTCATAGTCATGAAAATACAGAAAAATCTTTAAATGAGAGGGTGTGTCCAAACTTTTGGTCTGTACTATATATATATATATATATATATATATATATATATATATATATATATATATATATATATATATATATATATATATTTGTATTTTTTTGCCTAAAATACAACGGATATGTGTCATCTTTAACTTTTTAGAGATCATTTTATCTTCAACTTGCTTGACTGTCCACTATAACAGTAACATGCCACTGTAGTATAAGGTATGGTATTGGTTATTCATCTTTGGATTGGAGTATATGATGTGATACAGTAGATGTATGGAGTGAAGGGTCCTGATACTCCACTGATTGAAGTATTGGGATATACGGAAAAACAGTGTTCACCAAACTGCTTTTTCTAAGCTACTAAATAGAACTAGTAAGGTAATTACAGCCTTTCACTGGCTGCAATTGGTTCCACCAGTTATGGAGAAATTATGCAAAACTCCAAACTCATCAATCTTACTAGAAAGATTCACTGAATAAATTTGAGAGTGAACTCTCCAGGACTGGTTCACCTGCTCTTGTAGAAACCCCAGCTATTAGCTGTGACAGAGACACTTGTTTATTGTTATTGATGGGTATATTATAAGTACATTAATTCCATCTTTTTTGAATTTCTCTGTATAACTCAGATGCTTTACAGTATTTGGCTGCAAAGGTAAGAGGAACTGGGAACTTAGTGTCTTAATTGTAACATACAGCAAATAAAACCTGTTCAGTCTAATCTTACAATCACATTTTCTCCCATCTCTTCCCTGCTTCTTGCTATCCTATAAATGTGTATTTGGAATAAGAGCACAAATGGAAAGGACTGTAAGGGTATCTGCACATGTCAGGATTTCTTGCAGAAATTTCCTGAAGAAAACCGGAAATTTTCTGCAAGAAATCCACATTTTTTTTTGCGTTTTTTCCCCTTTTTTTCGTGTTTTTTTTCTGTAACATCGCTTGGAAAACTGATTGACAGGTTTGACATACTGTTTGACAAGTGCGACCGACTTTTTACTATAGATGCTTCTTATGCAGCATCAATATTAAAAAGATATGTTAAAAATAATAATAAAATTAAAAAATGGTTATACTCACCCTCTGCAGACAGCCGATCTCCTCAGCGGCGTCCGTTCCTATAGATGGTGTGTGCAGGACCTTCGATGACATCACGGTCACGTGACCGCGACGTCATCGCAGGTCCTTCACACACACCATCTATAGGAACAGAAGCGGCAGCGTGCACCGCTGAGAGGCGGGAAGACTCCGGGGCCATCGAAGGTGAGTATATGACTATTTTTTATTTTAATTCTTTTTTTTTAACCAATTATATGGTGCCCAGTCCGTGGAGGAGAGTCTCCTCACCTCCACCCTGGGTACCAACCGCACATGATCTGCTTACTTCCCGCATGGTGGGCACAGCCCCGTGCGGGAAGTAAGCAGATCAATGCATTCCTAGGTGTGCGGAATTCCCACAATTCCGCAAATTTAATGAACATGTTGCTGTTTTTTCCGCGATGCGATTTTTTCGCGGAAAAAAATGCAGCATTTGCACAAGAAATGCGGAATACACTTAAAATAATGGGAGGCATATGTAAGCGTTTTTTTCACGTTTTTATAGCGAAAAAACGCGAAAAAAACCGCAACAAATACTGAACTTGTGCACATGGCCTAATTGTAGGACCAGGTTAAACAGGATTTGCTTGCAGTCTGATCATGACTGCCCAGAGATCTCCATAGGTGCTGTAGACATCAAACAGGAACTTTTTAATCAGGACTTGCTTAAGCCATCATTTAAATTTTTACCACATAAATCAATAGTTCACATGAAAATAAGAAACTTTTTAATTTTTCTTCAGATAAGTCTGAGTCTTTCTCCACCAGGACTGATCATACATTCTCAAGACTCTCAATTGAAGACAGATTATTACATTGAGATAGGTGTCAACAATTGGTATTGATAGGATTCTATGTAGAGGGTAGGGGGAGGAAGGAGCTAGAGGGAGAGCTCCTTCCTCCTCCCTCTTCCACCGCCCTTCTGTCTACATTGAATCAGTCTTAACTGCCTTCTCTTATCTCTAACGTAAAACTCTGTCTTCACTAAATACAACATTTTGAAAAAGTATATCACTCCAGGAGAAGAAAAAAAATGGATTTCTCTGATAAGATATATTGCAAAGTTTCTTATTTTCATGTGAACTTTTGATTTATTAAATAAAAGTTAAAATGACAGTTATCTTGTAACACCTTCACAACATATGATGTACACTTATGGCATAAGTCATTTCCCTGACTTTGATGTGGGCTCGCACATTGAGCTCGCATCTTTCCGTCTGATGATGACTGAATTATTCAGCCATCATCTGCCTCTTACAGTCGTGGATGTACCGGCATCTAACCTGTGCCGGCAGGGGGCACATCATTCCACGCGGCAATCGGTGCACCCATGACGTGATCACGTCAACCGATGGGTTGCCATTATTGCCGGGGGTCTTGCTGAAGACCTCCGTGCTTGTCATGACGATTCTCATATGAAAGCCAGCCTGTAGTTTGCATTCATAGAAGACAGTGATAATCGCTTTACATGAGTAGTGCAAGCGACTGTTTTTAAAAATATCAGAAAATGTAAAATATATAAAAGTTCAAATGACCCCTTTTCACCTCATTATTAATATAAAATTTCTATACCTGAACGAGGGCAATTTTTTTTCAGAGAGTCAAAATTTCATGAAAAATAAAAAATATAAAACATACGCATATTTGGTATCTCTGCATTCGTAAAAGTCAGTTCTATCAAAATATAAAATAAATTAATCCAATCAGTAAATGGCAAAGCAAGAAAAAAAATCTACATACCTGTATTATGGTTTTTTGGTTACCGCAACACTGCAATAAAATGCAATAAGAAGTGATCAAAACATCATATCTACCCCAAAATGGTCTCAGTAAAAACATCAGCTCACGGCACAAAAACTAAACCCTCATGGAGCCCTATACCTCGAAAATGTAATATGTGACTGGTCTCAGAAAATGCCATCACAAGGAATTTTTTTTTCACAAATTTCCATGTTTGGTTTCAGCGTAATCATACTGACCTTGAGAATCATACTGTCAGGTCAGTTTTACCATATAGTAAACATGGTAAATTAAAAAAAAAAAATAGAATTGTAGAATTGTACCTTTTTTGCAATTTCAACACACTTAGATTTTTTTCACTTTCCAGTGCATCACATAGTTACATGGGTTGAAAAAAGACCTAGGTCCATCAAGTTCAACCTTCCTCAACCAATTATACATTTTGTCACTAATTTAACTATAACCTATAATGTTATGTGTACTGAGATAATAATCCAGCCCTTTTTAAAAAGCTGTTATAGTATCTGCCATTACTACCTCTTGTGGTAGGGCACTTCACAGTCTGACTGCTCTAACTGTAAAGAACCCTTTAAAAATGTTGCTGCCTTTCTTCCACCCATAACCAATGCCCCCTGGTCCTCAGTATGGAAGGAATAAGTCATGTGTCAGTCCTTTGTATTGACCACACATATATTCATACATATAAATGAGATCTCCTCTGAAACGTCTTTATTAGTGTTGAGCGATACCTTCCGATATTTGAAAGTATCGGATTGGATCGGCCGATATCCAAAAAATATCGGATATCGCCGATACCGATACCCGATACCAATACAAGTCAATGGGACACACATATCGGAAGGTATCCTGGATGGTTCCCAGGGTCTGAAGGAGAGGAAACTCTCCTTCAGGCCCTGGGATCCATATTCATGTAAAAAATAAAGAATAAAAAAAAAAAATATGGATATACTCACCCCTCCGATGGACCCTGGACCTTAGCGGTGCAACCGGCAGCCTCCGTTCCTAAGAATGCAGTGAGTGAAGGACCTTCGATGACGTCGCGGTCACGTGAGCGGTCACATGAGCGGTCATGCGACCAATCACAAGACCGCGACGTCATCGCAGGTCCTGTACACTCACTGCATTCTTAGGAACGGAGGCTGCCGGTTGCACCGCTAAGCTCCAGGGTCCGTCGGAGGGGTGAGTATATCCATATTTTTTATTTTTATACTTTATTTTTTACATGAATATGGATCCCAGGGCCTGAAGGAGAGTCTCCTCTCCTCCAGACCCTGGGAACCATACACTGGGAACTTCCGATTCCAATTTCCGATATCACAAAAATATCGGAACTCGGTATCGGAATTCCGATACAGCGAATATCGGCCGATACCCGATATTTGCAGTATCGGAATGCTCAACACTAGTCTTTATTCTAAGCTAAACAAGCCCAACTTTTCATATGAGAGGCCTTCCAACCCTTATAATAATCTAATTGCCCACCTTTGAACCGACTCTAAATTTTGAGTATCCTTTTTAATATGTGAAGTCCAAAATTCAATACCATATTCTAGATGTGGCCTCACTAGTGATTCATAGAGGGGTAATAATATGTTGGGATAGAAGGATTTTATCTCTGTTTTTAAGAACCCTAAAATCTTGTTTTCTTTTGCGACTGCTGCTTGACATTGAGTACTGCTGCTCAGCTTACTTGTAACCAGAATACCCAAGTCCTTCTCCTGTTCTGTAGTCCCGAGTATACTCCCATTTAATGTATATGCAGCAATACGATTACTCTGTCCTAGGTACCTTACTCTACATTTATCTACATTTAATCTCATTTTCCAAGTGTTTGCCCATTTAGTCATCTTATCCAGATCATTTTGCAATATTGTAATGTCAAGGTCAGATTTTAGTATCCTACATAGTTTGGTGTTATCAGCAAAGACTGACACTATAATCTCAATTCCATACACTATGTCATTTATAAATAGATTAAAGCAAATTGGTCCTAGCACAAATCCCTGCAGTACTCCACTGCTAACTATATCCCTTTTAGAGAATGTACCATTTACAATTATTAGTGATGATCGAATAGTGAAATATTCGGATTCGGGAAAATTAGCACGAATAATTACTAATATCCGTGTATTTGTACCGAATAACGAATCCAATGCAAGTCAATGGAAAGCCGAATATTTTCAGCTGGAACCAACAAACAGGTCTAGAGGCATGGGAAAAAAAAGCTGAAATTGATGGGTAAGAGCTAAAAGTAAATGGGAACCACATGGAGAAGATGCCAGCATGCCTTTGTGGCTCACGTATGGCATCTAGGAATAATGTTGTCAGACTATTGTGCCGGTTTTATGGACTTTAAAAAGACCTACCAAACAAAACCAAATTTTTTTTAAAGGGAAAAATGCTAAGAAACATTATTTCCTTCATAATTACTTGCATATAATGCAAAAAAAAATTATACCTCTCATTTAGCATATGTTCACACGGAACATTTTGGCTTTATTTTTTACTTTACCATTTGTGAGGGCTCTCACTCTTACATTTTTGAGGAAAAAACAAACCAAAGAACCAATAAGACAGGATCCTAGAAAAACAACAAAACCAAAACATAAGGATCCCTAAAATATAACTTTTAATAAAAAAGTCTTAAAAAACATGTTCCAAATTGTGGACAAGATACAAAATGTAAAATAAGGGACAAAGAAGAGCTATGTATAGAAAGGTATATATCACACAATGTATCCTAATAAACCCTGCAGGTCCACTATACTGATTCCTGCCTGTCAGTGAAGGTTGACACCCTGAGTTTCTTCGGTAAGAAAACTCAACTCCTCCTCCTCGACAGCTCACCCTACAATCGCAAAAATGTGTACCAATACACCTCATTAGTCATTACCCGTGTAAAAAACACAAAAAATCACAAAAAGAAAATAGAAAAAATGAAAAAACAGGAAAAATATAAATAGTAAGGGATATTGATATGTCCTTGATATTAAAGTGAACAGGCTATATCAATAGGCAATTTTTAGCCACCTATGATCTGCATATACATATAAACAGTCTCATGAAAAAAATCCCTTTCAAAAACATTAGCCAAAATAGGCCAGAATATATTGATAAAAATCAAAAATATATTGTGTGGGTAAACAGGATGCAATATTCGTATACTTGTCTCATTGTCCTCATAAAATAAACATCAAACAAAGGACAAGAAGAACCCAATACATCCAAGCCCTAATCAGGCATTAGCTCTAATGGGACTGTACATAATTGAATTTCAAAGAGCAATGCAAATATTCATGCTGAAAAATATGATACCGTGGTCGTGTACTCATCTGGGCTTTTGATGTATCGATTCAGATGCGGGGTTCCCCATCCATATTAAAACCCCAATCAGGCTCTATCCACAGTTAGCAACATCCTAAATCAATACCCAAAGCGTTTCACCCCATGAGAATAACTGGGGTTCATAAGGGGATAGTCACAAACAAATGAAAAAAGGGCTTGGGGTAAAACCACTCACCACCTCTCTTATATCCATCCAAAGGATGTGGAAATGTGCGCCGCCATGTAGCGTGTCCCAGAAGTGATGCAGTATCACATGGTAATGCGTCACGGAAGTGATACAATGTCACATGACAGCCACATTCCATTGTGTGCGCGTCCCGGAAATGATGGAATATCACATTATCGCTGCATTCCATAGTAACCCTGTGCCAGAAGTGACATACATCATGCCAAAATGAGGCTTGGAACCCAACAACATCAGTATATATAGTACCGGGAATGATGTACAGTCACATGACTATGTGGAACGCACTGCGTTCCAACCATTCACCAAAAGCCATGCCTACTCCGCATCATACAAGAACGGCAACAGTCTCTAATCACATAATTAACTCGTACTCCACTATAATATATGCTTAGAGTCTATAAGGTAAGTAGATAAGCAACCTATATTCGAGCACAAAAATTGTAATGTCAACATACCATAACGATAACCCATAATGCAACAACGCTAGGACAAATCCAAAAAAGAACAAAAAATAAAGGAAAAATCAGTCGTCATACATTATGACCCACAATGTATAATCTAAATATACATGGCAAAAAAAGGTTTCAAAATAATACACAAAATGGCTCTAAATGAAACTTGTGGAGGACAACTTCTCATTGAGGCAAAACGGACTCATTGACCTCAGTAGATACAGTATATTTATATTATACATGGTGGGTCATAATAATAATAATTTTTATTTATATAGCGCCAACATATTCCGCAGCACTTTACATTATAGAGGGGAACTTGTACAGACAATGGACATTACAGCATAACAATAAACACAGATAAAAACTGATACCAAGAGGAATGAGGGCCCTGCTCGCAAGCTTACAATCTATGAGTAAAAAGGGGAGACATGAGAGGGGAATGGCAGCAGAACATGATGAGGAACCTGATTATGGTTTAAATTTTTTGAATGGGCCACACAGGGATAGTTAGGTTAATGCGTTGAGACGGTAGGCCAGTCTGAACAAATGCATTTTTAGGGCACGCTTAAAACTGTGGGGATTGGGGATTAATCGTATTAACTTGGGTAGTGCATGTATGATGACTGATTTTACCTTGATTTTTTGTTCTTTCATGGATTTTTCCTAGCGTTGTTGTATTATAGGTTATCGTTATGGTATGTTGACATTACAATTTTTGTGCTCGAATATGGGTTACTTATCTACTTACCTTACAGCCTACTGCAAGGCTGTCAAGCATTACCTATGTGGTAGAGGGAATCATTTTGAGCCACATAATACCTTCTTACTTGAACTTCTCAGCTTTGTCTTGCAGCAGAATTATTTTCTCTTCAGTGGGAGGTATTATCACCAGCTCAAGTGCACAGTGATGGGGAGCCCATGCGCCCCAATTATGCTAATTTGCTCCTGGGCTGGTGGGAGGACAACTTTATTTTCCGGGACGAGGATGAAATATGGAGCCCCAGGATTACTTTCTGGGGCCACTATATTGACGACACTCTTGTCCTGTGGAAAGGAGATACTGAGTCATTCATTGGGTTCATACGTTACCTTAATACAAATCTTGAGGGTATGGTGTTTACTTATGAGATCGGTGTTGACACTATCACCTTTCTAGATGTCCTAATTTCCAGACAAATTGATGGCTCACTAAATACTGCAATCTATCAAAAACCTAAAGCTACAAATAACCTTTTAAGATGGGAAAGCCATCATCCGTTCCTGCTCAAGAGGGTTATCCCCAAGGGACAATTTGTCAGACTTCGTAGGAATTGTTCATCATTAAGCGATTTTGAACCTAAATCATTGGATCTCCAGTATTGCTTTAAAGATAGGAGATACCCTGATGATGTGATCAATTCTGGGTATGGTGCTGCATACAATATGAATAGAGCCTCACTTCTAGTATCCAAAATGAAAATGGAGTCTAAATCGATTACACGTCTGATAGTTACCTTTGATGATCAATCTAAAAAGGTGCTTAATATCCTCAAAAAGCATTAGCAGATTCTTAGATCTGATCCTGTTATTTGCGATTTCCCCATATCCATCAGTCACTTATAGGAGGGGTAAGTCAGTAAGGGACACTGTTGTCCACAGCCATTTTGATCCCCCTAAGAAACAGAGTACATGGTTGACAAATAGGTCCTTTGGGACTTTTAAATGTGGACATTGTTCCTTTTGTAAACATGTACAACCTTCCAAAAGGTTTAAAAGTTCAGTGATTGACAGAAGATTTCATATGAGACACTTTGCGAACTGCAGGATGGTGGGAGTGGTGTATCTCTGCACATATTCCTGTCCTAAGGATTACCTTGGTAATATGAAACGTGATTTACATGTACGCGTTGGAGAACACCTTGGGGATATTAGACACGGCAGAGATACACCTCTCACGCGGCATATAAACACAGTGCATGGAGGCAATTTGGGCTCAATGTCATTTGTGGTTATAGAGGTAATTTCCTCCTAAGTGAGACAAGGGGATTGGGATAAAAAATTGTTCAACGGGAAACAAGGTGGATCTATCTACTGAGGTCTACTATCTACTGAGGTCAATGAGTCCGTTTGGCCTCAATGAGCAGTTGTCCTTCACTAGTTTCATTTAGAGCCATTTTGTGTATTATTTTGAAACCTTTTTCTGCCATGTATATTTATATTATAGATTGTGGGTCATATTGTACTGTGGGACTGATTTTTCCTTTATTTTTTGTTCTTTTTTGGATTTGTCCTAGCATTGTTGTATTATGGGTTATCATTATGGTATGTTGACATTGCAATTTTTGTGCTCGAATATTTCTTATCTACTTACCTTATAGTCTATAAGCATATATTATGGTGGAGTACAAGAAAATTAAGTGATTAGAGACTGTTGCCGTTCTTGTATGATGCCGAGTAGGCATGGCTTTTGGTGAATGGTTGGAGCGCAGTGCATTCCACATAGTCATGTGACTTTACATCATTCCCGGTACTATATGTATTGACATTGTTGGGTTCCGAGCCTCATTTTTGAATGATATACATCACTTCCGGCACAGAGTTACTATGGAATGCAGCCACCATGTGATACCACATAATTTCCAGGACGCGCTGCGGCGCGCAGTGTAATGCGGCCATGTGACATTGTATCACTTCCGTGACGAGTTGCCATGTGACATGAACACACTACATGGCGGCGCGCATTTCCACGTGCTTTGGATGGATATAAGAGACGTGGGGGGGAAACGCGTTGGTTATTGATTTGGGATCTTGCTGCCTGCAGAAAGAGCCTGATTGGGGCTTTAAAATGGATGGGGAACCCATCATCTGAACTGATACATCACAAGCCCAGATGAGTACACGATCACCGTGTCGTATTTTTCAACATGAATATTTGCATTGCTTTTTGAAATACAATTATGTACAGTCCCATGAGAGCTAATGCCTGATTAGGGCTTGGATGTATTGAGTTTTTCTGTCCTTTGTTTGATGTTTATTTTATGAGGACAATGAGACAAGTATACGAATATTGCATCCTGTTTACCCACACAATATATTTTTGATTTATATCTATATATTCTGGCCTATTTGGGCTAATGTTTTTGAAAGGGATTTTTTTCATGAGACTGTTTACATGTATATGCAGATGATAGGTGGCTAAAAATTGCCTATTGATATAGCCTGTTCACTTTAATATCAAGGACATATCAATATCCCTTACTATAGAAAAAGGATTTTTGTGTCCGAAACGTCGCCACGCCGCACAGGCAATAAAGTCCACTTTTTGTATTATTATTTTTTGTGCTGCTTTTCTTTTTCTGATACAATATCCCTTACTATTTATAATTTTTTCTTTTTTTTCATTTTTTCTATTTTCTTTTTGTGATTTTTTTGTGTTTTTTACATGAGTAATGGGGTGTTTTGGTACACATTTTTGCGATTGTAGGGACTTGTAGGGTTAGAAGGGTGAGCTGTCGAGGAGTAGGGGCGCCTACCGCAGAAACTTAGGGTGCCAACCTCAACTAACAGGCAGTAGTCAGTATAGTGGACCTGCAGGGTTTATTAGGATACATTGTGTGATACAGTATATACATTTTGGAGGACCCTACCTCATGCCAAATAGTTAGGAAGATAGTGGAATACATGTTCCCATCCCTTTACAATGCCATTTCAAACATGCCCATTTAAATTTTGGACTTTGCCCACCACCACCATGTCCACCACTATGTCATTATGTGGCTCTTGCTGACAATTAGCAGAGTGCTAGCAGGTGCTGTGAAACCTGAGTTTGGTAAGGGCCCTTAGGTGGCCCTGTATCATATATTTGGGAAAGCTCTCACTTTTATACTTGGAAGGTCCCTCCCTCATGCAAAACAGTTTGCCAGATAGTGGAATGCAAATTCCCATCACTTTACAATGCCAGCTAAAACATACCCATTTGAATTTTGGGCTTTGCCCACCACCACCACCATGTCCACCCTCACGTCATTATGCGGCCCTCGTTGACAATTAGCAGAGGGCCAGATGGCGCTGTGAAACCTGCAGTTTGTAAGCTACACAGTTCATTTTTGCCACCGGATCCCAATGGAGCAACTGTCACAGCAGTCTCTGTGCTGAGTAAAAAGTATTAACACTTTCAAAAAGCAGCAAACAGGTTGATTATCTAATCTACCCTGTCCTGATGTTATCATCTTGGGAAACAGGTGATTTTGGCAGGGATGCTGTAGCCAGCCAGACATGTTCCCTATGGTGGAATGTTGTATTACATGGCAGCCATTGACATAAAGACCATCTCTTAAAAAACAGAGACAGCCATTCTGACTCATAGTAGGATACCCGAGTGATGGACCTCCTGTATGATGCCTATATGCCTTAATAGGACATACAGTATGTATCGAGGTTATCTTCATACAAGATAACATATTTGTGCCATCAAATCTATTATTATGAATATATCAAACCAACCTTTGATATTCGTCTATTTTTCTTCTTTTAAACAACATTTTTAAGTAAACAGCAGCTTACCACTGGATTACTAGGATTTGCAGGACATTCAATTGAATCGCTCCAGTTCCTAAAGGGAATATTGCGAGTAAAAGGAAAATTTTACAGAATTGTTGCATTAAGCAATTAGCTTACAAATAAGTGTATGTTTCCTAAGAGAAAACTTACTATATAAATGCCAAGATTAGTATAAGAAGATAGTAATATTTTAAAGGACGCAATCATATTATTATTTTATCATTCCAGAATTTGGCATTCTGATTTTCTGTTATATATCTAATCTGACGAGAATATTTTAACGTTGATTACAATGACCTTTCTGTATTGCTTTTGTATTGTTAGTATTTTTACTGCAAAACCATATAAATATGTAATTAAAAATAGCCGACTAGATTTTGTGGGATAAGCTGCTTTTATTCATTTCTTATGATTGCTGATAACATCTGGGAGCCTAAAAAACAGGTTTTACAGAATATTTCTGATAAAAAAACCTTATTTATTATAGCAGTGCATTATATTGTTTAGAAATGTGTCTCATTTACATTCATCATCTTGACCCTTCAGAATATTGGTGCACTAAATTTACCTATCACCACCAGTGTCGGACTGGGGTGCCAAGGGCCCACTAGTAACATTGACTTTGGGGGGCCCACTTTTCACCTGCATACACATACACTACCCTTGTCACAAATGTACTTCTCTAATAATAAATTGGGTAGTTTGATTAATGAATGAGATGCTGCTTTTTTCTGTACAGAGTGAATCAAGTGAATTATGCCAAGTACTGCTCATACAGTGAGGTTGGGGGCCCAGGTCTGCACAGGGGCCCACCGGGGGATTCCTCTATTAGCCTGTGGGCCAGTCCGAGCCTGATTACCACAATACTGAATATAAAATATTTTTCCATATTTAACCCAATAAAGCAAATGGACATAGAGGGACATCATTGTGCTGGTGACTCTATGTGGAAAAGGCTCAGGGGCTGAGCTCACCTCACTTCACCTGAGGTAGATGCCAACTATACTGCATAGCTGGAATCTGTGTCTGGCAGCTGTGGCCAGAGTTGAGCTCCAACCGTGCTGTAAACCATTTAAAACCCAATGTACCGTAAGTGGTATTTAAATGGCGTGGATGTTTGGAGGGCACCAATTAGTTGCCAAAGTCCTTTGGACCTGGCATCTTGATATTTCCGTGAAGCTCATCCTCAGGCTGTAGTATTGCAGTACATTGTAAGCACAATCAGACAATCACAGGTTCAAGTAACTTTAGGTGACTAGGAAATACAGTAGCAGAAGAAAAAGATTTTAAAAATCTAAAACAAAATTGAATCTCCCCTTTTACTCCCTTTAAAAATGTCATGGTTAGGACAAGGTTGTCCTGTGCTCGCAAGGGTTAATGTTCTTAGCCTCTCTTTCAAGATGGGAGGGCTATTTATACTCGCTCCTAACCTGGTATCCTTGTCAGCTATAGGTTTTTCTGCAGTCTGTATGCTTGACCTCTGAAGTGTGTGCTGCTTGCTTTGTGTCTTGCTGTCACCTGCTTTATTCGCTTTCCTGGATTTCTGACCCCTGGCTTGGCTTCTGACTATTCTCTGACTCTCCCTGTTGGTATCTTGTTATCTCCTGGCTTAGACCTCGGCTTATTTCACTATTCTTTTATGCTTGCCCCTTCTCTGTTTCCCCAGCGTCTGGCTCCGCCCCCTCTTCTGTCACATGATCGCAGGTCCTATTGCTTTACCTGATCACTCTGTCTCATGTGAAAGGTCCTGTTGGTGTTCATTTTAGTTACCCGGTTTCTGACCTATCTCTGTTGCTGCTGGGTGCAGTTTCCCCTGCAGCATTATTACCCGGGTATCGTGACAAAAAATAAAGAAATTAGAAACTAAAAAAAACAAAAACAGCCCAGTCTATGAAAATATAGAATTAAATGGAACCTGTCACCTCCAAAATAGAAGGTGAGCTAAGCCCACCAGCATCAGGGGCTTATCTACAGCATTCTGTAATGTTGTAGATACGCCCCCGATGTATCCTGAAAGATGAGAAAAAGACGTTAGATTATACTTACCTGGGGGGTGGTCTGATCTGATGGGCGTCGCAGTCCGGTCCAGGGCCTCCTATCTTCATACAATGACATCCTCATCTTGTCTTCACGCTGCGGCTCAGATGCAGGCGTACTTTGTCCCGGCGCCAGGAAAGGTCAGAGAGGCCCGGCACCTGCGCACTGCAGACCTGTGCTCTGCCCTCAACAGGGCAGACAAAATAAGCCTGCGCCAGAGCCGCAGCATGAAGGCCCCAGACCGGAACGCAGAATGCTGTAGATAAGCGCCTGATGCAGGTGGGCTTAGCTCATCTTCAATTTTTGGGGTGACAGGTTCCCTTTAATTAACCTATATGGTAAATGCCGTAAAGAGAAAAAAAATCCCCCTAAAAATGCAATCAAAAAATCTCCAAATTGATATCAATAAAACTGTTGGTGCAGGATGCAAAAAAACAATCCACCATACAGCTATCGACAGAAAAATAAAGATTAGTTTTGGACAAAGAATACATAAACCTAATTTTTTTTTTCTACAAACTTCGGATTTTTTTTTCACCACTGCAATTGAAAAAAAGAACTCTATGCAAGTTTTGTATTACCATCATTATAATGACACATTAAATCATGCTGACAGGTCATGATTACCACACAATGAATGCGATAAAATAATAACCCGAAAAAGCAATTGTTGAATTGAAATTATTTTACCATTTCATCCCTCTTGGATTTTTTCCCTATTTATCAGTACATTGTTTGATAAAATAAATGATGTAATTCAAAACTACAACTCGTCCCGCAACAAGCCCTCATCTTATGGCGATGGAAAAATAAAAAAGTTAATTCTTGGACAAAGGGGAGGAAAAATTGGAAGCATAAAATTTAAATCTGATAGAAAATTCATACTGCTTGAACCACAGACAGTAAGAATCAGACATTGGTTGCAGTTTTACAACCTTAAGTTATATTCTGAAACACTGTATTTCAGAGAAAACAAACTTTGAAAGGCCGGCTGAGGATTATGCATCTCAGATGACTAGTCAATGGCTTCTCCCTAGTCAGACTAACTGGTTTCTCCCTATCTATGTTTATAGGGAGGGACCTATCAATCCAGGAGAGTGGGTGAGTAGAAGCCACTGTGAACCTGTCTGATGGCCTAATCATTCAATATGCATAGTTCCTGGCCGGCTTCTCAAACTATTTTATTTGAAACACCACAGAGTTTTAGGCTGTTTTTTCACCCCCAAAAAACAAACAAATCTTGTTGTTCGTCTGTCATTCATATATCCAGGGGCGTAACTACCACGGTTGCAGCAGTCGCCACTGCGACCGGGCCCAGGGAAGTCAGGGGCCTGGCAGGTCAGATGCACGCCGACACCAGCAAAAAGTTAAAAACTGTTGCCATGCAGGTGATTCCTCCTGCACTGCAACAGACAGACCTGCCCTCTACCTGACCTGCTGGGCGCACACATCAGATCAGCAGCCGACACCTGAACTGTTAGAAAGGAAGTGCTGAAGGACCTGTGGTGACGTCATCATTATCATAGGTCCTTCACCATTTATCAGCTCTACCTCCTGATCACATGACGATGACGTCACCACAGGTCCTTCAGCTCTCAGCAGCTGCTCAGTCCTGGTTGTGTGCAGCTCGTGTTCTCTGGTATCAGCTTTCTGGTTCCTGCTGTTCCGTGTGAGATGTGGATTCAGATGGGGCAGAATGTGGAGTCAGATGAGTCAGAATGTGGATTCAGATGGGGCAGAATGTGTATTCAGATGGGGCAGAATGTGGAGTCAGATGGGGCAGAAAGTGGAGTCAGATGGGGCAGAATGTGGTGACAGATGGGGCAGAATGTGGAGTCAGATGAGGCAGAATGTGGAGTCAGATGGGGCAGAATGTGGAGACAGAAGGGGCACAATGTGGATTCAGATGGGGCAGAATGTGGATTCAGATGGGGCAGAATGTGGAGACAGATGGGACAGAATGTGGATTCAGATGGGGCAGAATGTGGAGTCAGATGAGTCAGAATGTGGATTCAGATGTGGCAGAATGTGGATTCAGGTGGGGCAGAATGTGTATTCAGATGGGGCAGAATGTGGAGTCAGATGGGGCAGAATGTGGAGACAGATGGGGCAGAGTGTGGAGTCAGATGAGTCAGAATGTGGATTCAGATGGGGCAGAATGTGGATTCAGGTGGGGCAGAATGTGTATTCAGATGGGGCAGAATGTGGAGTCAGATGGGGCAGAATGTGGAGACAGATGGGTCAGAATGTGGATTCAGATGGGGCAGAATGTGGAGTCAGATGGGCAGAATGTGGATTCAAATAGGGCAGAATGTGGATTCAGATGGGGCAGAACGTGGAGTCAGATGGGGCAGAATGTGGATTCAGATGGGGCAGAATGTGGAGTCATATGAGGCAGAATGTGGAGTCAGATGGGGCAGAATGTGATGACAGATGGGGCAGAATGTGGATTCAGATGGGGCAGAATGTGGAGTCAGATGGGGCAGAATGTGGAGTCAGATGGGGCAGAATGTGGAGACAGATGGGGCAGAATGTGGAGACAGATGGGGCAGAATGTGGAGACAGATGGCGCAGAATGTGGAGTCAGATGGGGCAGAATGTGGAGACAGATGGGGTAGAATGTGGTGACAGATGGGGCAGAATGTGGATTCAGATGGGGCAGAATGTGGAGTCATATGAGGCAGAATGTGGAGTCAGATGGGGCAGAATGTGGTGACAGATGGGGCAGAATGTGGTGACAGATGGGGCAGAATGTGGATTCAGATGGGGCAGAATGTGGAGTCACATGAGGCAGAATGTGGAGTCAGATGGGGCAGAATATGGAGACAGATGGGGCAGAATGTGGTGACAGATGGGGCAGAATGTGGATTCAGATGGGGCAGAATGTGGAGTCATATGAGGCAGAATGTGGAGTCAGATGGGGCAGAATGTGGTGACAGATGGGGCAGAATGTGTATTCAGATGGGGCAGACTGTGGATTCAGTGGGGCAGAATGTGGAGTCAGATGGGGCAGAATGTGGAGTCAGAAGGGGCAGAATGTGGAGGAGACAGATGGGGCAGAATGTGGAGTCAGATGGGGAAGAATGTGGAGACAGATGGGGCAGAATGTGGTGACAGATGGGCCAGAATGTGGATTCAGATGGGGCAGAATGTGGAGTCAGATGTGGCAGAATGTGGTGACAGATGGGGCAGAATGTGGAGTCAGATGGGGCAGAATGTGGAGTCAGATGGGGCAGAATGTGGAGTCAGATGGGGAAGAATGTGGAGACAGATGGGGCAGAATGTGGAGACAGATGGGGCAGAATGTGGAGGTAGATGGGGCAGAATGTGGAGACAGAAGGGGCAGGATCATGGGCAGGATGTGGATTTGGGTGGAAATTATTTTGGCGGGGTGGGCCCATTTGAAAGGTCGCACCGGGGCCCATAACTTTGTAGTTACGCCACTGCATATATCTTTATGTCACCCTTTTTATACATCAGTAGTTATTGAAATTTACAACACCAAATACACTTTCATGTGTTAAAGAATTGCAATATATCTTTAAAATTCACATGATATATGGTTTATCCACATGGGATCCAATTTTTTTGTGCACCTAAAATAGGTGAGTCTCATCCAGGTATGGACTGGGACTGAAATTCAGCCCTGGCATTTAAAATCATGCAGGCCCATCTTATCCCTGTAAGTGATGGATTCTACGACTTTGTTAAAAATGTGGCAGATAAGATAGCCCATGACCAGAGAGGCCCTTCTGGCATTTGCCAGAATTGCCAGATGGCCAGTCTGGCCCTGGTCTCATCAAAGAAGAAGACTAGTCCATGCTGCAATTTTTTTTTCATGCAAACATTCGGTCTATGAAAAAAATGGTCATCTGAACAGCCCTATTGAATGACAGGAGGTAAATAGCTCCAAAATGAGAATGTAGGATAGGTGAAGCACCCGTGTGGATAGAAAGACCATTACGCTGTGCATTCTTTCAAAACTAAATGATGACAATTAAGTCCATAGTCAGTGCGAAGCAATATGTTACTATTACCATGACATGTCAACTCATCTGGGCTATTAGGTAAAAAGGTATATAAAATATTGCATTGTTTTGTTACTAGCAAAGTTATAGTTTTGAGTAAGCTATATTCTTGATTGTAACTTGTAACTAGCTTATATCCCCAATGATCAATACAATGTGCAGGGCATTCTCTCCTTTGATGCTGAAAATAGGCCCACTGGAAAATGTATTAGCAAGTCTTGAGTCATGGAAGAGTAGGCTCTTCGAGTATTTTTATCTCTTCATGCCATGCTATTGAAAAATACATGGACCTCACATCTAAAGATTATACATTGATCTAATGCTGCTAGGCAAAAATGTAAAAAACTGAACATGAGGCTCCTAGTTTAACATTCTCATCAAACAGTATGATCTCCATCGCCATGTCACGGTGAACCTCTCAGTGGATCTATAACTTTTTATAGCCACGACCCAGGTGATTTTAATTTAGCAGGAGACTTCAAAAGGGGTTCTTCCTGCTTTTTTGCTCTCAGTTCATAATCTGAGAACAAGTAGAAGGTTAGGTTTTCAGATCTTCTCATTTGGTGTTGGTGTTGAGTGGTGACCATTGCTACTGTGATGGTGTGCTTGTGGGGACATGGGGGCTTTGACTTGCAGCATGGGAGATGTGGTCGCCACCACTGTTTGTGTGTTCGTGCATTGGCGGTGGTTGGCACATAGGGCCACACCTTTTAAGTTAAGGACCCACTGAGAGGTTCACCGTGATCCTTAGTGGGCTCATGTTCAGTTTTATGAATTTTTGCCTAGCGGCGTTAAATTAACGTATGATTTTTATATGTGTGGTCCATGTCTTGTCTACAGTTCTGAAATTTTTGGCTCTTCATTTTAGCATTGCATGGGATCCAACAGTAAAATCTTCTGACATGTATCCATAGGTATTTTGTGAAAGGGCAGTTAAACTTTAAATAGGATAATGCTACTTGTCATTAATCTGCTTTAATTGTGGTTTGAGTCCTCATATGTTGCCAAAATCAAAATTATGGCTTATCCATATTGCCTGATCATGGATCTGTGTTGTTTAGATGTGTGTTCTGCTACTTAGAGCTCATACTGCCACTCTGGGTGATTTTAATTTTACACTTAGTTCACTGCAGTTCAGGGGCCTGGCTGGGAATGCAGCCTCAGTGACCAGTGGTAACCTTCATGACGTCACCACTGCTCACTAATGATGCGCTCGCAGCAGCTCATTCATGAGTGGTTCTCAGCCTGAATGGTTGCATCTTTGCACCATCCAGGTTGAAAGCTGTTTATCCCCAGACATGGATTATGGCGTGAAAAAGAACGACGGACTGGTGAGGGATATGGTTGTTTTTTATTTTTGGTTTATTACAAGAGACTATGACTTCAACGGGTGGGTGCTGACGTGAGTATTGTTTAATTTAAAATCATTAAAGGAGTCTTTGTAATTCTTTAAATTAAAATACTTTATTCTTGTTGTGTGTTTATTTATAATACAACTATAGGGTTAGTAATTGAGAGCAATAGCCTTGATGTCACCAGATAATACAAAGGTGACATCAACCCGACAAATATTACCCCACTTGCCACCGTCACAGGGCAAGTTTAAAGAGCCAGACTAAGCACTACAATTGGTGCATCTAATAGGTGCACCTTTTCTGGGTGGCTGCAGGCTGTTATTTTTAGGCTGAGGAGGGCCAATATCCATGGCCCCATACCAGCTTGAAAATACCAGCCCCCAGCTGTCTGATTTAGCTTGGTTAGCTGTCAAAAATGGTGAAGAAACCATGCCATATTTTAAAATTAATTATTTAAATAGTTAAAAAAATCAGAGTGGGGAACACTCTATTCTTGATAATCAGCCTTGCTGAACCTGACAGCTGAGGATTGTAGCTCCCAGCTGTGAGTTTTGCCTGGCTGGTTATCTAACATATGGGGGAACCCACTGTGTTTTTTTCTAAATTATTTATTTACAGCTCGGGCGCTGGCTGATAAATACTCACATGAGATACAAATTGGTCTCGCTGTTATTAGCGGCAGCAGGCCTTGGCTGATGGAAGCAGTAGTTCCGTCAGTCGACACCAGTGACTGTAGGTAAACCTTATACCTCCTATCACAGTTGCACACTCATAATGTCTTTTGACAGCGTGGGAACCTCGATTGTGTGACTGGCGGTGATGATTTCACCATCCATCAGAAGCAGTGTCATGCACATGCACAAACACCCAGCGTTCGGGGGGCCCAACCTGAACAGTAACACAGACTTCCTGGTGAAGTCCGTGCCCGAACAGCACGTGTTCGGTTCGGATGCTGAGCTTTACTGTTTGGGTTCGCCCATCTCTAAAAATAAGCCCTCGCCAAGATCACGAAAAATGGAGACACTATGAATCTCATAAAATGGCACCATTTATTTATTTTTTTTACAAGCTTTGGATTTTTTTCCACCACTTAAATAAAAAAGAGCTTATACATGTTTGCTATCTACAAACTCATAATGACCTGGGAAATGATAATGGCATGACAGTTTTTATATTTAGTGAACATGGTAAAAAAAACAAAACAAACAAACAAAAAAAAAATGATTGAATTGCATTTTTTTTGCAATTTCACCTCACTTAGAATTTTTTTCCTTTTTTCCAGTACACAATATGGTAAAAGCAATGGTGTCGTTCAAAAGTACTACTCATCCCACAAAAAACAAGCTCTCACTTGGCCTTATTGACAGAAAGATAAAAAAGTTATTGCTCTGGGAAGAATTGGAGCAAAAAACGGAAACATAAGAACAGAAATACCCTTGGGCATTAAGAGGTTGGACTTGTAAAACGTGAAAAAGACAAGCAATTTTGTAATTTACCTGTTAAAAAATTCCTCTCTGTGCTCAAGAACAAAGGAGGAATTTTTTTATTTCATTGTTAAATGACTATTGTCTAGATTACTGGTCACAGATGCAGTCTAGCAGGGGTAGCCAAGACTAAGCAGTGCTTACAAGCTTTTTTAGGAACATAGCTTATAAGCACTGCTCTAAAGCTGGCTGAATCACAAGAGAATCTGTTACAGCCTACATTATTGCTCCTGCACTCGTCAGATGCTACTACAGCAATAGACAGCGCACCGTTAAAGCCACTGGTGCAACGATGCTACTGGTCTGAACTGTCCCTCTTCAGGAAGCTGGTATGCTGGGGAGTGGTGCGCTCCTGAGAATGGATTTTGAGAACAATGCTTTAATTCTCTGGGCATACAGGTTCCCTGGACATACTGTAACTTTATAGTATATATGAGTATTTTTATAATGTCAAGTAAAAATTGCAAAAACAAACAATGAAATATTTGTAAGACATTAACCATATTCATTTACCTATATGACATGTTTAAAGAGAATCTGTCATGTCTAGAAATGCTTTTACCAGTGTTAATCTGAACGTAAATAGCATTAAAATCATATTAGGCTGTTTTACTTGCGCTGTGGTTACAGAAAGAAACTTAAATTTTATTTTCTTTGCAGCCACTCGCTTGCAGTAATCGGGGCAGTGCAGTGAGTAGGTACAGTCACTAGTGTTGAGCGATACCGTCCGATACTTGAAAGTATCGGTATCGGAAAGTATCGGCCGATACCGGCAAAGTATCGGATCCAATCCGATACCGATACCCGATACCAATACAAGTCAATGGGACTCATGTATCGGACGGTATCCCTGATGGTTCCCAGGGTCTGAAGGAGAGGAAACTCTCCTTCAGGCCCTGGGAACCATATTAATGTGTAAAATAAAGAATTAAAATAAAAAATATTGCTATACTCACCTCTCCGACGCAGCCTGTACCTCACCGAGGGAACCGGCAGCGTTGTTTGCTTAAAATTCGCGCTTTTCCTTCCTTACGTGAAGTCCCGGCTTGTGATTGGTCGCGTGCCGCCCATGTGGCCGCGACGCGACCAATCACAGCAAGCCGTGACGTAATTTCAGGTCCTTCAGGATTTTAAAATTACGTTCCGGCTTTGTGATTAGTCGCGTCGCGGTCACATGGGCGACGCGACCAATCACAAGCCGTGACGTCACGGGAGGCTGGACACGCGCGCAATATCAATAGCCTAAAGTATTAGCTACCTCTTATATTCCAAATCATAAAAGGGGTCAAATTCTGCAGCAGGATGGTGCTCCATCTCATACATCCATCTCTACAACAAAGTTCCTCCAGGCAAAAAAGATCAAGGTGCTCAAGGACTGGCCAGCCCAGTCACCAGACATGAACATTATTGAGCATATTTGGGGTAGGATGAAAGAGGAAGCTTGGAAGAGAAAACCAAAGAATCTAGATGAACTCTGGGAGGCATGTAAAAGACTGCATTCTTTGCGATTCCTGATGACTTCATTAATAAATTGTATGAATCATTGTTGAACCGCATGGATGCAGTCCTTCAAGCTCATGGAAGTCCCACAAAATATTAAATATGACTCTAATAGCACCACAACTTCATTCACCAATGTTATGCAACATGTATCTGTATTTTAAGTTAATTATTTGTTTGAATATCACATTACTTTCTGTGGGCGACAAAACTTTTGTCTTGCCAAAATCTGACCATTCTGTGTCCATTAATTGATCAATATTTCTGCATTGATGCCAATTTATTTTCTTAACCTAAACCACATTTTGGAGGGTTTCAGCTTTCAACATAATAATTTATACAACCTTTGGATGAATTTAACGTCAGGTTATAAGCTTTTATTTACATAACATGGATAAGCGACATAAGTTCTGTCAGGGAGTGTACAGGACAACTGATCTCCTGCCTGCTAGTCCAAACCCACCCCCAACACTGATTAGCAGCTTTCTGTCTCTAGACAGTATGCACATACAGCTGCCAATCAGTGGAGTGTGCAGGGGGTGGGGGGTTATGCACAGCTCAACATTTGAGCCCTGCTAAATCTCCAGCAGAGCACGCTGTCATTCTATTACAACTGCTGCACTCAGTAAACTAAGTGATATACAGATGGACAGGACCTAGCCCGTGCATAAATCCACCACATCACCAGAGCAACTGACGTCTGTCCACAAATGAGAGGACGCCACCTCACAGTCATGCTCTGTAAGGTGATTTCTGGACTTAAACTCCAGAGCTTCAGGATTCAGCTGCCTATCGCTGATTGCTATAGACTTGCCTGGAGAGCCAGCATTAACCTAACTAACACTGAGTCTAAGCAAGATTCTGGGACCAACGGCTATGCTCAGCAGCTCCTACAGCAGCCGAGTCTGAATGGAAGACCGCAGATTCAAACAAGGCTTGGGATCTATCCTGTGCAGCAGGAAGATCCCGACGCCTAACACATGGCTTCTGTTTTTTGGCACAAGTCTAGAAGAGGCTGGGTTTTTTGCTTCACCTAGCCTTTCCTAATGATGATAGTGAATAAGCCATAACTCTAACATGCTAATTAAGGTCTGAAGCCTTGGTCAAGGTTATCTGAGCACACAAATCTTCAAGGGTTCCCAAACTTTTGCATCAGCGCATTTTCATTTTTGTAATTTTTTAAATTTAAATAATGACTATATATATATATATATATATATATATATATATATATATATATATTTATTCAGACTCCCATGACAGCACCACGAGAGAGGGGATCTGCCCATTAGGATCAGGAAACCTACAGATACAAAAGGGTGGCACCTCTCCCACATATCAGTTGGTTTCCTGTTCATAAAGGGACTGGATCCTACAGAATATTCAAGGATCCCAGGCCGGCCAAATAAGGTAGCGGGGAGGTCTCCTACCTCGGCGGGCGTGGAGATCCTGGAGACATCATGGTGGACCTGGCAGGGCTGCATGGTGGTGACGTTCACAGCAGGGAGCAGTCGCCGGCGGTGTTCTGTCTCCAGGCCAGCGTGAGGTATGTATTTCCCCCTGGTTGTTGCTCCTCCTGGGGTGTATGGCTGGTGCTGCGGGCTGTGTGTTGTGCAGCAGCATTGTGGTGGCACCGCCCGGTACACCGCTGGCTAGTCGGGTGTCCCACGCTGCTCTCGGCACTGACAGGAAATGCTGTGGGCTGGGGTGACGCCTGGGGGCAGAGCCAGCATCTGCTTCCGGGTCTCGGGGTTCAGCGCATGCGCAGTGTCTCCAAAATGGCGGCGCCCACCGGGATTTGCATGCCGCTCACTCACAGGCCCTCCGGCCGATCTCCTGCACCTGGGGGGCAGACAGCGATTCAGGGGGAGTGCTTGGCGAGTCTGCTGACTGGAGGAGGGGAATTTAAGCCCAAAGGGAAGGAGCATGACAGGAGGAGTGATGAGTCTGGTCGTAAAAGCTCCTCCAAACAGGGATCAGGAGCATCAGCCAGGAAGAATCCCCCTCATATTCCGGTATCTTTCTTTTTGGGCAACCACTGGTAAGTGATCTACTAGAATGTTCACTCAGTGACGTGATTCCCCTCATATTCTTTATTTTAGGGGAAGAAATGCATAGGTAAAGCTAAACATAAAGAATGTGCCATCTGCGGAGTTCCCTTACCCGATTCGTGTCCTAAAAAACTGTGTGCCCCCTGTATCCAGCATACGGTGAGGTCTCAGGGAAGGAGAAGGGGTGAGGGCATTAGATCTTAGACTAGATTGCCTTACTTGCCCCCTCAGGTAGTGGAGGAATCATTTAGTGTGGCAGCAAGCCTGAAAGAGATGGTCAGGGCGGAAGTTAAACAGTCCATTAAGTCCCTGTCTCAAGCAGAAAGCTCTAAATGCAAAGCTCCTCTGGTCTCTGATTCTTCGGCGGATGAGAATAGAGATGAAGGTTCCTGCGATTCGGCTTCATCGTCCTCTTCAGATGAAGACACTGCCCGCTTTTGTCTACCCCTTGAAAGTATAGATGGATTAGTTAAGGCGGTCAGAGGGACAATGGGCATAACAGAACCCAAACCTCAGCTATCCAGAGAAGAGATTATGTTTAGTGGATTGGAGCAAAAGAAGCGTAGGGCTTTTCCGCTAAACGAAAAGATTTAGGAGCTTATTAATAGAGAATGGAGGTAACCTGAGAAAAAATGTTCGTTGCCACCAGCACAGAAACACAGATATCCCTTTGATGACCTGGCAGTCAGCAGTTGGGAGAAGGCCCCTAAATTAGATGCGGCAGTAGCCAAAGTGGCAAAACGAGCTTCTCTTCCTTTGAGGATATGGGAACCCTTAAGGACCCCCTTGACAGGAAGGCCGACACCTTTCTTAAAGGTACCTGGGAAATGGCAGCCGGTTCCTTAAGACCTGCGGTAGCATCAACTTGTACAGCCAGGTCAATGATGGTTTGGCTGGACCAATTAGAATCCCAGTTAAAGGAGGGGACCTCTAGAGACTCTATTTTAACTGCTCTACCAGTGATTCAGGAGGCTGCTGCCTTCTTATCAGATGCTTCTATTGACTCAGTTAAGATAACTGCTAGAGCGGCAGGACTCTCTAATGCGGCTAGAAGAGCCTTGTGGTTAAAATGCTGGCCAGAAGATATACAGACGAGGTCAAAACTGCGCCATTCCTTGCAAGGGAGAATATTTGTTTGGTCCGGCCATGGATGAGCTCCTAGAAAAGGCTGGAGATAACAAAAAGAAGTTCCCTTATTTATCCATGTCCTACCGCGGTCCTTTCAATAAGAAGAGATTTGGCCTGGGAAGGAAGCGTGCATTTTCACCTGTTAGAGATCGGTCTAGATGGGAAGATAAGCATAGAAGAGGTACAGGATTTATGTTCCATCGTTCCTCGAGGGAGAGA
Organism: Ranitomeya variabilis; assembly: GCF_051348905.1. NCBI lineage: Eukaryota > Metazoa > Chordata > Amphibia > Anura > Dendrobatidae > Ranitomeya > Ranitomeya variabilis. The sequence goes on from NC_135234.1 coordinate 433,700,676, forward strand.
AAGAAGCCAGACCAATGACTAGCAATTCCTGTGGGGGGGAGATTGTTACACTTCTTTTCAGCATGGTCAGAGATCACAAATAGTGTTTGGGTGCAGAACACTATATCTCAGAGACTCAAACTTGAGTTTAGTCGTACCCCACTGGATAAATTTAAATTGACTACCTTACGCTCTTCTCCCCTTGAACAGTCGGCTTTAGAAGAAGAGGTGACGGCTCTTTGTTCAAAAAATGTCTTGATAGAAGTTCCAGAATCTGAAAGAGGAAGGGGATTTTACTCTTCCCTGTTCCTTATTCAGAAGCCTGACAAAACATATAGGACCATCATAAACCTTAGATACCTTAATAATTTTCTGGTCAAACATACCTTCAAAATGTAGTCTATCAATTCAACAATAAAGATGCTGTTTAAGAACTGTTTCATGGTAGTAGTGGATTTAAAAGATGCATATTATCATGTACCCATCCATGCAGATTTCCAACAATTCCTAAGGGTAGCAGTTTTAATGGGGGGAGTAGTTTGCCATTTTCAGTATAGGGCACTTCCCTTCGGGCTATCTTCTGCCCCTAGGGTATTTACAAAGATAATCGCTGAGGTTATGGCACATTTACGGGAATCCAATATTCTTATTGTCCCCTACCTAGATGATTTCCTCATAGCGGGGAATTCAATGGATCATTGCTTGTCACAATTGGAAGTAGCTAGAATTAAGTTGGAACACCTAGGTTGGATAATAAATTATGAAAAATCTCAGTTACAGCCCCTAAAAGTTCAAAAGTTTTTAGGGTTGTTGTTAGATTCAGCTACACAACAGTGTCATCTTCCTATGGAGAAGTCAGATCAAATTCAGCGACAGGTATTAAAAGCAATTAATACACCCTCCATGACTCTTCAACAAGCTTTGACCTTGTTAGGGTCCCTCACATCATGTATTCCAGCTGTCAAATGGGCTCAACTTCACACTAGATCCCTACAGAAAGATGTCTTGATTAATGACAAATCCTTGGGAGGGGCCTTACGCGAAAGGATAACTTTGAGGCCGTTAACCCTTAGATCCCTTAGGTGGTGGCTAGATAAAGATAATTTATCTGCAGGCGTTCCCTGGGTAACACATATAACTTGGGTGATAACCACAGATGCTAGCCCCTCAGGGTGGGGGGCCCACATGGGTGACATTGTGGTTCAGGGACAATGGGACCCCCGCACAACATCTTCATCCAATCAGAGGGAGTTAATGGCGATCGAGTTAGCAGTTAAAAAACTCCTCATATATCTGCAGGGAAACCATGTCAGGATCCTCTCGGACAACCAGGTGGCGGTGGCTTATGTAAATCATCAAGGTGGAACACGTTACGAAGCTCTGATGCAGGTGGCAGATTGCCTGTTCCAAACAGCAGAGACAAATTTTCAATCTTTGACTGCCCTTCACATCAAAAGTAAAGAAAATGTAAAAGCAGACTTTCTCTGCCTCAATACGCTAAAACATGGAGAATGGTCTCTAAATGGCGACATTTTCAATCAAATTGTCTGCAGATGGGGTCAATCGGTGGTGGACCTCTTTGCCACCAGAGACAACAAAAACGTAAAAACTTTGCTCTTTGAATCCCAGGAAGAATCCTCTGGCTGTGGATGCATTCCTGATAAGATGGGATTTTCCTTTGGCTTGCGCTTTCCCACCATTGGACCTGTTACCTCTAGTGGTGAGGAAAATCAGGGAAGATGGAGCAAAAGTCATTCTAATTGTCCCATTCTGGCCCAGGAGAACCTGGTTCGCGTGGCTCAGGACAATGTCGGTAGGCAATCCCTGGGCACTCCCAGATATCCTGAACTTGCTTTCCAGGGACCGATCTGCCATCCACAAGTGATGGGACTCCATTTAACGGCTTGAAGTTTGAGTGGTCATTGTAAAAAGGACAGAGGCTTCTCCCCAAATTTGGTAGATACCCTTCTAAAGAGTAGGAAACAGACAACAACAAAAATCTACTCTAGAACCTGGAGGAAGTTCCTGACCTTTTCAGATTTCAACATCAAAGAAGGGGTGCCGATATGCCAGATCTTAGAATTTCTGCAGAAGGGGTTAGAAATAAATCTTTCCTCAAGTACACTGAGAGTACAGTTCTCAGCCCTGGGTGCCCTGTTCTCTTGTAATATTGCCAATAACTATTGGGTGTCGAGGTTCTTTAAGGCAGTCGGTAGAGCTAGACCTTTCCATAAAAACAAGACGGTACATGGGACCTAAATCTAGTCCTTTCATCTTTGACGAGAGACCCCTTTGAACCCTTAAAAGAAGTCTCAATCAAGATGTTGTCCCTTAAAACAGCTTTCCTGGTAGCTATAACATCGGTTCGCAGGATAGGAGACATCCGGGCACTTTCCAGACTTCCCCCTTATACAGAATTCTTACAAGATAGAGTGGTCCTCAAGCTGGACCCAGCTTACTTGCCAAAAGTAATAATGCACCATTCTTATCCTTCCATGGTCCTAGGAAAGGGTTCAGAGTTTCAAAATACACACTAGCCAAATGGATTAGGAAGGCTATCTCTCTGGCTTATACAGCAGGTGGAGGTCCAGCTCCGCAGAATCTGAGGGCGCATTCCACTCGGGCCATGGCATCATCCTGGGTGGAAGGATCTGGAGTATCAATAGACCTGATATGTAAGGCGGCCACATGGTCATCCCCTTCCACCTTTTTCAAACACTATCGGTTGGACTTGGGATTCTCCTCAGATCTCACTTTCGGGTTAAGGGTGCTACAGGCTATAGTCCCTCCCTAAGGTGGCTTACATCTCTGTAAATTTCTCGTGGTGCTGTCATTGGAGTTTGAATAAAGCATTAACCTACTTACCGGTAGCGGCATTTTTTGGAGGCCCATGACAGCACCCTTAGTTCCCTCCCTATTAACGTGGGGGTTGCACTTCCTTAAAATATAAAAAAGGATTTTTTTCACGTGTGATATCTGGTTTGTAGGGTTTTTTTTGGTTAAGATATTGTATATGATTGTTTATATTTATTTGCTATTAACCGCAGTAGTCCTCTCAGGCTCTGTAATACAACTGATACGTGGGAAAGATGCCGCCCTTTTGTATCTGTAGGTTTTCTGTTCCTAATAGGCGGATCACCTCTCTCGTGGTGCTGTCATAGGCCTCCGAAAAATGCCCCTACCGGTAATAGCTTAATGCTTTTTTGCCTAAAATACAAAGGAAATGTGTCATCTTTAATTTTAGGCCTCTTAGAGATCATTTCATCTGCAACTCGCTTAATTGTTCACAATAACAGTAATTTTGCCCAGGGGTGCCCAAACTTTTACATGCCACTGTAGATCAAAGGAAGCTGACACCTTGATATCTGAGATCTGATATCTTATTCCAGAGAAATCCACATTTATCTTATATGTAAATGAGTTGTTCAGGGCTATGGGCAGGGCACTGATCAGCATGAGAATTTGCCTCTCGACATTATTTTACATGAAGTGGATGTTACCACTGTGATGTGTTAGGGTATGTGCACACGCTGCGGGTCCGCAGCGGTTTCCCATGAGTTTACAGTACAATGTAAACCTATGGGAAACGAAATCCGCAGTGCACATGCTGCGGAAAAAAACGCGAGGAAACGCAGCGGTTTATATTCCGCAGCATGTCAATTCTTTGTGCGGATTCCGCTGCGGGTTTACACCTGCTCCAATAGAAATCTATAGGTGAAAACCTGCAGAGGAAACCACAATAGAAACCGCGATAAATCCGCAATGGAATCCGCAGCGTGTGCACAAGCCCTAATGGCCACTCTCTGCTCTCCTGATCTCACTGCAGAGCTTTGCATAAATGACATACCTGCAGGTTCCTCTCAGTGCTTTAGCTTCAATCTCACAGGCAGATAGGGTTGTAATAGTGTTGTAATACAGTTGAGCTTTGAGAGCTGCTGCTGCTAACGTGTTTGTTATGAGACAAAGTTCAGCTTTACTGTTCTGTGTCAGTACATGTCACACTGGCAATGCCTCATTTTATTTATTATATGCTGTGGAGGCAGATTCTCATGCATATCACTATCCAGCCAATAGCCCTGAACATATTTACATTAAGGAAAAACAGGAATACATAGTTCTGTGTCATTAGCAAAGACTGACACTTTACTTTCAATCCCATCCACAAGGTCATTTATACCCCTTTTACATGTCCTTGTCTCTGGTACATGTGGTGACAGTTTTCACACGTACCGGAGACACATTCGTAGACCCATTTAAATTAATGGGTCTATGCACAAGTCAGTTTGTTTCTACGGACCGTGTATCTGTGGGCAAAACAAGCTGACATGTCCGTTTTTTGCCATCAGCACAGACGGAAAAACTTCCCTCACTTGTGCACATGGAGAACACACATTGATGTCCTCTGTGTGAAATGGACGACCGCCAGGGAAGAAGCGCTACAGTATGCGCTGGTCCCCGTGGCTGGTGCTGAAGCCGGCTGTCATCATTCTACCCTGCTCTGCAGGCGAGCACTGAAGAATGATGAGTGTTATATTAAAGTCCGAATTACAGTAAGTGATGGCTTTTGGGACTGTTACCCCTTCATCCCACACCTGCTGTCGCTAATAACAGTGACAGTAGTTGCAGAGGATGGGGGTAATCCACAGCCGCCGGCTGCAATCATTCGGAAATAAATGAATGAAAAACCCGACGTGGGTTCCCCACTATTTTATTAACGAACCAGACAAAACTCACAGCTGGGGCTGCAATCCCCAGCTGTCAGCTTCTGCAAGGTTGATTATCAAGAATAGAGGGGTTCCCACGCTGTTTTTTTTATTATTTACATAAATAATTAAAAAATCCGGCGTGGGGTCTCCCCCATTTTTGACAACCAGCCATGCTAAAGCTCACAGATGGGGGATGCTATTCTCAGGTAAGAGGCCATTGATATAGGCCTCCCCAGCCTAAAAACAGCAACCCGCAGCTGCCCAGAAAAGGCGCATCTATTAGATGCGCCTTTTCTGGCGCTTTGCCTGGCTCTTCCCACTTGCCCTGTAGTGGTGGCAAGTATGGTAACTTTTTGTGGGGTTGATGTCACCTCTCAGGTGACATCAAGCCCACGGCTTAGTAATGGAGAGGCATCTATAAGACACCTATCCATTACTAATCCTATAGTTGTAATGTTAAATAAAGACACCACCAGAATACAGTCTTTTATTTGAAATAATTACACAGACACCTTTATTGTTCTAAGTTAAACCATACTTACTGTAACACCTAATTCATCAATGCCCTCGATCTCCTGTAATAAAAGTAAAATAATAAACCAACAATATGCCATACCTGTCCGTCGTTGTGTCCCACACTGTAATCCAAGCCTGGGGCTAAATAGTTTTCAACCAGGACGGTGCTAAGATGCGACTGTCCCGGCTGAAAACCACTGGTGAATGAGCTGTAGAGAGCACAGTATCATTCACCAGTGGTGACATCACCACCGTCTTTTTCCCACGGTCCAGAGGTCACCTCAGTTCAGGCCAGCCATAATTATGTCACTGCTGGTGAATGATGCTCTCTGCAGCTCATTCACCAGTGCTGTGAAATTGCAAAAAAAGTGCAATCGCACATTGTTTTTTTGTTTTGCTTTTTTACTAGGTTCTCTAAATGCTAAAACTGACCTGCTTTTATGATTATTCAGGTCATTATGAGTTCATATACACCAAACATGTCTAGGTTCTTTTTTTATCTAAGTGGTGAAAAAAAATTCCAAACTTTGTAAAAAAAAAAAATTGCTCCATTTTCCAATACCCGTAGCATCTCCATTTTTCGTGATCTCGGGTTGGGTGAGGGCTTATTTTTTGTGCACTGAGCTGATGTTTTTAATTATACCATTTTGGTGCAGATATGATCTTTTGATCGCCCATTATTGCATTTTAATGCAATGTTGCAGCCACCAAAAAAACTTAATTCTATTGTTTAAATTTTTTAGGTCGCTGCGACATTTAGCAATCAGGGTATTCCTTTTTTTATTGATAGATCGGGCGATTCTGAATGTGACGTTACCAAATATGTGTATGTTTGATTTTTTTATTGTTTTATTTTGAATGATGCGAAAGGGGGATGATTTGAACTTTTATATATTTATTTAATATTTTTAAAAACATTTTTTTTTCATTTTTGGCATGCTTCAATAGTGTCCATGGGAGACTAGAAGCTGCCATAACCCGATCGGCTCTGCTACATTCAGGCAATTATCAGATCACCTGTTTGTAGCAGAATACCTCACTTTCTATGAGTGGCAACCACTGGGCGGCGCTCACAGCAAGCTGGAAGGGAAAACCATAGAGGTCTCCACCCATCGGTGACCCGCAATCACATGACGGGCAGATTTCCGGCACGATTGCCGGAAGCGCTTGTTAAATGCCGCTGTCAGAGTTTGACAGGGCATTTAACAGGTTAATAGCCAAGGATGGATTACGATTCCACCCGCGGCTATTAGTGGCACATGTCAACTGTTTAAAATAGCTGACATATGCTGAGAAAGATGTGGGCTCACTGCAGGAGCCCACATCAAAGGGAGGGAGTCCGACATCGGCGTAAATTTGCGCCTGATATCGGAAAGGGGTTAATATTTCATCTTAAAGGATATTTTGTTAAATAAACTGATCCTGTCCTGTCTGGTGAGATTGCCAATGGTGGCGCATCCAGGTGCAGAGTGAATTGAGACTTCAGTGGTAGTCACATATATTCTCTATACGTTTGTATTGGAGATTTTCAAATAGATAAGTAGCCTTTGGGACCCATCAATCAGACTTTAATGGTGGATCTTGTGGATAAGCTATAAATGTCCAAGGTGTGATTATCCCTTTAATGTTTACAATCATAGTAAACATTAAATATTTGCAAAAGAAAATATTTATAACACTCTACTGCTGAGAATATTGCATACTGAAGAGATATAAATGATCTGCTACAGCACAACGATAAAAGATATTCTATAGCTATTCAATGGTCTAAGGCAGTTGACAGTACAAATATTACAACGAATAAGCGTTAAAAATTTATCTGACTTGAATATTGATGGAAAGCAAGCTTGTGCCATGAATTTAAATACAGTTCTGAGTAAAGCATGCTGCTATTCTATAGCTGCTTTCAGATAAGGAAACAAACATAACTTTTTACACACAAAATTAAATTATAGCAAAGGATCATTCCTTATCATTATGTCCAAAATGGTGCCTTTGCAGAAAGCATAACTAAATTAGCAGCACAATTGTATGTGGACATACACTATGTGGACGAAGGTTTAGAGTCACCTACACATTACACCTAGAGGAACTTTTATGATATCCTCTTCTAAGTCCATAGGCATATACACTCACCGGCCACTTTATTAGGTACACCTGTCCAACTTCTTGTTAACACTTCATTTCTAATCAGCCAATCACATGGCGGCAACTCAGTGCATTTAGGCATGTGTTGTGATTTTGCTTTTTGCTCCATCTAGTGGTCATTAGTGATTTGACTCTGGAGCGTCTGTCTTTTCCTATATCCTCACCTGGGCCGTTAGTTCAGGGGCGTTGCTATATAAGCTCCCTGGACCTTCAGTTCAATGCCTGGCATCGTTGAAATCAGAGCTAATCTGTTGTGCTCTTGTCCTCTGATCCTGGTTCCTGTTTTTCAAGCTAAGTCTGCTTCTTTGCTTTTTGCTTTTGTTTTGTTTGGTATTTTTGTCCAGCTTGTTCCTATCTGTATCCTGACCTTTGCTGGAAGCTCTAGGGGGCTGGTGTTCTCCCCCCGGACCGTTAGACGGTTCGGGGGTTCTTGAATCTCCAGCGTGGATTTTTATAGGGTTTTTGTTGACCAGATAAGTTATCTTGCTTTATTCTGCTATTAGTAAGCTGGCCTCTCTTTGCTGAACCTGGTTCATTTCTGTGTTTGTCATTTCCTCTTACCTCACCGTTATTATTTGTGGGGGGCTTGTATCTTGCTTTGGGGTCCCTTTCTCTGGAGGCAAGAGAGGTCTTTGTTTTCTTCTCCTAGGGGTAGTTAGATTCTCCGGCTGGCGCGAGTCATCTAGCGATCACCGTAGGCATGATCCCCGGCTACTTCTAGTGTTGGCGTTAGGAGTAGCTATTTGGTCAACCCAGTTACCACAGCCCTATGAGCTGGATTTTTGTATCTTGCAGACTTACACGTTCCTCTGAGACCCTGTCCACTGGGGTCATAACAGTATGCCAGGCCAGTATTAAATGTTTAATGCATTGCAGAAGTGGGATTATAAGAAAGAAAATTTTGAGTTTTTTTTTTTCCCTCTCTCATTTTTTTTTTTTTCTTTTCCCCTTTACCTCAGAGTGGCTTAAGCTTGCTGCAGACATGAATGTCCAGACCTTGATTACAAGTGTGGACCAGCTTGCCGCTCGTGTGCAGGGTATACAAGATTATGTTACCAGAAATCCTAGGTCTGAACCCAAGATTCCGATTCCTGAACTGTTTTCAGGAGACCGATTTAAGTTTAGGAATTTCAGGAATAATTGTAAATTATTTTTGTCCCTGAAACCTTGTTCGTCTGGAGACTCTGCTCAACAAGTAAAAATTGTTATTTCATTCTTACGGGGTGACCCTCAGGATTGGGCTTTTTCATTGGCGCCAGGAGATCCGGCATTGGCTGATATTGATGCGTTTTTTCTGGCGCTCGGTTTACTTTATGAGGAACCCAATCTTGAGATTCAGGCAGAGAAAGCCTTGCTGGCGATGTCTCAGGGCCAGGACGAGGCAGAGGTGTATTGCCAAAAATTTCGAAAATGGTCCGTGCTGACACATTGGAACGAGTGTGCACTGGCCGCTAATTTTAGAAATGGCCTTTCTGAGGCCATTAAGAATGTTATGGTGGGTTTTCCCATTCCCACAGGTCTGAATGATACCATGTCCCTGGCTATTCAAATTGACCGGCGGTTGCGGGAGCGCAAAACCGCAAATTCCCTCATGTTGTTGTCTGAACAGACACCTGATGTGATGCAATGTGATAGAAAAACCGCTAATTCCCTCATGGTGTTGTCTGAACGGACACCTGATTTGATGCAATGTGATAGAATCCTGACTAGAAATGAGAGGAAAATTCATAGACGCCGGAATGGCTTGTGCTAGTACTGTGGTGATTCTACACATGTTATCTCAGCATGCTCTAAACGTATATCTAAGGTTGTTAGTCCTGTCACCGTTGGTAATTTGCATCCTAAGTTTATTCTGTCTGTAACTTTGATTTGCTCACTGTCATCTTATCCTGTCATGGCGTTTGTAGATTCAGGTGCTGCCCTGAGTCTTATGGATCTCTCATTTGCTAAGCGCTGTGGTTTTGTTCTTGAACCATTAGAAAATCCTATCCCTCTTAGGGGTATTGATGCTACGCCATTGGCAGAAAATAAGCCGCAGTATTGGACACAGGTTACCATGTGCATGACTCCTGAACACCGCGAGGTGATACGTTTTCTCGTTCTACATAAAATGCATGATTTGGTTGTTTTGGGGCTGCCATGGTTACAGACCCATAATCCAGTCCTTGACTGGAAGGCTATGTCAGTGTCTAGTTGGGGCTGTCGTGGTATTCATGAGGATTCCCTGCCTGTGTCTATTGCTTCTTCTACGCCTTCGGAAGTTCCGGAGTACTTGTCTGATTATCAGGATGTCTTTAGCGAGTCCAGGTCCAGTGCATTGCCTCCTCATAGGGAATGTGACTGTGCAATAGATTTGATTCCAGGCAGTAAGTTTCCTAAGGGAAGACTGTTTAATCTGTCGATACCTGAACATACCGCTATGCGTTCATATATCAAGGAGTCTCTGGAGAAAGGACACATCCGTCCGTCTTCTTCCCCTCTTGGTGCGGGATTCTTTTTTGTGGCTAAAAAGGACGGATCTTTGAGGCCTTGTATTGACTATCGGCTTTTAAATAAGATCACTGTCAAATTTCAGTATCCTTTGCCGCTGTTGTCTGACTTGTTTGCCCGGATTAAAGGTGCCAAGTGGTTTACCAAGATAGACCTTCGTGGTGCATACAACCTTGTGCGTATTAAGCAAGGGGATGAATGGAAAACCGCATTCAATACGCCCGAAGGTCATTTTGAGTACTTGGTGATGCCTTTTGGGCTCTCTAATGCCCCTTCAGTTTTTCAGTCCTTTATGCATGACATTTTCCGGAACTATCTGGATAAATTTCTGATCGTTTATCTGGATGATATTCTGGTTTTTTCTGATAATTGGGACTCGCATGTGGAGCAGGTCAGGATGGTCTTTAAAATTTTGCGTGAAAATTCTTTGTTTGTCAAGGGCTCAAAGTGTCTTTTTGGTGTACAGAAGGTTCCCTTTTTGGGTTTCATTTTTTCCCCTTCTGCTGTGGAGATGGACCCAGTCAAGGTCCGAGCTATTCTTGATTGGACTCAGCCCTCGTCAGTTAAGAGTCTTCAGAAGTTCTTGGGTTTCGCTAACTTCTACCGTCGTTTTATCGCTAACTTTTCTAGCATTGTGAAACCTTTGACGGATATGACCAAGAAGGGCTCCGATGTGGTTAATTGGGCTCCTGCTGCCGTGGAGGCTTTCCAGGAGTTGAAACGTCGGTTTACTTCGGCGCCTGTTTTGTGCCAGCCTGATGTCTCGCTTCCCTTTCAAGTTGAGGTGGATGCTTCAGAGATTGGAGCAGGGGCCGTTTTGTCGCAGAGAGGCCCTGGTTGCTCTGTTATGAGACCTTGCGCCTTTTTCTCTAGGAAGTTTTCGCCTGCGGAGCGAAATTATGATGTGGGCAATCGGGAGTTGTTGGCCATGAAATGGGCATTTGAGGAGTGGCGTCATTGGCTCGAGGGTGCTAAGCATCGTGTGGTGGTCTTGACTGATCACAAAAATCTGTTGTATCTCGAGTCTGCTAAACGCCTGAATCCTAGACAGGCCCGCTGGTCATTGTTTTTCTCCCGTTTTGACTTTGTTGTCTCGTATTTACCAGGTTCAAAGAATGTGAAGGCCGATGCTCTTTCCAGGAGCTTTGTGCCTGATGCTCCTGGAGTCGCTGAACCTGTTGGTATTCTTAAGGATGGTATTATCTTGTCAGCTATTTCTCCAGATCTGCGACGTGTGTTGCAGAGATTTCAGGCTGATAGGCCTGATTCTTGTCCACCTGACAGACTGTTTGTGCCTGATAAGTGGACCAGCAGAGTCATTTCCGAGGTTCATTCCTCGGTGTTGGCAGGTCACCCAGGAATTTTTGGCACCAGAGATCTGGTGGCCAGATCCTTTTGGTGGCCTTCCTTGTCTAGGGATGTGCGGTCATTTGTACAGTCCTGTGGGACTTGTGCTCGAGCTAAGCCTTGCTGTTCTTGTGCCAGCGGGTTGCTCTTGCCCTTGCCTGTCCCTAAGAGACCTTGGACACATATCTCCATGGATTTCATTTCTGATCTTCCGGTGTCTCAGGGCATGTCTGTTATCTGGGTGATATGTGATCGCTTCTCCAAGATGGTCCATTTGGTTCCTTTGCCTAAACTGCCTTCCTCTTCCGATCTGGTTCCTGTGTTTTTCCAGAACGTGGTTCGTTTGCACGGCATCCCTGAGAATATTGTGTCAGACAGAGGATCCCAGTTCATTTCCAGATTCTGGCGATCCTTTTGTAGTAGGATAGGCATTGACTTGTCGTTTTCGTCTGCTTTCCATCCTCAGACTAATGGACAGACGGAGCGAACTAATCAGACTTTGGAGGCTTATTTGAGGTGTTTTGTCTCTGCTGATCAGGACGATTGGGTGACCTTCTTGCCGTTAGCTGAGTTTGCCCTTAATAATCGGGCTAGTTCCGCCACCTTGGTTTCGCCGTTTTTCTGCAACTCTGGTTTCCACCCTCGTTTTTCTTCGGGTCATGTGGAACCTTCTGACTGCCCTGGGGTGGATTCTGTGGTGGATAGGTTGCAGCGGATCTGGAATCTTGTGGTGGACAACTTGAAGTTGTCACAGGAGAGGGCTCAGCGCTTTGCCAACCGCCGCCGCGGTGTGTGTTGTGAATTTGGATTCTGGGCTCCCCCGGTGGCCGCTTGTGGAATTGGACTTGTCATCCTCTTTCCTGTTTCACCTGGTTCCATCAGTAGTGGGTGTCGCTATTTAAGCTCATTTCTCTGGTGGTTTCTTGCCGGTCAACAATGTTATCTGATGCCTCTCAGTGCTTGTTCCTGCTTCTGACAACTACTAGATAAGTTGGACTTTTGTCCATGTTTCGTTTTGCCTATTTGTTCCAGTTCACAGCTGAAGTTTTGTTACTGTGTCTGGAAAGCTCTCGTTGATCAGGGATTGCTACTCTGGCGTTATGAGTTAATGCCAGAGTTTAAGGTAATCTCTGGATGGTGTTTTGTTAGTGTTTTTCTGCTGACCATGAAAGTATACTATCTGTCTTCTGCTATCTAGTAAGCGGACCTCAAATTTGCTAAGACTATTTTCCTGCTGCGTTTGTTGTTTCGTCTGAACTCACCGTCATTATATGTGGGGGCTACTGTCTTCTTTGGAATATTTCTCTAGAGGTGAGCCAGGTCTTATATTTCCCTCTGCTAGCTATTTAGGTCTTAGGCCAGAGCTGGGCATCTAGCAATAAATAGGAAATGCTACCTGGCTATTTCTAGTTGCGCGGCAGGCTTAGTTCATGGTCAGTATAGTTCCATCTTCCGAGAGCTTGTCCCTCTATAGGCTTGCTATGATCTCTGCCTGCAGAGATCATGACAGTTTGACCGGCCCATAAAGTGTTAAAGACCCAGGTTGAGAAAGGAGAGTTATAAGAAGTCTGCTGGAATTTTTTTTTTTTTTCCTCCAGTTTGCCTTGCTGCAGTTTTTTTTTTTCTCTCTCTCCTCCTAATCTCTGTATGGCTCTGTGTGCACCTGACAATAATGGATCTTCAGAGTGTAACTGCGGGTTTGAATAATCTCATCACGAAAGTACAAAATTTACAAGATTTTGTGGTACATGCTCCAGTATCTGAGCCGAGAATTCCTTTGCCGGAGTTCTTCACAGGGAATAGAGCTAGCTTCCAGAATTTCCGAAATAATTGTAAGCTTTATTTGTCCCTGAAGTCTCGTTCAGCTGGAGACCCTGCTCAGCAGGTTAGGATTGTGATTTCCTTGCTCAGGGGTGACCCTCAAGATTGGGCCTTCTCATTGCCAGCAGGGGATCCTGCGTTGCGCGATGTGGATGCGTTTTTTCTGGCCTTGGGCTTGCTTTATGAGGAACCTCATTTGGAACTTCAGGCAGAAAAAACTTTGATGGCACTATCTCAGGGGCAAGACGAAGCTGAGGTTTACTGCCAAAAATTCCGTAAATGGTCTGTGCTTACTCAGTGGAATGAGTGCGATTGTGCCATAGATTTGATACCGGGTTGCAAATATCCAAAGGGTCGTTTGTTTAATCTGTCTGTGCCGGAACATGCTGCTATGCGGGAATATATAAAGGAGTCTTTGGAAAAGGGACATATTCGTCCATCTTCTTCTCCCTTGGGAGCTGGGTTTTTCTTTGTCTCAAAAAAGGACGGCTCTTTGAGACCATGTATTGATTATCGGCTTCTGAATAAGATCACTGTTAAGTACCAATACCCATTGCCATTGCTTACTGATTTGTTTGCTCGTATAGAGGGTGCTAAGTGGTTCTCTAAAATTGATCTTCGTGGGGCGTATAATTTGGTGCGGATCAGGCAGGGGGATGAGTGGAAGACCGCATTTAATACGCCCGAGGGCCACTTTGAGTATTTGGTCATGCCTTTTGGTCTTTCTAATGCCCCTTCAGTTTTCCAGTCTTTTATGCATGATATTTTCCGCGATTTTCTGGATAAATTTATGATAATATATCTGGATGATATTCTGATTTTTTCTGATGACTGGGACTCTCATGTCCAGCAGGTCAGGAGAGTTTTTCAGGTTCTGCGGTCTAATTCTTTATGTGTGAAGGGGTCTAAGTGCGTTTTTGGGGTCCAGAAAATTTCCTTTTTGGGGTATATTTTTTCTCCCTCTTCCATTGAGATGGATCCCGTCAAGGTGCAAGCTATTTGTGACTGGACTCAGCCCTCCTCTCTTAAGGGTCTTCAGAGATTTTTGGGCTTTGCCAACTTTTACCGCCGATTTATTGCTGGTTTTTCGGATGTCGTTAAACCACTGACTGATTTGACCAGACATGGCGCTGATGTTGCTAATTGGTCCCCTCATGCTGTAGAGGCCTTTCAGGAGCTTAAGCACCGTTTTGCCTCTGCCCCTGTGTTACGTCAGCCTGATGTGAATCTGCCTTTTCAGGTTGAGGTTGACGCTTCGGAGATCGGAGCTGGGGCAGTGTTGTCGCAGAAAGGTTCCGACTGCTCCGTCATTAGGCCTTGTGCCTTCTTTTCTCGCAAATTTTCGCCCGCAGAGCGGAATTATGATGTTGGGAATAGGGAGCTTTTGGCCATGAAGTGGGCGTTTGAGGAGTGGCGCCATTGGCTAGAGGGGGCTAAGCATCAGGTGGTGGTATTGACTGACCACAAAAATTTGATTTATCTTGAGACTGCCAGGCGCCTGAATCCTAGACAGGCGCGCTGGTCTTTATTTTTTTCTCGCTTTAATTTTGTGGTGTCATACCTACCGGGTTCTAAGAATGTTAAGGCAGATGCCCTTTCTAGGAGTTTTGACCCGGACTCTCCTGGTAATGCTGAACCCACAGGTATCCTTAGGGAGGGAGTAATTTTGTCGGCCGTTTCTCCTGATCTGCGGCGGTCCTTGCAAGAGTTTCAGGCGGATAGACCGGATCGTTGTCCGCCTGATAGACTGTTTGTTCCGGATGATTGGACCAGTAGAGTCATCTCTGAGGTACATTCTTCTGCATTGGCAGGTCATCCCGGAATTTTTGGTACCAGGGATTTGGTGGCAAGATCCTTCTGGTGGCCTTCCCTGTCACGAGATGTGCGAGTCTTTGTGCAGTCATGTGACATTTGTGCTCGGGCCAAGTCTTGTAGTTCTCGGGCTAGCGGACTGCTGTTGCCCTTGCCTATTCCTAAGAGGCCTTGGACACACATCTCGATGGATTTTATTTCAGATCTGCCTGTTTCCCAGAAGATGTCTGTCATCTGGGTGGTCTGTGACCGTTTCTCTAAAATGGTCCATTTGGTTCCTCTGCCCAAGTTGCCTTCTTCTTCTGAGTTGGTTCCTCTGTTTTTTCAGAATGTTGTCCGATTGCACGGTATTCCTGAGAATATTGTTTCTGACAGAGGTACCCAATTTGTGTCTAGATTTTGGCGGGCATTCTGTGCTAGGATGGGCATAGATTTGTCTTTTTCATCTGCTTTTCACCCTCAGACTAATGGCCAGACCGAGCGGACTAATCAGACCCTGGAGACATATCTGAGGTGTTTTGTCTCTGCTGACCAGGATGATTGGGTTGCTTTTTTGCCATTGGCAGAGTTCGCCCTCAATAATCGGGCCAGCTCTTCCACCTTGGTGTCCCCGTTTTTCTGTAATTCGGGGTTTCACCCTCGATTTTCCTCCGGTCAGGTGGAATCCTCGGATTGTCCTGGAGTGGATGCGGTGGTGGAGAGATTGCATCACATCTGGGGGCAGGTTATGGACAATTTGAAGTTGTCCCAGGAGAAGACTCAGCGTTTTGCCAACCGTCATCGTCGTGTTGGTTCTCGGCTTTGTGTTGGAGATTTGGTGTGGTTGTCTTCTCGTTTTGTCCCTATGAGGGTCTCTTCTCCTAAGTTTAAACCTCGGTTCATCGGCCCTTATAGAATATTGGAGATTCTTAATCCTGTTTCTTTCCGTTTGGACCTCCCTGCGTCCTTTTCCATTCATAACGTTTTTCATCGGTCGTTATTGCGCAGGTATGAGGTACCTGTTGTACCTTCAGTTGAGCCTCCTGCTCCGGTGTTGGTTGAGGGTGAGTTGGAGTACGTTGTGGAGAAAATTTTGGACTCTCGTGTTTCCAGACGGAGACTCCAGTATCTGGTCAACTGGAAGGGTTACGGCCAGGAGGATAATTCTTGGGTCAATGCATCTGATGTTCATGCTTCTGATCTTGTTCGAGCCTTCCATAGGGCTCATCCTGGTCGCCCTGGTGGATCTGGTGAGGGTTCGGTGCCCCCTCCTTGAGGGGGGGGTACTGTTGTGAATTTGGATTCTGGGCTCCCCCGGTGGCCGCTTGTGGAATTGGACTTGTCATCCTCTTTCCTGTTTCACCTGGTTCCATCAGTAGTGGGTGTCGCTATTTAAGCTCATTTCTCTGGTGGTTTCTTGCCGGTCAACAATGTTATCTGATGCCTCTCAGTGCTTGTTCCTGCTTCTGACAACTACTAGATAAGTTGGACTTTTGTCCATGTTTCGTTTTGCCTATTTGTTCCAGTTCACAGCTGAAGTTTTGTTACTGTGTCTGGAAAGCTCTCGTTGATCAGGGATTGCTACTCTGGCGTTATGAGTTAATGCCAGAGTTTAAGGTAATCTCTGGATGGTGTTTTGTTAGTGTTTTTCTGCTGACCATGAAAGTATACTATCTGTCTTCTGCTATCTAGTAAGCGGACCTCAAATTTGCTAAGACTATTTTCCTGCTGCGTTTGTTGTTTCGTCTGAACTCACCGTCATTATATGTGGGGGCTACTGTCTTCTTTGGAATATTTCTCTAGAGGTGAGCCAGGTCTTATATTTCCCTCTGCTAGCTATTTAGGTCTTAGGCCAGAGCTGGGCATCTAGCAATAAATAGGAAATGCTACCTGGCTATTTCTAGTTGCGCGGCAGGCTTAGTTCATGGTCAGTATAGTTCCATCTTCCGAGAGCTTGTCCCTCTATAGGCTTGCTATGATCTCTGCCTGCAGAGATCATGACAGGTGTGGGTCCCCGACTACGTGTTGGGGATTTGGTGTGGCTTTCTTCCCGCTTTGTTCCTATGAAGGTTTCCTCTCCCAAATTTAAACCTCGTTTTATTGGTCCTTACAAGATATTGGAAATTCTTAATCCTGTGTCCTTTCGCCTGGATCTTCCTGTGTCGTTTGCTATCCACAACGTGTTTCATAGGTCCTTGTTGCGGCGGTACGTTGTGCCTGTGGTTCCTTCTGCTGAGCCTCCTGCTCCGGTGTTGGTTGAGGGCGAGTTGGAGTACGTGGTGGAGAAGATCTTGGATTCTCGTCTCTCCAGGCGGAGGCTTCAGTACCTGGTCAAGTGGAAGGGCTATGGTCAGGAAGATAATTCCTGGGTGGTCGCCTCTGATGTTCATGCGGCCGATTTAGTTCGTGCCTTTCACGCCGCTCATCCTGATCGCCCTGGTGGTCGTGGTGAGGGTTCGGTGACCCCTCACTAAGGGGGGGGGTACTGTTGTGATTTTGCTTTTTGCTCCCTCTAGTGGTCATTAGTGATTTGACTCTGGAGCGTCTGTCTTTTCCTATATCCTCACCTGGGCCGTTAGTTCAGGGGCATTGCTATATAAGCTCCCTGGACCTTCAGTTCAATGCCTGGCATCGTTGAAATCAGAGCTAATCTGTTGTGCTCTTGTCCTCTGATCCTGGTTCCTGTTTTTCAAGCTAAGTCTGCTTCTTTGCTTTTTGCTTTTGTTTTGTTTGGTATTTTTGTCCAGCTTGTTCCTATCTGTATCCTGACCTTTGCTGGAAGCTCTAGGGGGCTGGTGTTCTCCCCCCGGACCGTTAGACGGTTCGGGGGTTCTTGAATCTCCAGCGTGGATTTTTATAGGGTTTTTGTTGACCAGATAAGTTATCTTGCTTTATTCTGCTATTAGTAAGCTGGCCTCTCTTTGCTGAACCTGGTTCATTTCTGTGTTTGTCATTTCCTCTTACCTCACCGTTATTATTTGTGGGGGGCTTGTATCTTGCTTTGGGGTCCCTTTCTCTGGAGGCAAGAGAGGTCTTTGTTTTCTTCTCCTAGGGGTAGTTAGATTCTCCGGCTGGCGCGAGTCATCTAGCGATCACCGTAGGCATGATCCCCGGCTACTTCTAGTGTTGGCGTTAGGAGTAGCTATTTGGTCAACCCAGTTACCACAGCCCTATGAGCTGGATTTTTGTATCTTGCAGACTTACACGTTCCTCTGAGACCCTGTCCACTGGGGTCATAACAGGCATGTAGACATGGTCAAGACAATCTCCTGCAGTTCAAACCGAGCATCAGTATGGGGAAGAAAGGTGATTTGAGTGCCTTTGAATGTGGCATGGTTGTTGGTGCCAGAAGGGCTGGTCTGAGTATTTCAGAAACTGCTGATCTACTGGGATTTTCACGCACAACCATCTCTAGGGTTTACAGAGAATGGTCCGAAAAAGAAAAAAAATCCAGTGAGCGGCAGTTCTGTGGGCGGAAATGCCTTGTTGATGCCAGAGGTCAGAGGAGAATGGGCAGACTGGTTCGAGCTGATAGAAAGGCAACAGTGACTCAAATCGCCACCCGTTACAACCAAGGTAGGCCTAAGAGCATCTCTGAACGCACAGTGCGTCGAACTTTGAGGCAGATGGGCTACAGCAGCAGAAGACCACACCGGGTACCACTCCTTTCAGCTAAGAACAGGAAACTGAGGCTACAATTTGTACAAGCTCATCGAAATTGGACAGTAGAAGATTGGAAAAACGTTGCTTGGTCTGATGAGTCTCGATTTCTGCTGCGACATTCGGATGGTAGGGTCAGAATTTGGCGTAAACAACATGAAAGCATGGATCCATCCTGCCTTGTATGGAGCATCTTTGGGATGTGCAGCCGACAAATCTGCGGCAACTGTGTGATGCCATCATGTCAATATGGACCAAAATCTCTGAGGAATGCTTCCAGCACCTTGTTGAATCTATGCCACGAAGAATTGAGGCAGTTCTGAAGGCAAAAGGGGGTCCAACCCGTTACTAGCATGGTGTACCTAATAAAGTGGCCGGTGAGTGTATATGGAGTTGATTTCCACTTTACAGCTGTATTTGCCCCTCATCAATGCAAGAAGTCTGGTTTGGCTGGGTGAAAGGCCTCAGACACTTGGTATAAGGCTGGGGTCACAATTACGTGTGCAATGCGAGAAATTCGCATGAGTCTCTCGCATCAATAACCGGCACTGCCGCCTGCACTCGAGACCGGAGCATGCGACTGCATAGAAATACATGCAGTCGCACACTCCGGTCCTGAATGCTGGCGGCAGTGCCGGGTATTGATGCGAGAGTCTCGCCCGAGTTTCTTGCATTGCACACGCAAGTGTGACCCCAACCTAAGGTAGAAAGTTTCTTCTTTTGATGAAACTGCCATAAGAAGACTTATAGGCCATAATATAAAAGAAAAAAATAGTAGAGTACCTTCTAAGATGTTCACTTTTATACAGATTCTGTAACAGTTTTTCTTTTTTTATTTACCCCTCCATTCCAAAGGTATGGTCCCTGGTAGTAAAGAAATATATTTTTCCCTTCAACCAACTGGGTGTTTATTGCAGAACTTCTATCATAATAAGAGAAGTTCTGTATTCTTGTGGTATACTGCCCTTTTGTTTGAAAGGAATATTAGCACCTTTAGGCCACGCTCACTTGTTATGTTTTTGGTCAGTATTTTACATCAGTATTTGTAAGCCAAAACCAGGAAAAATGCAGCCATGGTTCATGTGTTTCTATTACGGTATATTTTTCCTCTGATTTTTCCACTCCTGAGTTTAGCTTAGAAATAGTGAGGAGTGAATATATTATTATTATTATTATTCATTTTTATAGCGCCATTAATTCCAATGGCGCTTTACATATATACGGCACTATTCGTTACTCGCATGAATACTACGCTATTCGAGCTATTCATTACTCTGCGAGTAATTTGCTATTCACCTCGGTATATTCGAGTGACTTGCTCAGCATGTTTGGCGCTTTATTTGCAGCCAATCACAGTAATGCCGGTGGAGAATAAAGAACTTTATTCTGGCTGTATCTTTATTTACCATATAACTATAGGATTAGCAATGGAGAGGTGTCTTATAGATGCCTCTCCATTAGTAATTTGTGGACTTCATGTCACCTGACAATACAAAACAGACATCAACCCCACAAATATGAACCCCATTTGCCACCACTACAGGGCAAGTTGGAAGAACCAGGACAAAGCATCTGAATTGATGGGCCTTTTCTGGGTGGCAGCAGGCTGCTAATTTTAGGCTGGGGGGCCAATATCCATGGCCCCTTACCAACCTGAGAATACCAGCCCCCAGCTGTTTGCTTTAGCAAGGCTGGTTGTCAAAAATGGAAGTACCCCACGCTGTTTTTTAAAAATATTTATTTATATATTTATTTAACCCCTTCCCGACATGTGACGGTATAGTACGTCACATGTCGGGACCCCCGCTTTGATGTGCGCTCCGGCGGTGAGCGCACATCAAAGTCGCGACATGTCAGCTGTTTTTTACAGCTGACATGTGCGCGCAATAGCGGCGGGTGAAATCGCGATCACCTGCCGCTATTAACTAGTTAAATGCCGCTGTCAAACGCAGACAGCGGCATTTAACTACCGCATCCGGCCGTGCGGCCGGATATGAGCGCATCGCCGACCCCCGTCACATGATCGGGGGTCGGCGATGCTCCTCCATTGTAACCATAGAGGTCCTTGAGACCTCTATGGTTACTGATTGCCGGTGGCTGTGAGCGCCCCCCTGTGGTCGGCGCTCACATCACACCTGCAAATCTGCTGTGTAGCAGCGATCTTATGATCACTGCTGCATAGCAGAGCCGATCGGGCTGTGCCTGCTTCTAGCCTCCCATGGAGGCTATAGAAGCATGGCAAAAGTAAAAAAAAAAAGTTTTTAAAAATGTGAAAAAAATAAAAAAAATATAAAAGTTTAAATCACCCCCCTTTCGCCCCAATCAAAATAAATCAATAAAAAAAAAACCCAACCTACACATATTTGGTATCGCCGCGTTCAGAATCGCCCGATCTATCAATAAAAAAAAGCATTAACCTGATCGCTAAATGGCGTAATGAGAAAAAAATTCGAAACGCCAGATTTACGTTTTTTTGGTCGCCACGACATTGCATTAAAATGCAATAACGGGCGATCAAAAGAACGTATCTACACCAAAATGCTATCATTAAAAACGCCAGCTCGGCACGCAAAAAATAAGCCCTCACCTGACCCCAGATCACGAAAAATGGAGACGCTACGAGTATCGGAAAATGGCGCAATTTTGTTTTGTTTTGTTTTTTGCAAAGTTTGGAATTTTTTTTCACCACTTAGGTGAAAAATAACCTAGTCATGTTAGGTGTCTATGAACTCGTAGTGACCTGGAGAATCATAATGGCAGGTCAGTTTTAGCATTTAGTGAACCTAGCAAAATAGGCAAGCAAAAAACAAGTGTGGGATTGCACTTTTTTTGCAATTTCACTGCACTTGGAATTTTTTTCCCGTTTTCTAGTACACGACATGCTAAAACCAATGATGTCGTTCAAAAGTACAACTCGTCCCGCAAAAAATAAGCCCTCACATGGCCAAATTGACGGAAAAATAAAAAAGTTATGGCTCTGGGAAGGAGGGTAGCGAAAAATGAAAACGGAAAAACGGAAAAAGCTCCGGGGGTGAAGGGGTTAAATAATTAAAAAATATGTGTTGGGACCCCTCTATTCTTGATAACCAGCCTTGCTAACACTTCCAGCTGAAGGTTGCAGCCCCCAGCTGTCAGTTTTGCCTGGCTGGATATAGAAAATACAGGGAAACCCATGGTGTTTTTTTTTCATTCATTTATTTATTTATTTATAGTGCAGGCGGCGGGTGATGAATACTTCCATCAGCTGCTCCTGTTATTAGCGGAAGCAGGTGTAGACTGATGGGAGTTATAGTCCCAAAAGCCACCGCCAGCTGTCATTGTTCTTACTTGAATACAATGCTCATCTCTCTCCCCTGCTCATGCTGATCGCCGGCAGAGCAGGGGAGAATGATGAGAATTGTCTTCATCACCAGGCGCTGGGGAACAGCTCTTACTGTACCGCTGCTTTCCTGCTGTGTGGTACTGATGCAACACATGGGTGTCACACGTTTGCCATACGTGTGCCACATGTATTACTTACACAGACACTGACATCTCCCATTACGATTTGATGTTAGCGCGAGCGCCGTGGGAAAACTTGTTACGGCGCTCGCTCTAATGTCAGAAAGGTGAAGTGAGTTAATTGGCTGAGAACTCCCAGGACCTTTCTGAAGCACCAGGAGCATGAGAATTTTCTCAAGCTTGCCATGACGTCAGACAGGTCCGACCAGTTCACCGTGAGACATTGGGCAGCGGTAGCAAATGCTGCTCAGTGTCTCTGCTGGATGACAGGCTGTATGGTCACATCATTCAACCATGCAGCCTGCCATCTAGATGTAGCACAGCTAGACCCGTCATGGAACAAATGGATTATCATCTTCTCTGCGGAATGGTGAGGAATATTGTTGTTTGTTTTTTTAACCCTTTTGCAGAAGACAATCGCATTGGCGGAATTGGCAAGATCATAAGTATGGTTTAATTAAGATTTATTAAAGGAGTCTGTGTCATTCTTTCAATTAAAAGACTTTTTCTGGTTGTGTGTGTTTTTATGCAATATGACCATGAGGTTAGTAATGGGGTTGTCTTATTGACGCCTCTCCATTACTAACCTCGGGGCTTGGTGTCACCTGACAATACAAAGGTGACATCAACCCCTCCAACTATCACCTCACTTGCCACCTCTACAGGTCAAGTGAGAATAGCGAGGCTAAGTGCCAAAATTGGCATATCTTATATATGCACCTTTTTCTGGGGTGGCTGAGAGCTGATATTTTTAGCCTGGGGGGCCAGTATCCCATGGACACTTCCTAGACTATTAATATCAGCCCACAGCTGTCTTCATAGCCTTTGCTGGATGTTAATTATAGGGGGACCTTATGTAATTTTTTTGGAGAGTCACCCATTTTAATAGCCAGTAAAGGCTAGGTATACAGCTGTAAGCTGATATTAATAGCATGGGAAGCTCCATGGGTATTACCCCATTCCCAGGCTATAAACATCTGCCCCAGTCATGGGCTTTCCCACTAGTTACTTAAGAAAATTATGCAGGAGCCCACGCCATTTTTTTCTGAAAAATCTTTTAATAATTAAATACATGTACAGTAAGCTGTAAACACACTGCACTAATTGTATTTGTCACTGACATCTACAGTATATATCTACCTATTCTATGTGTATTTACTGTGTGTAATCCATCTATTCTATGCTCTCAGCTCCTGCTGTGATTTTACAGTAAGTGGCTGCTTAATTGAAAACTTTTCTTAGATAGATACATAGATAGATGGATGTAATATATGTATACATATATATATATTTGTGTGTGTCATCTATATATCTATCTATGTATCTTTCTATTCTATGTGTATATAGCTATTCTATCTTTTCTATTCTAGCCTGTCACGATGTGATATTATTGTACTCAGCAGATGAATTGCTGGCTTTTCATCTGTTTCTATCCCATCCATTTCAGCTTTTTGTCATGCCCGCAGATCTGTTTGTTGGGTCCAGCAGAAACATATTTGGCTTTCCCATTGACTTGCATTGGATCCATTATTTTGTACAAATACACGGATATTAGAAATTATTTGTGCTGAGATTCCCGAATCCGAATATTTCACTGTTCGATGATCACTACTGCCTATGAATGGACTGACAAATTCTCTGTAAAATAAACTGCCACCATGTGAAAATTGGCCATTGCTCTTTCATTCTTGCTGCTCACCTGAGTATTCTTTTTTTTCTTTTTGTTTTAGTATAGTTCCAGAGATATGGGTTATTTACTACTCTTATACAAGGAGGTGTGTCTTATAGGATTCCCAGGGGCATTAATTTAGGATGCTCTGCATAACTACCCCGAGACCAAAGCTCAAAGACAATAACAATTAGCACTAAATAAAAATGCAGATTTTTAAAAAAACATGCTGAATACATGGGGAGCAGCAGTAATAAAATAAGTACAAAAACTGGCCACACTTGAGCTGCTGACAGGTCCTCTTTAACACCCAGTTTGCCTGATCTCAAAGTTCATCTCATCTTATTAATCTGGTTAAAAAATAAAGCTTTTCTTTTGAGCCTTTTTAAATACTGTCATAATTTTATATTCTTGCAAACTTGATCCAAGAGACCTTTTGTAGGCTCCTTGTAATGATGGATCTGCTTTGTGGCATGTCTGTAAATTCTGGTATTGATTATATGTTTGGATTACTCTGGCTCTGGAAAAGTGATTACAGTTAGTTGTTCTGATTTAGTGATCACAGCACTGAGAACTGTGCATTTGGGTACATCCTGTACCTCTCTGAGTTTATGGTTGATTGGGTGTGCTTGTTCTCATTCATATTTGTACCTGGATCACTGAACATGGAACATAAACATATCTAACATTCAGCCCTCATTGCATCACGCTGACACTGAGCGGCTACAATGGTTAAATGACGGCAATAGCACTTGCAGCCATTTACAACCATCAAGTATTACTACTTACTAGCCATTACATGATATATTTACACTCAACATAATATACATTCTAGTTGTTCTGCATTCATTGCAGATTAAAGGGAAGCTGTCATCAGGTTTATACTGTCATATCTGAGGTACTGACATAGACCCCAATGGTGAGTCACTTAGTGGATGTCTCACTGTAGATGTCATGAAAATCTCCCTCTCCATGATATCTGCATACTCCCTGATACCAAAGTAAAAGATTAAACAGACACCTCGAATGCTTTCGTACACTAAGCAGCATCCCATAATGTGCAGATACAATAAGGAGTGTAGATTTTTTTTTATAGAGCTTCTCTTTAACATAGCTTTCACTTTTAGGGTATTTATTTATGAATTTTTATTTAATTTATTTACTTATATAGCACCATTAATTTTCACAGCATTTTACTGACATCTCATCACTGTCACCATAGGGTCTCACAATCTAGATTCCCTATCATTATGTCTTTGAAGTATGGGAGGAAACCAGAGTAATCATAGGAAACCAACCCAAACACGAGGGGAAAATATACAATCTCCTTGCGGATGTTGTCTTTAGTCATGTCAACCCATCGGCACCTCGAGATCATACGTCACAGGTAGTGTTGAGCTGTATCGGAATTCCGATACCGAGTTCAGATATTTTTGTGATATCGGAAATCAGAATCGGAAGTTCCTATAAGTTCCCAGGCATGTGCGGTGCGTATGGTTCCCAGGGTCTGGAGGAGAGGAGACTCTCCTTCAGGCCCTGGGATTCATATTCATGTAAAAAATAAAGAATAAAAATAAAAAATATGGATATACTCACCCCTTCAACGGACCTGGACCTCAGCCGTGCAACCGGCAGCCTCTGTTCCTAAGAATGCAGTGAGTGTAGGACCTGCGATGACATCACAGCTTGTAATTGGTCACGTGAGCGGTCACATGAGCGGTCACGCGACCAATCACAAGCCGCGACGTCAGCGAAGGTCCTTCACTGTGCATTCTTAGGAACGGAGGCAGACGCTTGCAGCGGTGACAGCCAGGGGCCGTCCGAGGGTGAGTATATCCATATTTTTTATTTTTATTCTTTATTTTTTACATGAATATGGATCCCAGGGCCTGAAGGAGAGTTTCCTCTCCTTCAGACCCTGGGAACCATCCAGGATCACTTCCGATATTTGTGTCCCATTGACTTGTATTGGTATCGGGTATCGGTATCGGCGATATCCGATATTTTTTGGATATCGGCCGATCCAATCCGATACCAATACTTTCAAATATCGGAAGGTATCGCTCAACACTAGTCACAGGCACACCAGTGGGCGCATGGAATTACATACCTCCTGCAGTAAATGAGAGTAGAAATTTGACTGTTGCACAATGTACAAAGGTTTTAAAAAATTACCCCAAGGGGACTGTTTTATACACGATGAAATAGACCATGATGGGGACCTCACAACACATTTTTCAGTTATTACAATAGGTAGAGATAGGGAGTACAAGTTTCTCTATTGCACAATTTGCAAAGGTTTCAAAAAGTAGAAAAATACCCACATGTGGTATACAAGTCATAGATGAACACTAAGTACTTGTTGCAGAAGGAGGAGGAGGAGGAGGAGTTGATTTCCTGAACAAAATGGTTTTGGATGGTGAGGGATGGACATTAAGGCAACTTCCCAAAACAACATTTGTCCTGCATTTAAATTACTGTCATCTGTAGGGCTTACAAAGTCAGAGGAAATCCAGCCCGTGTTCAATTTTAGAAGAGTCAGCCTGTCTGACATGAACTCTGCCATGTGTGGCAGACTACAAAGAGTCAAACATTCAGTGTCCTCACCAGGAAGAACAGTAACCATCCTCTCCTCCTCACGACGTATTGCCTCCTCCTCTTCCTCTTCAGGCCATCCATGCTGGACAGGCATGAAACTGGGATTGGGAGTCCTCTCTGTAGTTTAGAGCAAAAAATCCTGTTCCTCCTCATCCTCCTCCTCTTCTTCCTGTTCCTTGTCATTACCCAATGTGGCCTGAGAATCCTGTGTGAGGCTGTGCTGTGTGATATTAGCCACTGTACAAATTTGCTCCATAGCCACCTGCTCGGCATTCAAAACTTCATCTTTCAGATTCTACAGCAAACTTTTAATAGACAGAGCAGTATGATGGTTATGATCATAATAGCATCATCAACGCACACCATCTTGGTGCAGTACTCAAAGTTTTGAAGAACATCATGTAAGTCAGCGATCCACACCCACTCTGCAGTTGTTATGTGTTGGGGCTGAGTGTCACTCTGGCGGGCATTGATCAGCTGGAATTCAGAGACTGCCCTCTGCTGCTCACTAAGCCTTGCCAACATATGTAAGGTCGAATTCCAGCATGTGGGCAGGTCACAAATCAGTCGGTGATAACGCAAATTAAAGCGCTGCTGCAGCGAATTTAGATCGTCAAGAACCTGAGATGACTTTCGGAAATGTGCTCTGACACGGCGTACCTTGGCAAGTAGGTCAGGCAAGTCAGGTTATGTTTTTAAAAACCACTGTACAACCAAGTTCAGCATGTGGGCCATGCATGGAACGTGTACCAGCTTGCCGAGCTTTAAAGCCGCCACCAAGTTACGCCCATTATCATACACAACCAGACCTGGTTAGAGTTCAGTGGGGAGAGGCACTGATCAGTTTGTTCTTTGATCCCTTTCAACAGCTCAACTGCGTTGTGAGCTTTATCACCTAAACATATGAGCTTCATCAGAATATGCTGTCGCTTTGCCGAGGCAGTGCTGCAGATTTCCCAGCTGGGGAGTGATGGGGAGGCTAGTTCCACAGAGGAGTAGAGATAGTAAGTGCAATACGATGAGACTGAAGTCTTGATGGAAGTTGGGCTCGCTAATCTTGATGTGGATAAGATATGTGATGTCCCAGCCTCTGACTCTGTCCCAGACTCCACCAGGGTAACCCAGTGTGTCATCAGGGATATGTATAGTCTCTGCCCACAAGAACTTGTCCATGTGTCTGTGGTTAGGTGGATCTTCCCTGTGACTGCTTTGGCCAGAAAACGGCTGATATTGTGTAACACGTGCTTATGTAATGCCGGTACGGTACACTATGAAAAATAGTATCTGCTTGGTATCGACTACTGTGGGGCTGCTAACACCAAGTGGTGACGAAAAGATTCAGTTCCCACAAGTTGAAAGGACAACATTTCCAGGGCTTTCAATCTGGCAATGTGGGTGCTTAATGTTTGGGCCTGTGGGTGGGTGGGTGGCTGGATATTCCTGCTCCTTAGTAATTGTCTGGGGCAGGGACAACTGAACACTGTGCTGGGACAAAGAAGCGGATGTGGTTGCTGACTGTTGTGTGTGTGCAACCGCTGATTGTGGGTAGGAGACATCAGTGCCTGCTTCATGATCAGCAGATTGGGAAGGCCATAGCACACGGTAAGGGGCAGTGATTTCACCCTCAGACACAGATTTGGTACCTAGGCATTCCTCCTCGGCTGCCATGTGCTTTTGCATACTGGTGGTCCTCAGGTTGGCAGTGTTCTTGCCTCCTCTTAGCTTTGTTTAGCAGATTCTGCAAATTAAAGTTGTTTTATCTGAAGGACTTTCAGAAAAAACTGCCATTCAGGGAAAGAATGCATTCTTGGCCTGTTATCTAGCCGAGTGGAGGGGCTCTGTGGAACAGTTGACCGAGTTCTACCTCTGGGCAAACCACAACCTCTTCTTGCCTGTTTTCATGCTAGGGATCCATCCGTCTCTGCACTGCTATGCTTGCTATGCGTCCTACCGTGCCAGGTTGGATCAGTGGCCTTATCATTGACCACGTCGGCTTCCAATTTCTCAATCTGATCCTCCCTCTGAGCTGTGATTTAAGGCTGACCTGATGGCAACTGTGAATCATGATTATCCTCAACCTCTTCAGACATCAATTGACCTTCGCAACGTGCCTTTCTCCTGGCTGTAGGTGCTCAAATGTTTGTGCATCACTGCACTCCACCTCCCCATGACCCTCTTTAATGGTACATGCTGACAGGCCTGACAGATTACAAGGGAACGTAAACAGTTCCTCAAAGTGGCCAGCATTGGAGTCATATGTCTCCTGGGACTCTTGATGGTGGGAGGAAGAATAACCAGGTTGAGGATTCAGAGGCTCTGCCTTTTGGCTACCGAGACTGGACCATGTGGAAGACTTCGTGGTGCTGCTTGTCAACACACTAGAGATTTTGTCTGCCATCCAACCCACAACATCCTCGCACTTGTCTGGGTTCATTAGTGGTGTAGCATGCTGACCAAATTTTCACAGGAATCTATAAAGAGATACACTCACCTTCTGATCTGTCAAATAGCCTTGGCAGGCACCACCACCTTCACATCCCTTAATGTCACCCTTTCGCATCTTGAATGCATTATGCTTGTGAAACCAAAAAATACTGGCTTTATTTTTCACAAATAACCTTACAAAGGTCTTATGTACAAATTCACTGTATCTAGCAATGCGTGGCTATTTTTTTGGAGATTGTCTTGCTCTCACACTCCAAATGCGGAGTAATGAAGATTAATGCCCCTACTAAATTGTCACGTATGATTATCTCTACCCAGATTGCGCCAGTCGCACAACTGCTAGACAAAGATATGCTATTTTTTAGAACAATAGAAAATTATGTTTTTTTTTTAATCGGCTTGCTGACTCACTGCAGATGTGGAGTAATGAAGATTATTGCCCCTGATAAATTGTCACATACGATTATCTCTTAGATAAAGATACACTGTTTTAGAGCAACAGAAAATTGTGATTTTTTTTAAAATCACCTTCCTGACACACTCCAAATGCGTAGTAGTGAAGATTATTGCCCCTGCTAAATTGTCATATTAGATTATCTGTACCCAAATTGCAAAGTTGACCCAGTTCTCCATGAACCCAAAGTCTTCCTTCTTGCACCAAATTCTAAGCCACTTACTCTATTTATCTCCATAAACTTCGTCTGTCTTTCTAGTGATGCAATATTTCTAAAAACACCAACTTGGAGGTCCTGGCCTTCAGCTTCTCTTCTATTTCCATGTAACAATGTTTAATAACCTTTCACCTCCCTCTTATCTGTCTATCTGACCATCAATATGCCGAACCTGAGCACCCGGTATAAAGCACTCTGTTTGACATTCATGGTCTCGGTGGCTGATGATCCTGTGTGTCCGCCTAATTATAGAGTTCCCTACCACCAGCATTTTTCTGGACTTTGCTGCACTCCTGTTTCCCTCCTTCCTACAGCAGTTGTTCTCCTGGTTGCTAGGAGCAACATCCTGCTGTAGTAATCCTAGTCCTGGCTTGCATTCCTAATATCAGGCAAACAGGCTTATGTACTAGGTTGTGCCAGATCAGGACTAGACTCCCTGTCACTTTTTCCCCTACGACTAATTTTACCTATCTCTGGGTCCTGATCTTCCCCATGTCCACCCTCCTCCGTATCACTGACCGCAGCCAGCGCATGTTCAGTGAGCTCTAAACTTCTCTCCAGTTTTGCAATGCTCCTGAGTGTTGCAAGCTGTGCTTTTAGATCCATTACCTGGGCTTCCAAACATGTAACATGCTGACATCGAGCGCAGACATATTCACCCTCAAACGGCTGTTCAAGGTATGCAGACTGTTGTGGATTCTGTTTGTGGGCTCCCTCTGGTGGTTACTGCTGGTACTGGGTGACTTTGGTGGGTTGCGGCCTTTGGTTTCCACCTGTCCATCAGTGGCTGGGTGTTTCCTATTTTACCTGGCCTTTCTGTCATTTCCCTTGCCGGCTATCAATGTATTCAGATGTGCTCTGTTTGGTTCCTGCCTACCTGCTCCCAGATCTTTCAGGATAAGCTAAGTGCTGATTTTCAGTTGTTTGGTTTTTTGTCCAGCTTGCTTATTATGTCTCTATGCTAGCTGGTAGCTCTAGTGGACTGAGGTTCTCCCCATGTGCCATGAGTTGGCACATGGGTTCTTGTAATCTCAGGATGGTTTTTTTGATTAGGGTTTTTTGCTGACCGCTCAGTCCCCTTTTGTATCGTTCTGCTTTCTAGTTTACAGCGGGCCTCAATTTGCTAAAACTATATATATCATCTCTATGTGTGTGCCTTCCTCTCATTTCACCGTCAATACATGTGGGGGGCAACTATATCTTTTGGGGTTCATTCCGCTGGAGGCAAGTGAGGTCTTTATTTTCTCTGCAGTGCTAGTTAGCTCTTAGGCTGGTGCGTGGCGTCTAGAACCAACGTAGGCACGCTCCCTGGCTATCTCTAGTTGCGTTTGTCAGGCGTAGGGCAGCGGTCAGCCCAGGTTCCATCACCCTAGAGCTCGTCCGTAATATATTTGTACTTTGCTTGTCCTGTGCTATCCCTAGCCATTGGGATTCATGACAGTATAGCCGGCCCACAAAGTGTTAATTGTTTGGGCTGAAGCAGGAGATAGAGAAGTGTTTAAGGGAAATTTTTTTTTTTTTTTTTCCCCTTCAGAGTTTTGCTGCCTAGCCCTTAATTGCTGTCTAGCTGCTTCTTACCTCCTCTTAACCCTTGAATGGCTCTGATCTTAGCTGTTTAACATGGATGTCCAGAGTTTGGCTTCCAGCCTGAGTAATCTCGCGGCAAAAGTTCAAAACATACAGGATTTTGTTGTTCACACTCCCATGTCTGAACCTAGAATTCCTATTCCAGAGTTCTTTTCTGGAGATAGATCTACCTTCCTGAATTTCAGGAACAATTGTAAATTGTTTCTTTCTTTAAAATCTCGCTCCTCTGGAGACCCTGCTCAACAGGTCAAGATTGTAATATCTTTCCTGCGGGGCGACCCTCAGAATTGGGCATTTGCATTGGCACCAGGGGATCCTGCATTGCTCAGTGTGGATGCGTTTTTTCTGGCATTGGGATTGCTCTATGAAGAACCTAACCTGGAGATTCAGGCTGAAAAGGCTTTATTAGCCCTCTCTCAGGGGCATGATGAAGCGGAGATATATTGTCAGAAGTTTCGGAAATGGTCGGTGCTTACTCAGTGGAATGAGTGCGCCCTGGCTGCAAACTTCAGAAATGGTCTTTCTGAGGCCATTAAGGATATTATGGTGGGGTTCCCTACGCCTACAGGTCTGAATGAGTCTATGGCTATGGCCATTCAGATTGATCGGCGTTTACGGGAGCGCAAACCCGTGCACCAGTTGGCGGTGTCTTCTGAACAGGCACCTGAGACTATGCAATGTGATAGAATTCAGTCCAGAAGTGAACGGCAAAATTATAGGCGGAAAAATGGATTGTGTTTCTATTGTGGTGATTCAGCTCATGTTATATCAGCATGCTCTAAACGCACAAAAAGGGTTGATAAATCTTTTGCCATTGGTACTCTGCAGCCTAAGTTCATTTTGTCTGTGACTCTGATTTTTTCACTGTCTTCCATTTCCGTCGATGCCTATGTGGATTCGGGCGCTGCCCTGAGTCTTATGGATTGGTCATTTGCTAAACGCTGCGGTTTTAGTCTGGAACCTCTGGAAGTTCCTATTCCTCTGAAGGGAATTGACTCTACACCATTGGCTATGAATAAACCGCAGTATTGGACACAAGTGACCATGCGCATGACTCCCGTTCATCAGGAGGTGATTCGCTTCCTTGCACTTTATAATTTACATGATGTACTAGTGCTTGGTCTGCCATGGTTACAAACTCATAATCCTGTCCTGGACTGGAAAACAATGTCTGTGTTAAGCTGGGGATGTCAGGGGGTTCATGATGATGCACCTCCGATTTCAATCGCTTCATCTACTCCTTCTGAGATCCCTGCGTTTTTGTCTGACTATAGGGATGTTTTTGAGGAGCCTAAGCTCAATTCGCTCCCTCCGCATAGAGATTGTGACTGTGCTATAGAATTGATTCCTGGCAGTAAGTTCCCTAAGGGTCGTTTATTTAATCTGTCACTGCCAGAGCATACTGCTATGCGGAATTATATTAAGGAGTCCTTGGAAAAGGGACATATTCGTCCATCTTCGTCTCCTCTGGGAGCAGGTTTTTTTTTTGTGGCAAAAAAAGATGGTTCCCTGAGGCCTTGTATAGATTATCGCCTTCTGAATAAGATTACAGTCAAGTATCAGTATCCATTGCCATTATTGACTGATTTGTTTGCTCGCATTAAGGGGGCTAGGTGGTTCACTAAGATAGATCTTCGCGGTGCGTATAATCTGGTGCGGATAAAACAGGGTGATGAGTGGAAAACCGCATTTAATACGCCTGAGGGCCATTTTGAGTATTTGGTAATGCCTTTTGGACTCTCCAATGCTCCGTCAGTCTTTCAGTCCTTTATGCACAATATTTTCCGTGAATATCTGGATAAGTTTTTGATTGTGTATTTGGATGATATTTTGGTGTTTTCTGATGACTGGGAGTCTCATGTTCTACAGGTCAGGAAGGTGTTTCAGGTTCTGCGGGCCAATTCTCTGTTTGTGAAGGGCTCAAAGTGTCTCTTCGAAGTCCAGAAGATTTCTTTTTTGGGGTACATTTTTTCTCCTTCTACTATTGAGATGGATCCCGTCAAGGTTCAGGCGATTTGTGACTGGACACAACCTACATCTGTTAAGAGCCTTCAGAAGTTCTTGGGGTTTGCTAATTTTAATCGTCGGTTCATTGCTAATTTTTCCAGTATTGTTAAACCTTTGACTGATTTGACTAAAAAGGGTGCTGATGTTGCTGATTGGTCTCCTGCGGCCGTGGAGGCCTTTCAGGAACTTAAGCGCCGGTTTTCTTCTGCTCCTGTGTTGTGTCAACCAGATGTTTCACTTCCTTTTCAGGTTGAGGTTGATGCTTCCGAGATTGGAGCGGGGGCGGTTTTGTCACAGAGAAGTTCTAATGGCTCGGTGATGAAGCCATGTGCATTCTTCTCTAGAAAATTCTCGCCCGCCGAGCGCAATTATGATGTGGGTAATCGGGAGCTTTTGGCCATGAAGTGGGCATTTGAGGAGTGGCGTCATTGGCTTGAGGGTGCTAAACATCGTGTGGTGGTCTTGACTGATCACAAGAATCTCATTTACCTTGAGTCTGCCAGGCGTTTGAATCCTAGACAGGCTCGTTGGTCGTTGTTTTTTTCTCGTTTCAATTTCGTGGTTTCATACCTGCCAGGTTCAAAGAATGTGAAGGCAGATGCTCTTTCCAGGAGTTTTGTGCCTGACTCTCCTGGAGACTCTGGGCCTACTGGTATCCTTAGGGATGGGGTAATATTGTCCGCCGTATCCCCAGACTTGCGACGTGCATTGCAGGAGTTTCAGGTGGATAAACCGGATCGTTGTCCACCAGAAAGACTGTTTGTTCCGGATGATTGGACCAGTAGAGTCATCTCCGAGGTCCATTCTTCTGTGTTGGCTGGTCATCCTGGAATATTTGGTACTAGAGACTTGGTGGCCAGGTCTTTTTGGTGGCCTTCCTTGTCTAGGGATGTGCGTACCTTTGTGCAGTCTTGTGAAGTGTGTGCTCGAGCTAAGCCTTGCTGTTCTCGGGTCAGTGGGTTGTTGTTATCCTTGCCCATCCCGAAGAGGCCTTGGACGCACATTTCCATGGATTTTATTTCTGATCTCCCGGTTTCACAGAAAATGTCCGTTATCTGGGTTGTGTGTGACCGCTTTTCTAAGATGGTTCATTTGGTGCCCTTGCCTAAGTTGCCTTCCTCCTCTGAGTTGGTCCCTTTATTTTTTCAGAACGTGGTTCGTTTGCATGGGATTCCGGAGAATATCGTTTCTGACAGGGGATCCCAGTTTGTGTCTAGATTTTGGCGGACGTTTTGTGCCAAGATGGGCATTGATTTGTCTTTCTCGTCTGCATTCCATCCTCAGACGAATGGCCAGACGGAGCGAACTAATCAGACCTTGGAAACTTATTTGAGGTGTTTTGTTTCTGCTGATCAAGATGACTGGGTTGCTTTTTTGCCACTGGCCGAATTTGCTCTTAATAATCGGGCTAGTTCGGCCACGTTGGTCTCTCCTTTTTTTTTGTAATTCAGGGTTTCATCCTCGTTTTTCCTCTGGTCAGGTGGAGCCTTTGGATTGTCCTGGAGTGGACGTGGTGGTGGACAGGCTACATCAGATTTGGAATCAGGTGGTGGACAATTTGAAGTTATCTCAGGAGAAGACTCAGCAGTTTGCTAATCGCCGTCGCCGCGTGGGTCCCCGACTTCTGGTTGGGGATTTGGTGTGGTTGTCTTCTCGTTTTGTCCCTATGAAGGTCTCTTCTCCTAAGTTCAAGCCTCGGTTCATCGGTCCTTATAGGATCTCGGAGATTCTTAACCCTGTGTCTTTTCGTTTGGATCTCCCAGCATCGTTTGCTATTCATAATGTGTTCCATCGGTCGTTGTTGCGGAGGTATGAGGTGCCCGTTGTTCCTTCGGTTGAGCCTCCTGCTCCGGTGCTGGTGGAGGGAGAATTGGAGTATGTTGTTGAGAAGATCTTGGATTCTCGTGTTTCCAGACGCAAACTCCAGCATTTGGTTAAGTGGAAGGGTTATGGTCAGGAGGATAATTCCTGGGTGGTCGCCTCCGATGTTCATGCGACTGATTTGGTCCGCGCCTTCCATAGAGCTCACCCTGATCGCCCTGGGGGTTCTCGTGAGGGTTCGGTGACCCCTCCTCAAGGGGGGGGGTACTGTTGTGGATTCTGTTTGTGGGCTCCCTCTGGTGGTTACTGCTGGTACTGGGTGACTTTGGTGGGTTGCGGCCTTTGGTTTCCACCTGTCCATCAGTGGCTGGGTGTTTCCTATTTTACCTGGCCTTTCTGTCATTTCCCTTGCCGGCTATCAATGTATTCAGATGTGCTCTGTTTGGTTCCTGCCTACCTGCTCCCAGATCTTTCAGGATAAGCTAAGTGCTGATTTTCAGTTGTTTGGTTTTTTGTCCAGCTTGCTTATTATGTCTCTATGCTAGCTGGTAGCTCTAGTGGACTGAGGTTCTCCCCATGTGCCATGAGTTGGCACATGGGTTCTTGTAATCTCAGGATGGTTTTTTTGATTAGGGTTTTTTTGCTGACCGCTCAGTCCCCTTTTGTATCGTTCTGCTTTCTAGTTTACAGCGGGCCTCAATTTGCTAAAACTATATATATCATCTCTATGTGTGTGCCTTCCTCTCATTTCACCGTCAATACATGTGGGGGGCAACTATATCTTTTGGGGTTCATTCCGCTGGAGGCAAGTGAGGTCTTTATTTTCTCTGCAGTGCTAGTTAGCTCTTAGGCTGGTGCGTGGCGTCTAGAACCAACGTAGGCACGCTCCCTGGTTGCGTTTGTCAGGCGTAGGGCAGCGGTCAGCCCAGGTTCCATCACCCTAGAGCTCGTCCATAATATATTTGTACTTTGCTTGTCCTGTGCTATCCCTAGCCATTGGGATTCATGACAGCAGACATCTTACAAGATGCAGACCTAGTAGCATTGTACATGGAGCGCAAATTAAATGGAGATAAACAGTACAGTTAAAAACAGAACAACTGTGGCAAACTAGTATGGAAAACACCAAACTATGCTCTAATGTTAAACTATGATATTGTGTTTAACTATGCACTTATCTGCAGCCCTGCACTTAAAAGGCAGCACTCGCACAGCAGCCTCACAGAGTAACTGGAACTTCTAGTTCTCCAACCAGCAATAAGCCATTGTTGGTTTTTCTTACTTTATTACAAGGGTCCTAACAATTTTGTACAAATTTGTATAGCTACAATACAAATGATTC
The DNA here is from genome assembly GCF_051348905.1 of Ranitomeya variabilis. Taxonomy (NCBI): domain Eukaryota; kingdom Metazoa; phylum Chordata; class Amphibia; order Anura; family Dendrobatidae; genus Ranitomeya; species Ranitomeya variabilis. The sequence goes on from NC_135234.1 coordinate 433,736,775, forward strand.
CAGTCAGGTATTAATCTAATGTGCCATTACTTAGAATTCAAACTTTGAATCCACATACAAATTAGCTTAGAAGTATAATTGGGGCTTGATACAGCCCAAGTTTTTTTCTCCACAATCTGTGCAGTCAGATCCTTTAATTTAATAACAGAAACAACAGTAAAATGTTGTCTACAGGCATTTAAATTAAGCCTGAATGTGTTATGAAAACCAGAATGACAGTAATAAGTGACTACTGAGACCACTGAATTACTGGATAGGAGGGGGATTAGAGTATTAGAGAGGATTGATTTTTGTAACATTTACTTTTTTTAATGGTCTAATACATTTTTTCAGCACTGCATAATAAAAAAGGAAGAAACTTTCTACTATATCTTGTTTGAGTTCACTCAAGGTTTTTAACTTACTGAACGCTTTAGGGTATTTTCCAACATAGAGAATATGCTGTTGGTTTTGCAGCATATTACAGCATGTAGAGAAAAATGTTTGCACAAAAATTGACATGAGGTATGGATTTGAAACCCATTGTGTGTTTATTCCACTAATCTTCATTGCAAATTTCACCGTTTGCAATTTATAAGCTATGTGCACACATTTAGTATTTGCAGCAAATTTATTTTTTTACCTTTTGGCAGGAAAATTAGTATGTAAAATATGTGCGTTTTTTGCCACGTTTTTACATGCATTTTTTATGCATTTTTATGTGCCTTTTTTCCCCATTCATGTGGGTTAAAATTCCTACAGAATGGTAAGAGCATGTTGCAGATTTGATAAAATGCGTTGAAGTTTCCAATTTGCTAGGAAGAAATAAGCAGAATGTGCATAAGATTTCAGAAATCTCATTCACTTTGCTGGTATTATAAAACACTGTGCTTTTTTTCCTGTGACAAAAACGAGTGAAAAAAGCAGAAACAGCGCACTATATGAACATGCCCATAGAGAGAAAAGTGTTGCCAATCTACAACAAGACCTGCAAAGTAAACATACATTTTTTCAATAGTAGATTCACCATAATGCAGAGCAAATGATGCTACCTGTGTACATAACCTTAAAGGGGTACTCCCATTTCCAAGATTCTAGCCTAATATGTAGTAGAAGTAAAAATAATAATATTAGCAAATACCTCAAATTAGAAATCTAGTATGGTTCTTCTGATTCGCTATGCTTCTTGCCCTATGTAGGGTGTGGCAGTAGTTTTGGGATCCCTGATTACAACCACTGATATAGTGACAGTTAGGGCTCATGCCCACGATGAAATCGGACGAATGCAATCCGATAAAAAATCTGATTGAATTTGGACCAATGTCATTCTATGATAGCGTCTTCATCTGCCCTTTTTTTCCAGCTCGGATCGGATGGCGATCGGACTGGAAAAAAATTGCAGCATGCTGCAATTGTAATCAGAAATCGGATCACGTCCCGCAATAGAAGTCAATGGGTGCGAGATAAAATCGCACAGCACTCGCACCGTGCGAGTGCTATCCAATTTTTATGCAGCGGTGTTCTTTGAAAAGCCAGCAATTCATATGCAGGTATAGTAAAAACACACTGACAGGTTAGAATAGAATAGATATAATAGATATATATACATAGAATAGATGTGTATGTATTTATATATATATATATATATATTTATATGTATATATATATATATATATATATATATATATATATATATGCACTGCTCAAAAAAATAAAGGGGACACTAAAATCCCACATCCCTTTATTCATTACATAGTGGATAGTGTTGAGCGATACCGTCCGATACTTGAAAGTATCGGTATCGGAAAGTATCGGCATCGGAAAGTATCGGCCGATACCGGCAAAGTATCGGATCCAATCCGATACCGATACCCGATACCAATACAAGTCAATGGGACTCAAGTATCGGACGGTATCCCTGATGGTTCCCAGGGTCTGAAGGAGAGTAAACTCTCCTTCAGGCCCTGGGATCCATATTAATGTGTAAAAGAAAGAATTAAAATAAAAAATATTGCTATACTCACCTCTCCGAGGGAACCGGCAGCGTTGTTTGCTTAAAATTCGCGCGTTTCCTTCCTTACGTGAAGTCCCGGCTTGTGATTGGTCGCGTGCCGCCCATGTGGCCGCGACGCGACCAATCACAGCAAGCCGTGACGTAATTTCAGGTCCTTCAGGATTTTAAAATTACGTTCCGGCGTTGTGATTGGTCGCGTCGCGGTCACATGGGCGACGCGACCAATCACAAGCCGTGACGTCACGGGAGGCTGGACACGCGCGCATTTTAAAATGCGCGCGTGTCCAGCCTCCCGTGACGTCACGGCTTGTGATTGGTCGCGTCGCCCATGTGACCGCGACGCGACCAATCACAACGCCGGAACGTAATTTTAAAATCCTGAAGGACCTAAAATTACATCACGGCTTGCTGTGATTGGTTGCGTCGCGGCCACATGGGCGGCACGCGACCAATCACAAGCCGGGACTTCACGTAAGGAAGGAAACGCGCGAATTTTAAGCAAACAACGCTGCCGGTTCCCTCGGTAAGGTGCAGGCTGCGTCGGAGAGGTGAGTATAGCAATATTTTTTATTTTAATTCTTTATTTTACACATTAATGTTGTTTCGATACCGATACCCGATACCACAAAAATATCGGATCTCGGTATCGGAATTCCGATACAGCAAATATCGGCCGATACCCGATACTTGCGGTATCGGAATGCTCAACACTAATAGTGGAATGTGTTGAGTAAAACCTCAAAATTTCCAAAGTAAATCACAACTAATATCCCACGGAGGTCTGGAGTTGGAATGATGCTCAAACTAAAAGTGGAAAATGAAGCTACAGACTGATTCAACTTCAGTGGAAATGCTTCAAGACAAGGAAATAATGCTCAGTAGTGTGTGTGGCCTCCACGTGCCTGTATGACCTCCCTACATTGCCTGGGCTTGCTCCTAATGAGGCGGCGGATGGTCTCCTGAGGGATCGCCTCCCAGACCTGGACTAAAGTATCCACCAACTCCTGGACAGTCTGTGGTGCAATGTGACGTTGGTGGATGGTGTGAGACATGATGTCCTAGATGTGTTCAATTGGATTCAGGTCAGGGGAACGGGCAGGCCAGTCCATAGCTTCAATGCCTTCATCCTGCAGGAACTGCTGAAACACTCCAGCCACCTGAGGTCTAGCATTGTCCTGCATTAGGAGGAACCCAGAGCCAACCGCACCAGCATATTGTCTCACAAGGGGTCTGAGGATCTCATCTTGGTACCTAATGGTAGTCAGGCTACCTCTGGCAAGCACATGGAGGGCTGTGCGGCTCTCCAAAGAAATGCCATCTCACACCATTACTGACCCACTGCCAAACCGGTCATGCTGAAGATTGTTGCAGCCAGCAGATCGCTCTCCACGGCGTCTCCAGACTCTGTCACGTCTGTCACATGTGCTCAGTGTGAACCTGCTTTCATCTGTGAAGAGCACAGGGCACTAGTGGCGAATTTACCAATCCTGGTGCTCTGTGGCAAATGCCAAGCGTCATGCACGGTGTTGGGCTGTGAGCACAACCTCCATCTGTGGACATCGGGCACTCAGACCATCCTCATGGAGTTGGTTTCTAACTGGTTGTGCAGACACATGCACAATTTTGTCCTGCTGGAGGTAATTTTGCAGGACTCTGACAGTGCTCCTCCTGTTCCTCCTTGCACAAAGGCTGAGGTAGCAGTCCTGCTGCTGGGTTGTTGCCCTCCTACGGCCCCCTCCACATCTCCTGGTGTACTGGCCTGTCTCCTGGTAGTGCCTCCAGCATCTGGACACTACGCTGGCAGACACAGCAAACCTTGCCACAGCTTCCATTGATGTGCCATCCTGGATGAGCTGCACTGCCTGAGCCACTTGTGTGGGTTGTAGAATCTGTCTCATGCTACCATGAGTGTGAAAGCACAACCAACATTCAAAAGTGACCAAAACATCAGCCAAAAAGCATTGGTACTTAGATGTGGTCTGTAGTCCACACCTGCAGAACCACTCCTTTATTGAGTGTGTCTTGATAATTGCCAATAATTTTCATCTGTTGTCTATTCCATTTGCACAACAGCATGTGAAATTGATTGTCAAACAGTGTTTGAGGAGGCCACAGCATCTGGAGGCCACACACACTACTGAGCATCATTTCCTTGTCTTGAGGCATTTCCACTGAAGTTGGATCAGTCTGTAACTTCATTTTCCACTTTGATTTTGAGCATCATTCAAACTCCAGACCTCCGTGGGATATTAGTTGTGATTTATGTTGATAATTTTTAGGTTTTATTGTTCTCAAAACATTCCACTATGTAATGAATAAAGATTTACAACTGGAATATTTCATTCAGTGATATCTAGGATGTGGGATTTTAGTGTTCCCTTTATTTTTTTGAGCAGTGTATATATACAGGGTTGGCCATTTATGTGGATACACCTAAATAAAATGGGAATGGTTGGTCATATCAACTTCCTGTTTGTGGCACATTAGTATATGGGAGGGGTAAAACTTTTCGAGATGGGTGGTGACCATGGCAGCCATTTTGAAGATGGCCATTTTGGATCCATCTTTATTTTTTTCAATGGGAAGAGGGTCATGTGACACATCAAGCTTATTGAGAATTTCACAGGAAAAACAGTGGTGTGCTTGATTTTAATATAACTTTTTTCTTTCTTGGGTTATTTACAAGTTTATGAACACTTATAAAATGTGTTCAAAGTGCTGCCCATTGTGTTGTATTGTCAATGCAACCCTCTTCTCCCGCTCTTGACACACTGATAGCAACACCGCAGAAGAAATGCTAGCACAGGCTTCCAGTATCCGTTATTTCAGATGCTGCACATCTCGTATCTTCACAGCATAGACAATTGCCTTCAGATGACCCCAAAGATAAAAGTCTAAGGGGGTCAGACCGGGAGACCTTGGTGACCATTCAACTGGCCCACAGTGACCAATCCACTTTCCAGGAAACACAAAAATTGGAACACAAAAATTGATGGTATGATGTGGTATATGGAGTACAACGATCTTCATCAATGGAAACCTCAATGCCACTGGATATCTGAAATTGCTACATGATGATGCGTTGCCCTCTTTATGCACTGAAGATGGCATGTTCCCTGAGTTTTTCCAGCAAGATGGTGCACCACCACATTATGGGTGTCAGGTCCGAGCATTCCTACATGAACAGTTTCCTGGAAAGTGGATTGGTTGTCATGGGCCAGTTGATGGCCACCAAGGTCTCCTGATCTGACCCCCTTAGATTTGTATCTTTTGGGTCATCTGAAGACAATTGTCTATGCAGTGACAATATACAGTGTCTATCATATATATATATATTTGTGTGTATGTGTTTTGAAGAATATTTTGTTTGAAAATGATGTGTAAATGACATAAAGAATTGCTGTTTGTAAAAGCTCATGTTAAAATCGCATTGCAATCAGATAGCAATTGCACTGCATTCGGATGTAAATCGGATGCTAGGTGGGAAAAATTGGATTGTATTAGCATAAAAAACGCATTACAGTCGCATGACACTTGTATTACACTCGTCCGACTCGCCTGCATCAAAATTGGACCGAGTTTAAAATCGCTAGTGTGTCTCCAGCCTTAGTTAACTGTTGTGGTCGTAACCATGGATACCGAAGTTGCTGCATTGACCTACTTTGGGAAAGTGACATAGCAAATTCGAAGAACTGTACTACATTTCTAATTGGAGGTATTTGCTAATATTATTATGTTATCTACTACATGTTAGCATGGATACTACATATCTACTACATGTTATGATATCTTCTACATGGAAATATCCCTTTAAGGTTTACGTTCTGAGCTGGAAGCCCCATGCAATGTGTCTTTTTTGCCATGATTTTATAATAGTATTGGAAGAAAAACATGAGAATGTGTGAATGCCCCTTATAGGCCAAGCTTGTCATTCATCTGCCAGTAGTTATAATGAATATTCAGATGACTTAGCAATGAATGTGAAGGGATTTGCATAGTCTTTTTGGACAGTGCTTAAAAAAATATTCCCCTTCACTGAGAACAAGTGAATGTTTTCAAAAAAACTGTTTGTCTGGGGTTTGCCGTGACAGAGGAGCCAGAAGACAGCCGGATCAGAGTTCTGGTACTCCTTCACTGAATAGAGGCACTTCATATTAAAAAGTGCAGGTTTCTTTCAGCAGTGCAGGGGTTAAACTTTTTAGCTTGTAGTCTCTGTAGCTTCCTGCTTGGAAGATCTCAGCTGTGCAGTATCAGCCATTCCATCTCCTATATATTCTTGCCTGTGGCAATCAGGATTGTCAGTGTTAAGTTTTGTACTGCCTGGTGAAGGAGTGTAGGATTCGGTGTTCGGTAGAGATGGTTTGGGGAATGAGTTGCTCTGTGACTGTTGTTAGTTGTTTCGGCTGTGTTCAATCACCCATTCGCTCCTATTTAGTTTCTCTAACTTTTCTACCTGGTGTTCCCCTCTGTTGTCAGTGAGGGCATATTTGTATGATTGCTACATTCAGTTATCCCTGTATGTCTTTACATACATACACTATTCCTCATCACTTCCCTGGAAGTGGGATGGGGCAGATAAGAGGTGTTTCAGGAGTACAGCAAGGTACGTGGCCCCAGTATCTTCACCATCAGAAGTAACCTGGGGAGCATGGATAGCTAGGGCGCCCCTAGCATTAGGGACAGGGAAAAATATTTCATTCAATTTTTTGAACAAGTGACTGGTTTAAAGAGCTATTAAACTTTATTATTATTATTATTATTATTATTATTATTTTGAACGTTGCAAATTACTTTAATTAGGGGATTTTATTTCATTCCTGTAAAAGAAATGCTTGTAAATGGCTTCCAAACCCCTGCTTTTCCTCATTCTACTCTTTTGGGGTACTGATGCCGGCAGTGAAAGGGTCCATATTTTCATAACGCAGCTATTGATACGCAAAGTACAAATTAATATATTTTCAACAGCTTCAATCTCTTTTACCACAGAAATCCGTGAAGCCTTTCGAATACTGGATCGAGATGGAAATGGTTTTATTTCAAAACAAGAACTTGGTATGGCAATGCGATCGTTGGGGTACATGCCCAGTGAAGTCGAGTTGGCTATTATTATGCAACGCCTCGATATGGATGGTAAGCATCAGTATTCAATAAACATTTTGACATCCAAGCTTATAAAATCGGTAAATTACATTGTAATGTTGGATGCTTGAATCAAACACTTTTCTTTCATCACAGCAAATAATTACTGAGTCCTCAAAGCCATTTTTACCATTTCCATTTTTACATTGTTGTTTTTACTTTATAGTACAGTTTAAAACTCCTGACTAGAGTTGAGCGAACCTTTTTAAGGCTCAGTTCGGTTCAATAAACATCCCAATGTTCGCCAAACGGTTGAGTGAACATTTCCGAAACCCCACTGAATTCAATGGGAAGCAAAACCAAATGCATAGACAACATCTCCGGGGGGGGGGGCAAAAACTTGCCAAAACAGCTCAGACTACTTGTAAATACCAGAAAAACTGGCATCAATTGACCTAGAATACAAATAGTATAATTGTGCAGCATGGCTGCTTGGGACATGGACTGAGACAAGGCTTGGACCCGCTTTTTTAGCTTAAACATTGATCAGTAACAGATGAATGAGTGACATGTGTAGTTCTGGTGCTCTGAGAGCCCTGCCAAATTCAGGCAACACACATGAAGGAGACCCAACTTGGAGTCCAACATTTCCAAAACTTAGGAGCAGACATCAGAAAAAGTGGCATCAATTGACGCACAGTAAAAATTTGATAATGGCACTGCATCAGTCTGCCCTGGACCATTCATGAGGTATCAGGGTCTGGGCCAGCATTTACAGCTTTGAATTTAAGTTTAAATTAAGATGAGGTAGGTGAGGGACCGGTGTAAGCCTGGTTTACTGTGAGTCCTGATACCTCATGCAATAGCTCAAATTCTTTTTCTGCTCAGCCACACTTAAGTGGCGCAAATATCAGCTTTGTAGACCAATAATGTTGGAAAAATTTAAGGATGGTAATACAGGTAGCTGACTGAAAGTAAATGCAGGTCTACTGATCTGCTGCAGGTCACACATATGAAGGAGACTTCTTTTTCCTCTTCCTCTTCTTCCTCTTCCTCTTCTTCCTCTTCTTTCTATTCCTCTTTTTTCTTTTCCACTTCTTTCTCTTCCTCTTCTTCCTCTTCCTCTTATTCCTCTTCGTCAAGTCGTCAATGCAAAGTCATTAGCAGCAGCAGTGTAAGTGGCAGAGCAATTTCTGTGAGTAATTTCACACATTTTTTAGACCAGCCCATGCACCAGCAGAACAGAGTGCAAGCAGAACAGAGTGCAAGTCTCATATGTAGTGAACTGGAGAGGATGGTGCAGGAGTATCTAAGGCTCAATATCAATGCCATCAGGGGAGGTTGGGACCCTTTGGCATTTTGGTCTTCAAAAATGGAAGAGTAGCCAGAGCTCGCCTTGGAGGTTTTGTCATGCCCCGCAGACAGCATTCTCTCATAATGTGCTGCTGGTGTGTCCTGACAGATAAGTGCATCCGTCTATCCCCTGAAAGTGTAGACCATCTAACTTTCATTAAGATGAACATGTCATGGATCTCCAATGATGACCTTTGCATTCCAGTCGCAGACTGGGTAGACTGGGAGATGTAGTTTTTAGTGTTTCTCATTGATCTCACGTTATTGCAATCTGTGACACCTTTGTTGTGGCTACTGTGCCTGCTGTTCCTACTGCTGCTGGTGTTACAAACAGTTTTGTTAAAATGTGGAGACTCCAGATTGAGTCACTATCTGGTGGGTTGCCTGTAGTCAAAGGGATGTCAGAGCCCTATTATGCTATTTCTACTCTGGGGAAATTGATGCCACTTTATTGGTGTCTGCCCCTATTTTTTTTAAAATGTTTGGACTCCAAGTTGGGTCTCCTTCATGTGTGTTGCCTGTAGCAGTAGGGCTCCCAGACTGGAAAGTCTGCACTTGCTTTCAGTCAACTACTTGTGTTACTGTCCTTCAATTTTTAAACAATAGTAGTCTAGAAAGCTGATATTTGTGTCACCTGAGTGTCGCTGAGCAGCATCAAGATTCAGGGCTGTTATCTCCATTTTTAACAGGTATCAGGGCTCTCAGCACAGCAGGCCTACACCGGTTCCTAACCCGCCTCTTCAATTGAACTTAAATTCAAAGCTGAAAATGCTGAACAAGATCCTGGCTCATAAATGGCCCATACAAGACTGTAGCTGTGCCATTATAAAATTTCTAGTGTGGGTCAATTGATGACACTTTTCCTGCTGCCTGCCCCTAATTTCTGGAAATGTTTGGACTCCAACGTTGTTTTCCTTTATGTGTGTAGCCTGAGTTTGGCAGGGCTTTCAGAGCACCAGACCTTCACCTGTTACCCATACACCTGTTATTGATCAATATTTAAGCTAGAAATGATGGTCCAATGCATCCATGCTGCGCAATTATATTATTTGTACTCTGGGAAACTTGGGCAGTTGGAGACTTGTGATGCGAGGGGAAACAAGGGTAATTGGGGTGCCGCCTCTGAAGACTGCACTGTATGTGATGTTAAGGAGGAGGAGAGGCCACTTGATGCAGTGCTTGCTATCCACTGGAGAACATGCTCTTTCAGGCTCTCATCTACAAGGCCAAAGAAGGGAATCAAGTAACCCATCCAGTAACAGAAGTTATCAGTTGTCTTTGGATAGGACAAGTTGGTGTTTGTTTACTAGAGCTTTTAGTAATATTACCGCCTACCCCACGTAAACCTCAAATACCAAGCATATTCCCAATTCCACCAGGGCCTTGGTTTCCCGCTCATGTTGGATGTGCCCTTCTCTTCTTTTAACCACCTATTTCACAACCCTAGGTCAACACCTGTCAGTCACAAGTCAGTCACAAGTTAGTAAATTAACAATCTGTATTTATTTGCTGAGATCGTGTGGCTGGACCACAGAATAAGCACAAAGGATTTATATGCTGAAATGTGGACTCCAGGATGGACAACACAATTAGCACAAAAGAGTTAGATGCTGAAATGTATACTGCTGGCTGGACCACACAATTATCACAAAATATTTAGGTTAAAAAATGTTGACTGCTGGCTGGACCACACTATTAGCAGAAAGGATTTAGATTGTGAAATGTGGTCTGGTGTCTGGACCATACTATTAGTAGAAAGCATTTAGATTCAGAAATATGGCCTGGTGTCTGGGCCACACTATTAAGAGAAAGGAATTAGATTGTGAAATGTGGGCTCCTGACTGCACCACACCTTGGGCTCATGGCTCTCCATGCATGTGATGTGACTGTCACAAATTCGCATCACAGGCAGCTGCGGCACTGATTAGCTGGAGTGCTCCATGTATCCGGGTTCCCGCTGTAGCTTATTTGCTGTGTTATAGCTTGACGAATAAGCAGGGATCTGAACATATTCGCTCATCTCTAGTTACAATCACTCAACATAAATGCTAGGAGCATTTACTGGTATTCTAGCTAAACCTACTCACTAAATATGTTGTAAAAATGAAGTTTTAGCAAACTATAAAAAATAAAAAAGAGTAGATGTATCCTGTAACACATGAATCAAATGTGAAAGCAATGCTAATGTGTTTTTGTATCTGTAAAACATTTTTGGATTGCTTTTTATATCTTTCTATGAAATGTGATTTTTGGTTGCCATTCTAAAGACTGATGACTGTGGTCTATAATTTATCTCACAAATGCCACAGCTTTGACAATCACTTGCAATTGAAGCCTACAACTGCATTTTAACTAGTGATCTATTACTGAAAATGCCAGTGCATAATGAATTCCTTAACCATGTTATCTCTTTGTATGCTAAATGAAGAAATGAATGACTCATAAAAAATGTTCAATGCAGAAGCAAAAAAACTCTTTGTTTGATGTTTGTACTGCATAATGCATGCTTAGCTGCCAAAACTTACATAGTTATTGTATGTGAAAAAGACATGGGTCCATTAACCTAAGTTCAACCTGCTTCAAAATGAACTGTGTTGATTGAAGCAAGGGCAAGGCACATTTGGGGCTGAGCCACTGTAATATGTCACTCAAGTGGTTTTATCACTTCAGTCAGAGAGAGAACTGAATTTCTTGTACTGTCCCAGGTTGACATATGTCTAACCTGATGCAATAGGCCATTTAAAAATTTAATTTATCAGCACAAATCTTTGCAGTATTTGACACCTGAAAAGCTACTTTTAAGTCATTGCTCCAGTTTAAAGAAGAGAATAGAACAGTGCATCACCATATATGCGATAATGTGTTTAACTATAAAGGCTCTGCCTTAGAGATAACTACTCCTATGCTTGGCATTGTTTTAGGGGTCATTTTGTGTGATCGGCGCACTGGTAAGGTAAGGGAAATTCTGGTGTGATTTTATTACCACTCTGACATTAACATATTGGTGTACACTACACAACATTGGGTGAAATGTGTAAGAGCACAACATTGCATAAATATTTGGTGGCCCTATTGTGTTATAAACACAATAGTTTGGGACAATTTGGAGGTGCCATTGGCATCAGTAGGTCTGGGTACTTAATTAAGACAGTATTGTCTAGAAATTATAACTAGGGCAATATTTGGCAGTCATGCTGCCCTAGGCACTGTAAGTGGTCACGTTCCTTGCAGGTAATCAAAGGGGTTAGTCAGGACTATTTTAATTTTTTGACATGGGGTTAAGAACTGACAGGCAGGTAGTTGTTCTCCGGCTCAGAGTGATCACTGACTGCTCTTGCCAGAGATACTACTGCTTTAGGTCAACAGAGCAGCTTCCTCTTCTGAGCCGCTCTGTCAACATGGTATGACTGCAGTTAGACAGCAAGAGTTGGCTGTTAAGCAGTATGAAATGGGCAGTCACGCATCAACAACAGAGCAGAGTGAAAGAGAAGCAGCTGCTCTGCATATGTGACATCAGTAAAAGCCACAGAATTGCTGAATTTGGACTCCCTGGTACTTGACTCGGCTTTGACTCTGACCTGACTTCTGCTTCTATCTGGTATTGACCCTCTTGTGCGTCTCTGACTCTGAGTTGATTTTCCCCTTGGTACTACGTTACTCTCCTGGTTTTGACGCAGCTTGTTTGACTACCCTGTTGCCACCTGTAGGTGGCCTCACTGCAGCGCTGCAGGTCTGCTCTGGCAAGTGTTGCAGTCTTCCCTCAACTCTACTGCCATCTAGTGGAGCATGCATCTACCTGAATAGCTGTGGCATGACAACAATTTGGATTAATACTGAACTTAAATTCTAAGTTAAATAACGATGTGTAGGAATAATATGGGTGGAGGAAAAAGAAAATTTAAAAAATGTGTTAAATAGTCTGTAATTAAAGATGTATTTGAAATCTGAAAGGATGTGGCTAGGATGTATAAAATAAGACCTACACCAACTTAATGCAGTGTTTATCAACCTTTTTTACTTTTGGGGCACCACTTAAAAAAAAAATAAATAGAAAAATACACCTGTACCAAATTTTAGTGATTCGAATGACCCACCAAAAATACCGTGTTCACTTAATTTAAAGAAAAATACTGTTCTACTGAATATATATCCAAATATATGCATATATAATATAGATTTTACCGACTCTATAAAGGAAAAATTGTGTCAAGTCTTACAGAGGAATGCAGCACTCTTGAAATTTCGAAGATATTGGAACGTATTCACAGAACCATCAAATGTTTTGTTGTAAATAGTCAACAGGGTCATAAAAAAAACATATTGAGAAAAATTCTTAAAAAATTCTGGCATAGGGCTAGTCAAATGATAATGAATAGATAAATATCGTGGCCTTATCGAATTTTTATCCCAGGATAAAGAAAAAATTAAAAAATAACAAGATTAGAAATCTCAGTGGCAGCAAAATATATGTTGCTCAAAATTGGGCAAAAAAAGGGAATCGAGTATAGAAAAAAGTAATAGGCAAGGTGAATATCTTTTTGTTAAGGTACTAAGACTGAGGCAATAGAAAGGATCCGATATTCAGCATTGAGAGAGAACGGGATTTGGATGATGTGAAAAATAGTGGATTGGAAGTGATTAGTGCTGCAGAATATTCAAAATATCATTGTTATTAATACTAGTACGAATAATAATAAGAATTATTATTATTTTGCTATTAGCAAAAATATTATGAAGTGTCTTTCAATTTTACCTATCTTTCTAGCTTGATTTCATTAAGCAAATAGTCAATATCTTAGAGCGTAAAATACAAAATGTACACCAATGGATAACTGTAGCTGCTAGTAACATCTGTGTGGAAGCAAAATGTCAATGCAGAATATAACTGTCACATTTTTGATAAATGATCCCCCCCCACCTTCAAGACCATGACTGAGCACCCTAATACATGCCCCAGAATGGAATAGTAATGGCATTCTTTGCATTAGATTTATGGTTCTGTCTTGTATGTATAGAGAAGGCAGTTATAATTTGGAATAAACTATTTATCATTCTAATGTTCAATTTCACTTGAAACTAATGAAATAGTTTTATCAAAAAATAATAATAATTAAATGGTGACTTTCCTAGAAAAGTCATTCAAGATACTAATACCAGGTAGCACTGGAAACCTGATTCTGTCTGCCTTTATGCATGTTATAGAGCATTTCCCCATCAGCGACAAACGTTTCTTGCAAAAATAAGTCTGTGTTGTCTGTATCTTCTATTTATGTATTGGTTCAAAATTTTTTTTAGCTGTTTCTGCAAGCTGGGTAACAACTGTGGTTTCCATTATAGCTGCCAGAGACAGGGAAACAAATTGTCCTAATGAGAGCACTAGAGTGCTGTAAACAAAACCCTTTAAGATTTCTGATATATATTCTATTTCTTGTTGTTCTTGGTATATAAGCTTTTTTTTTCATTAAAATCGGTATTTTAGATATTTTAGATCTCATCAGCAGTACTCTTTACACACTAGAATTCCAAACTAGGACTTTAAAAATCATTCTCTTTTTTCCTGCAAAATGCTTGCTGTGCATGCTAGTGGAATTGACTCATCACTCAATATGAGCCCCTGGAGTTAAAGATGTCCTTTCTAAACTGGTTGACATATCATTACAGAGCCTCTGTTAGCAGTCTTGGGTCAAAATACATCAATACACTTGCATGGACACAGTGTGCTGTTTTCCAAGTGTTAATGTATACATTAGTGTCAATGGGGAACTGTCAAAGTAATTATACATCTTGGAAATAGCTTTGGTAGCTCACTAGTAATAGGAATCAAACTTTTTTTTCTGATGAAGGAAAGGAAACATACCATATATGTAAACCACTTAATTATTAACTTTTCATGCTATCAATTTATAAATGAAATACATATTACATAATAGTATAGAAGACAAAAAACACAAAAGCCGATAAAACTATTTAACCCCTTTCTGACATAAGACATAATATTCCGTCCATGTTACCTGGGCCTATTTGACCATGGACGGAATATTGCGTCATCTTTTTAATGCGACACTGTGACCGAAGTCGCGGTGATCAGATTAAAATTCGGGCACCATCTTACGTCTGGTTAGATGGTGTCATCATCCTGAGGGGTGTCTCTGCCCTCCCGCAACCATGATCGCTGTGATTGGCTGTTCAATTCTACAGAAATTTTACAGTAGCCCAGAGATGGCAGAATTGTCTACGCACTCAGATGTGATTGCTGTGACGGCCAAACCCCTGTTTAAAATAAATGCCCTGTAGGTAACTAATTGGGCTTTTTTTACAGCAAACTGGTGTCAATAACTTGTATAAGACACTCCAACAAAATTTTACAGTAGCCCTGAATTGTCAGAATTCTCTGCGCGCTGAAGTGTGATTGCTGTGACGGCCAAACCCCTGTTTAAAATAAATGCCTTGTAGGTAACTAATTGTTGTTTTTTTCAGCAAACTGGTGTCAATAACTTGTATAAGACACTCCAACAAAATTTTACAGTAGCCCAGGAAAGTCAGAAAGGATCTACCTGGCTGTATTCTGCACTGCAAACAAGCAAATGGATAAAAAAGTGTGCTCTAGATTGCTTTTGAAGAAAATAATCAGGATTAAGATGCAAAAAAATATTCATAGCCACTGATACCTGGGGTTATGTGTATACAGTAAATATCTGTAATAGGTGGCAGCAGCAGACAGTAATGGAATGGACCCTCTTGCTGTATGCAATGAAGTATGCCACATATAATGCCTGCATGCCTAGTACTGATATCTATATACACCATAATTAGTCCTTAGAAGGACTGTTGGTTTAGCTGTATTTGTGTATTCAATATGGTATACCCACAATAACTTATACTTTCCAAAATCTGTCCCTATCTCTGCAGCAGCTCTCCCAACACTGCCTAAGTCTGGAGCTGAGTGGGACGAGGAGGGCGGCGCCAGGTCTGATATAGACCTGATGACGCTGTGCGGCCAGCCAATCGCTGTAATGCCACAACCAACATGGCTGCGGCATTACAGTGTGTGGCAGACAATCCCTGCATTGTCATTGGCACTCTAGAGAGTGCCAAACATGCAGGGCGTGGACCCGAACTCCCACTGAACATCCCCGGAAATACTCATCACTCACCCAGCATCCCGAGTAGTGAGATGCTCGGCTGAGCACCTAGCATCTCGACGAGCATCGCGAGCAGCGAGATGCTCGGACGAGCACCAAGCACTTCCGGGCATGCTCGCTCATCACTATTGCTAACATCTCTGCAGTAGAAAGGCAACATTTTTTACAAAAGTTGTATTCTCCTATTCAGCCACTATTACACTGTGCCCAGTTTAACATGAAATATATTTCACCACATTTTTGCCACCAAATCAGCAAAATGTAGAGACTGAGAGCCTCATTCCAGCAATATGTGACTTACTGGATTACTTCCTATAGTTTTATCAGCAGGAGATTATCAATGTAGGACTAGTAAATCAGCTGACAGGTAGACCTCCATGTTCCTGAGCCATGTATCACCCGCCCCAGCAACTGATTGGCATCTTTCTGCTTATGCACAGTATACACAGAATGTTTTATGGGTGGAGTTATACAGAGCTCAGCATTCAAAGAACTGTTAAATCTACAGCAGATAAAACATCAATTTTATCAAAACTGCAGCAAGCAGACCAATAAGTGATATATCGCTGAAACGATGGTCTCTGCCCTTTCATCATGCTACTATCAGATGGTATTATAAAAAAATAGCACTGATATCAATGCACAGATGAATAAAGACCTAGGTCCATCAAGTTCAACTTTTCTCCACCAACTGTACATTTCATCACTAATTTGGCTATAAACTGCAATGTTATATATATCAAGGAAATTGTCCAGCCCTTTTTTAAAAAACTGTTATAGTGTGTCCCATTACTACCTTCTGTGGTCAGGCATTCCACAGTCTGACTGCTCTAACTGTAAAGAACCCTTTCCTGTTTAGCTGTCAAAATCGCCTTTCTTCCACCTGCAATGAGTGCCGCCTAGTTCTCAGTACGGTTTTTGGAAGGAATAAGTAATTTGCCAGTGCTTTGTACTGGCCACACATATATTTATACATGTAAATGAGATCCCCCTGAGGTGTCTTTTTTCTAAGTTAAACAAGCCCAACTTTTCCAACCTCTCATATGAGAGGCCTTCCATCCCTTGCAATAGTCTAGTTGCTCTTCATTGAACTGATGCTAACTTCTGAATATCCTTTTTAAAATGAGGAGCCAAAAACTGGATCCCATATTCTAGATGTGGCCTCACCAGTTATTTATAAAGGGGTAATAATACGTTGAGTTTGTGGGATTTTTTCTCTATTTTTATACATCCAAAAATCTTATTTGCTTTTGCGGCTGCAGCTTGACACTGAGTACTGCTGCTCAGCTTACTCATAACGAGAATATCTAAGTCCTTCTCTTGATCTGTAATCCCGAGTATACTTCCATTTAATGTATATGCAGCATTAGGACTACTCCGTCCTAGGTGCATTACTTTACATTTATCTACATTAAATCTCAATTGGCAAGTGTTTGTCCATTCAGTCATCTTATTCAGATTGTTTTGTAATATTGTAATGTCAAGGTCAGATTTTAATATCCTACATAGTGTGGTGTCTTCAGCAAAGACTGACACTTTACTCTCAATACCGTTCACAAGGTCATTAATAAAGAGGTTAAAAAGAATTGGTCCGACTCCTAGCACAGATCCCTACAGGACCCCACTGATGACTATATCCCATTTAGAGAATGTACCATTTATGACAACTCTTTGTTTACTGTCAATTAGCCAATTCCTTTCCCATCTGCATATAGTTTCCCCAGTCCTTGCTTCTGTAGCTTAAGTATAAGGCTGCTATGTGGAACTGTATCAAATGTCTTTGCAAAGTCCAGATAAATCACATCAGCCACATTGCCTACATCCAGATTTGTACTCGCCTCCTTATAGAAACCCAACATGCTAGTTAGACATGACTTATTTTTCATGAATCCATGCTGGTTGTCACTTATTATAATATTCTCTGCAATATATTTATGCTGGTCATCTTTTATAATACCCTCTAAAATTTTGCACACTACTGATGTCAGGCTTACCGGACGGTACTTGCCTGGATCCACCTTCTTACCTTTCTTAAATATTGGTACCACGTGAGCCATCCTCCAATCGTGTTGCATCACCCTTGTTTCAAGAGAGTCTAAGAATATGAGATACAATGGTCTGTCAATGTTTAAATTGCTCAGACGTAAATGCACTTCTTTTTGTGTTAAACTAGTTATATCAGGTTGTGAATTTTGATTTTTGCCTTGTTGAATGATCCATGTAACAGACAGTTCATTGGTGAACACGGATGAAAAGTGCCGGTTTAATATCTCAGCCTTTTTTTGTCCTCTGTGATTATCTTGTTATTGTCATCTTTTAAGGGGCCGATACCATTTATTTTTTCTTCTTGGCATTGATGTATTTATAAAAAATTTGGGGATTTATTTTAATGTCGATGGTGATTTGTTTTTCTGTAGATAGCTTTGCTAGCTTGATTTCTATTTTACATTGCTGCAGCATTTCATCCTCTACCTGTTCAGCTATATTAGGAGGCTTGCAGCAAACTCCAATTAGCAGCTTTCCATTATTACCATCCCTATGTACATTTACCCATAGTGACTCTATATTGCTGTAACTCCCCCCAATGTGCTTATTGAGCATATGTTTTAATGTGGATTTTACGAATATGCACACCCCTCAACCTTTTTTATCTTTCCTGTCCTTTCTAAATGTAGTGTAACTCTCTACGTTTGTTACCCAATCATGGCTCTCATCAAGGCAGGTTTCCGTAATGCCCACCACATCGTACTCTGTGACCGTCAAAAGAGTCTCCAGTTCATCCATATTGTTTACTAGACTTCTTTCATTTGCCAACCAACATTTAATATTATTAGCACATTTATTACTCCTACTCAGCTCCCTGCTTTCCTTGCATGTCCCAGCCCCCTAAATCCTCATTTGCCTCTACTGCCTCCCTCTCTCTGTCTATCTATCCCCTTATTAGAACAACTACCATCCCTTCCCCATACCCTAGTTTAAAAGCTCCTCTATCCTTCTTACCATTTTTTCCCCAGGCACAGCTACACCCTCCTCATTGAGGTACAGCCTGTCCCTACCATAGAGCCTATAGCCAACAGAGTAGTCGGCCCAGTTATCCACGAACCCAAACCCTTTCTTCCTGCACTTATTTATCTCCCTAAGCTCCCGCTGCCTATCTGGTGACACCCACTTGGAGGTCCTTGTCTTCATCTTCTCTCCTAGTTCCCTGAAATCATTCTTAAGAACCTTTCACCTTCATCTAACTTTGTCATTGGTACCGATGCATACCAGGACCGCTGGGTTTTCCCCAGCTCCACCCAGCAATCTGTCTATTTGATCCACATTATATCGAACCTAAGCACCAGGCAGACAGCACACTGTTCAGCATTCACGGTCTTGGAGGCAGATGACCCTGTCTGTCCACCTAATTATAGAGCCCCCTTCTAAGGAGGTGGTGGGGACCCTCAGTTTCCTTCTCTCTCTCCTTGATACCGTTTGCAAGTTCACATGTGGCACCCTGCTGTTTATTAATTTTCATACACTGTGATGTCTTGTAACTGTCATGTAAAGTAATGTTTATATAATGTGTCTGGCATATGCCGTGTATAAGATTAGGGTTAGTATAGGATCTTACATAATATCGAACTATAGGGGTTAGAATAAAGGGGGCACATTAGTGATCTAATATAGTGTAGAATAGGGAGACACTGGCAGCACAGGGGCTAACCTGATGGGAGGGGCAGCACAGAGCAGAGTACTTTTTAGTCAGGATACTTCCTGGTTCTGTGAGCCGCTGGGCAATCTGCCCAAGGGCAGGATGTGTGCATCAGTGAGCAGAGAGATTTCCCCAATTGTGGGGAATACAGCTGCTCCTGGCTGGAGAGCAGTGGGAACAGGCATCGGCTCAAAGGGATCCTCCCCAGGCAGAATATGGGGCCCGAGACCAGGATAATAGCTGATAAACAGATGGGACCCTAATGGCCCGTAAAGACAGCAGGGAAAGAATAGGAAATGTAGGAAATGTTGACCTGTGTGAATTGTACCCTGAATGTGATGGATCTCTTGCTGTTCAGTAAAGTTTAACCGTTGGAACAGAACTACGGCTTTGTGGTGTTTCCTGAGAATTGGTCTCCAGCAACTGAAGTGAATGTGAAACGGAGGTAACTGACCGTACCGCAGGACCAAGATGTCGCTTATCTCCCCATGTACAAGATGCAGGGGTGCTCACTGACTGTAACTTAGTGAACTCGCCCATGACTACCACCCCAAATCACCTTTGTTACACCCTACCACCAATATCTGTCTGTCCTTTGCTGCATGCCTATTTCCCTCTTTCCTATAGCAGTTGTTTTAATGATTGCTAGGAGCAACATCCTGCTGCAGTGAATCCAGTCCTGGCTTGCATTCCTAATATCAGCCAAACAGGCATATTTACTAGGTCGAGCCAGATTAGGACTGGGCTCCCTGGCACTTTTCCCCCTACCCCTTCTTGTAACATTTACCCAGTTGCTTACTTCTCTGTCCTTATCTTCTCCATGTCCACCCTTCCTCCATATCACTGATCCCAGCCGGCACAAGCTCGGTGAGCTCTAAACTCCTTTCCAGGTTTGCAATGCTCCCGAGTGTTGCCAGCTGCACATTTAGATCCATTACCTGGGCTTCCAAACATGTAACATGCTGACATTGAGTGCAAACTTATTCACCCTCAAACGACTGTTCAAGGCATGCAGACATCTCACAAGATGCATACCTGGTGGTATTGTCCATGGAGCACATATTCAATAAGGATAACCATACAGATACAAGCTGAAAAAAACCCAATTGAAGCTAGTAAGGAAAACATCAAACTATGCTTTGTATTCAACTATGAAATTGCATTCAACTATGGACTTATCTGTAGCCTCGGACTTAACAGCCCTCTCTACGCTCAGCAGCTTTTGCTTAGAGTGTCTGGAACTTGTAGTTCACTCAGCAGCACAGCACAGTTGACCTGATCCAAGCAGTCAGACAGCTATATAGATCAACACTGTCTGATTGGGGCATGTGTAGTATAAACCAACAGTCACTGAAGACGTTATCACTATCTCTTCTTGGCCAAAAGAAGGCCTACTGCATAGAGCAATAAAGTCATATAACTCCTTTGCTATGGAAATCACCTGCCATATTTAACAACTGCAGGAAAACCTGCTACTAAAAACCTACTACTAGATGAACTACAGTATAGTGCTAGACACATATAACAAAAACTATTGTTCAAGCTTTTAGTTAAACCTACCAAAGAAAAAAAAATTTACTTGGGTATGTTTTTTCCACAAAGTTTTACGCAGAATGGGTTTATTATAATTTTAAAAGTCATTTAATGATAGAGTCCAATTATTCTAATGAGATTTCGCCAAATCGTATGCCTTTTCATTCTAGATACTGTAGTGTTTAATGTTTTTGCCATGTGAGATCCATTATTCTTTAGCATTTATACTACTTGTCAAGCGGATTAAATAAAGCTATATTTCTGTTTTGGTTTTTTTTGCACCTATTATGATGATGCTGTAATAAACATCCTCATTAATAATTTCCAACAGACTTCTACATTGCCTTTCCTTAATTACATTCCTGAATAATTTTCAAAAATCTATGTCCCAATTATTTTTTTCCTTTGCCTCCAAGAATAGTTTTGTGCAATTATTTAAAAGTTGAAAATTGCATAAGTGGTACTTTGCTAATTAAGATGTTATTAAAGGATATGTGTTTCCCTGTTCAGGGTTGTTTGAAACAGATGCCCTAATTACTTGAAGCTGAACTACTTTCCTGTTACAACTGTTGTTGGCACTTATTAAATATATTATTACTTATCACAATTTTTAAAATGAAAAATTAGACTATTAATAGCCTCATAAATCATTTTTATGTGATGCTGAGAAGCTGCTTGATATAGACACAGATGTCCAAATTATGCTTTTGTAAAGAAGCTGAGTGACACAGGTAATTGATTCTCCAAATGTATCATTTAAATGCACAAATTGTGAAGATTCTTATGAAAGGACTTCAGAAAGCTGTAGTCAACTAACATAACAGTGTTCACAAACAACATTCATGTGTTAGTTAAACCACTGATTTGCGCTTTGTCACTTTTCATGGAAACTAATTAACCAAAACAAAACAAAAGAACTTAAATATTTTATGAACAATACCTTATTTTTTGAATGGTCATTACTGGATACCAGTAACAATCACGCTTTTTTATCAGTCTATTTTCAACCTTTATGTCATGGGTGTACCGAGACAGAGAGGAGCCTGAAGACCGCAGCGTCTGATTTTTCCTAATCCTGCACTGATTAGAAGTACTTCACCTTCATATTAAAAGGTGTAAATTTATTTTGGCAGTGCAGGGTTTAATCTGCTCAGTTAAGAGCTCCTGGAGCATTTAGGCTCTCAGCTGTGCACTGTTAGCCTCTTCCATCTCCTATATAAACTAGATCCTAGCTAGCACTGATTGTCAGAGCTAGCTTAAACCCTTTTTGCCATTGGACATACTATTCCATTCCTTGTGGGGTGGGCCCTACTTCCCAAGGACGGAATAGTACGTCCAGCTCAATCAGCCACGCTCACGGGGGGAGCACGGCCGATCGCGACCGGGTGTCAGCTGACTATCGCAGCTGACATCTGGCACTATGTGCCAGGAGTGGTCACGGACCGCCCCCAGCACATTAACCCCCGGCAGACTGCGATCAAACATGATCGCAGTGTTCCGACGGTATAGGGAAGCCCCCTTCCTGCGTGCTTCCCTGAGACGATCGGTACAAGGCGATGTGCTCACCTTGTACTGAGTGTCTCCTCCCTGCAAGCCTTGGGTCCAAAATGGCATGGCCACGGGGCTGCATCCGGGTCCTGCAGGGAGGTGGCTTCACAGCGCCTGCTCAGAGCAGGCGCCGGGAAGCCTCCCTGCTGTGCATGTCAGATCGCCGATCTGACACAGTACACAGCAAAGTGTCAGATCAGCGATCTGTCTCTTTACTGTGATGCCCCCCCATCCCGGGGCAAAGTAAAAAAAAAAATTTACATGTGTAAAAAAAAAAAAAAAAAATTCCTAAATAAATATAATAATAATGAAATATTGTTCCAATAAATACATTCCTTTATCTAAATTTAAAAAAAACAATGAAAGTACACATATTTAGTATCGCCGCGTCCGTAACGACCTGACCTATAAAACTGTCCCACCACTAGTTAACCGCTTCAGTGAACACCGTAAAAATAACGAGGCAAAAAACAACGCTTTATTATCATACCACCGAACAAAAAGTGGAATAGCACGCGATCAAAAAGATGGAAATAAATAACCATGGTACCGCTGAAAATGTCATCTTGTCCCGCAAAAAATGAGCTGCCATACAGCATCATCAGTGAAAAAATTAAAAAGTTATAGTCCTCAGAATAAAGCGATGCAAAAATAATTATTTTTTCTATAAAAAATGTTTATCGTATAAAAGCGCCAAAACATAAAAAAAGATATAAATGAGGTATCACTGTAATCGTACTGACCCGAAGAATAAAACTGCTTTATCCATTTTACCAAACGCGGAACGGTATAAACGCCCCCCAAAAAGAAATTCATGAATAGCTGTTTTTTTGTCATTCTGCCTCACAAAAATCGGAATAAAAAGCGATCAAAAAATGTCATATGCCCGAAAATGTTACCAATAAAAACGTCAACTCGTCCCGCAAAAAACAAGACCTCACATGACTCTAGACAAAAATATGGAAAAATTATAGCTCTCAAAATGTGGTAACACAAAAAACTTTTGCAATAAAAAGCATCTTTTAGTGTGTGACGGCTGCCAATCAAAAATCCGCTAGACAACCCGCTATAAATAGTAAATCAAACCCCCCTTCATCACCCCCTTAGTTAGGGAAAAAATTAAAAAAATGTATTTATTTCCATTTTCCCATTAGGGTTAGGGCTAGGGTTAGGGTTAGGGTTTGGGCTAGGGTTAGGGCTAGGGTTAGGGCTAGGGTCAGGGTTAGGGATAGAGTTAGGGTCAGGGTTAGGGCTAGGGTTAGGGTTAGGGCTAGGGCTAGGGCTAGGGTTAGGGCTAGGGTTAGGGCTACAGTTAGGGTTGGGGCTAAAGTTAGGGTTAGGGTTGTGGCTAAAGTTAAGTTTGGGGCTAAAGTTAGGGTTAGGATTTGGATTACATTTACGGTTGGGAATAGGTTTGGGATTAGGGTTAGGGGTGTGTCAGGGTTAGGGGTGTGGTTAGGGTTACCATTGGGATTAGGGTTAGGGGTGTGTTTGGATTAGGGTTTCAGTTATAATTGTGGGGTTTCCACTGTTTAGGCACATCAGGGGCTTTCCAAACGCGACATGGCGTCCGATCTCAATTCCAGACAATTCTGCATTGAAAAAGTAAAACAGTGCTCTTTCCCTTCCGAGCTCTCCCGTGCACCCAAACAGGGGTTTACCCCAACATATGGGGTATCAGCGTACTCAGGACACATTAGACAACAACTTTTGGGGTCCAATTTCTCCTGTTACCCATGGGAAAATACAAAACTGGGGGCTAAAAAATAATGTTTGTGGAAAAAAAAGGATTTTTATTTTCACGGCTCTGCGTTATAAACTGTAGTGAAACTCTTGGGGGTTCAAAGTTCTCACAACACATCTAGATAAGTTCCTTGGGAGGTCTAGTTTCCAATATGGGGTTACTTATGGGGGGTTTCTACTGTTTAGTTACATCAGGGGCTCTGCAAATGCAACGTGACGCCTGCAGACCAATCCATCTAAGTCTGCATTCCAAATGGCACTCCTTCCCTTCCAGGCTCTGCCATGCGCCCAAACGGTGGTTCTCCCCACATATTGGATATCAGCGTACTCAGGACAAATTGGGCAACAACTTTTGGGGTTCAATTTACACTGTTACCCTTGGAAAAATACAAAACTGGGGGCTAAAAAATATTTTTGTGGAAAAAAAAGGATTTTTTATTTTCACGGCTCTGCGTTATAAACTGTAGTGAAACACTTGGGGCTTCAAAGTTCTCACAACACATCTAGATAAGTTCCTTGGGGTGTCAAGTTTCCAATATGTGGTCACTTGTGGGGGTTTCTATGGTTTAGGTACATTAGGGGCTCTGCAAACGCAATGTGACGCCTGCAGACCATTCCATCTAAGTCTGCATTCCAAATGGCACTCCTTCCCTTCCAAGCTCTCCCATGCGCCCAAACGGTGGTTCCCCCCCACATATGGGGTATCAGCGTATTCAGGATAAATTGGACAACAACTTTTGGCATCCAATTTCTTCTCTTACCCTTGGGGAAATAAAAAATTGGAGGCAAAAAATCATTTTTGTGAAAAAATATGATTTTTTTATTTTTATGGCTCTGCATTATAGACTTCTGTGAATCACTTAATGGGTCAAAGTGCTCACCACATATCTAGATAAGTTCCTTAGGGGGTCTACTTTCCAAAATGTTGTCACTTGTGGGGGGTTTCAATGTTTAGGCACATCAGGGGCTCTCCAAACGCAACATGGCGTCCCATCTCAATTCCGGTCAATTTTGCATTGAAAAGTCAAATGGCGCTCCTTTGCTTCCGAGCTCTGCCATACGCCCAAACAGTGGTTTACCCCCACATATGGGGTATCGACGTACTCAGGACAAATTGTACAACAACTTTTGAGGTCCATTTTCTCCTGTTGCCCTTGGTGAAATAAAACAAATTGGAGCTGAATTATATTTTTAGTATAAAAAAGTTAAATGTTCATTTTTATTTAAACATTCAAAAAATTCCTGTGAAACACCTGAAGGGTTAATAAACTTCTTGAATGTGGTTTTGTGCACCTTGAGGGGTGCAGGTTTTAGAAAGGTGTCACACTTGGGTATTTTCTATCATATAGACTCCTCAAAATGACTTCAAATGACATGTGGTCCCTAAAAAAAATGGTGTTGTAAAAATGAGAAATTGCTGGTCAACTTTTAACCCTTATAACTCCCTAACAAAAAAAAATTTTGGTCCAAAATTGTGCTGATGTAAAGTAGACATGTGAGAAATGTTACTTATTAAGTATTTTGTGTGACATATCTCTGTGATTTAATTGTATAAAAATTCAAGTTTGGAAAATTGCTAAATTTTTAAAATTTTTGCCAAATTTCCATTTTTTTCACAAATAAATGCAGATAATATCAAAGAAATTTTACCACTATCATGAAGAACAGTATGTCATGAGAAAACAATGTCAGAATCACCGGGATCCGTTGAAGCGTTCCAGAGTTATAACCTCATAAAGGGACTGTGGTCAGAATTGTAAAAATTGGCCCGGTCATTAACGTGCAAACCACCCTTGGGGGTAAAGGGGTTAAGCTGCATGGCTGGAGGTTGTTGTTGGTTATTAATGGAGAAGGTGTTTGGTGGGTTTATCTGTGACTGTTGCTAGGTTTTGAGTGTGTGATAATTCCCTTTTTTCTCCTACTTTTTTTAACCCCATCCTCCACTCCCCAATGCATTCCTCTGTTGTATGTGAGTATATTTGTATGTTTGGTATGTTCTTATTACCTTGTTAGTCTGGTTGGAGTATTATGGTACACTTCTACTCCCCTCTTCCCTGGGTGGGGGAAGGGTACAGACTCAGGGCGGATTCAGGAGCTAAAGCAAGGTACGTGGCCCCGGCATCTTCATCATCAGAAGAAATCTGGGGAGCAGGGCGAGCTAGGGTGCTCCCTAGCATTAGGGAAAGGGAAGGATTCCCTGGTACCGGGATACCGGACAACAGAGTCATGACAATTTATGTATTAATCACTAAGTTTCCTTTTTAACCCTGCATCAGGTGCATCTCTGGCGCACCAGACTTTGGGCGCAATGCGCCTAACAAGCACAGGTAAGAAAATCGCTTATAACATCTAGTTATCTCAATTGTAGGGGCATAAAAGTCATCAATGACCTTCATAGAAATGCATTAAAAGAGAGTATACTAAATCAGATGCAAAAAAACTCATTTAATGACCATAAAAGTAATAAAGCAAAAAGTACCCAACCACTGCCAAATAGTCTTCAGTTTTCAGGAGATAACAATTACTAAACATTAAAATTAGGTAAAAAACTTAATTGTAAGGCACTTAAATGCTACTGGAGTCAAGTTCACTCAGATTCAGAAGTTTAAAGCTCAGCAGAAGAAACGCATTGACAGAAAGAAAAGCTAGGTTGGCAGATCATAATATCATGTATTAGAAATTATTATTATGTGTTCGGTCGCAATGTGCCTGAGAGGCCACCTAAGAAAACTCTACTTATTTCTACAAAATATACACAAACTTTGCATTATTCGTTCATAAAACAAGCAAAATAAACAACTGTGATGTAAAATATCATAGAAAGTGTGAACCTTCAAAAGTGAGAACCTTTAGGATCAATGAGCCCAAAAGGCCACATAGGTCACACCTGCTTTCCACAAGGTTAGCAGTAGAGATGGGCGAACCCGAACAGTAAAGTTCGGCATCCATAACGAACACCTACTGTTCGGTCATGGACACTGAACACCGACTTCACCAGGAAGTCCATGTTACTGTTTGAGTTCGACTGCCCGAACACCAGGTGTTTGTCACCCTGTCATGTGCATGGCAGTGTGGCAAACACCGATTCTGATAGGTGGTGAAATCATCCTCTCTGGTCAGAGCCGTGGTTCCCATGTTGTCAAAAGACAGCGTGAGCGCTCAGCTGTGATCAGAGGTATAAAGTTTACCTCCATTTACTGGTGTCAGCTGATGGAACAACTGCTCCCATCATCTGACACTTGCTGTCGCTAATAACAGTGAGAGCAGGAGCAGCAGATGGGAGTGTTCATCAGCTGCTCCTGAGCTGTAAATATATCATTAAAAAAAAAAACCTGGCGTGGGTTCCCATGTATTTTTGTTAACCAGCCGGGCAAAACTCAGCTGTCAGCTTCAGCAAGGCTAGTTATCAAGAATGGAGGGGTCCCCATGCCATATTTTTTAATTATTTAAATGATTTTAAAAAATGGCTTGGGGTCTTCCCATTTTTGACAACCAACCTTGTTAAAGCAGGCAGCTTGGGGCTGGTTTTCTCAGGCTGGCAAGGGGCCATGGATATTGGTCCCCCCATCCTGAAAATAGCAGCCCACAGCTGCCCAGAAAAAGCACATCTATTAGATGCGCTAATTCTGGCGCTTTTCCTGGCTCTTCCCACTTGCCCTGTAGCGGTGGTAAGTGGGATTAATATTTGTGAGGTTGATGTCACCTTTGTATTGTCAGGTAACATCAAGCCCATGGCTTAGCAATGGAGAGGCATCTATACAACACCTATCCATTACTAATCCTACAGCTGTATTGTAAATAAAGACACAGCAAGAATAAAGTCCTTTAATTGAAAGCAAGACACAGACTTCTTTAATAATCTTACTTATACCATACTTACAACCTTGCCTAATTCCACCGAAGCCCTCGATCTCCTGTAACAAACCAAAAATAAAAAAACAATATGCCATACCTGTCCGTTGTTCTGTCCCATTCCGTAATCCATGTCTGGGGGATAAACGGTTTTCAACCTGGACAGTGCCAAGATGCAACCATCAACGTTGAGAACTACTGGGGAATGAACTGCTGCGATCGCAGCCTCAGTGACTGGTGGTGACATCATTGAGGTTATGTTTCATCACTAAAGCTCCGTGCCCAGCTGGCTGAACTGTGGTGACCTCGGTGAGATCCCCGCTCTCAGTGTGAGAATGACTGGACGTAACCTCAATGATGTCACCACTGATCACTGAGGCTGCACTCGCAGCAGTTCATTCCCCAGTGGTTCTCAGCTTCGATGGTCTCATCTTGGCACTGTCTAGGTTGAAAACTGATTATCCCCCAGACATGGATTACAGCATGACACAGACAGGTATGGTATATTGTTTTTTTTTTTTAATTTTTGGTTTATTACAGGAGTTCAAGGGCTTTGGTGGAATTAGGCAAGGTCCTAAGTATTGTTTAATTAAGATTATTAAAGGAGTCTGTGTCTTTCTTTCAATTAAAGGACTTTATTCTTGATGTGTCTTTATTTACAATACAACTGTATCATTAGTAATGTAGAGGTGTCTTATAGACACCTCTCCATTACTAAGCCATGGTCTTGATGTCACCTGACAATACAAAGGTGACATCAACCCCACAAATATTAACCCCACTTGCCACCGCTACAGAGCAAGTGGGAAGAGCTAGGCAAAGCTCAAGAATTGGCACACTAATAGATGTGCCTTTTCTAGGCAGCTGCGGGCTGCTCTTTTTATGCTGGGGGGGGGGCAATATCAATGGCCCCTTACCAGCCTGAGAATACCAGCTCACAATCTGTCTTCTATAGCAAGATTGGTTTTCAAAAATGGGGGGACCCCACACCATTTAAAAAAAATATTTACTTAAATAATTCAAAAATACGGCGTGGGGACCCCTCTATTCTTGATAACTAGCCTTGCTAAAGCTGACAGCTGAGTTTTGCCTGGCTGGTTAGCAAAAACACAGGGGGACCCATGCCTGTTTTTTTTAAATTATTTATTTACCGCAAAGGAGCGGCTGAATACTTCCATCCGCCACTCCTGCTCTCGCTGTTATTAGCGGCAGCAAGTGTCAGATGATGGGAGCAGTTGTCCCATCAGCTGACATCAGTTATCAGAGGTAAACTTTATACCCCCGATTATAGCTGACCACTTACTCTGTCTTTTAACAGAGTGGGAACAGCGGCTCTCTGACCAGAGGGGATGATTTCACCGCCGAATAGAAGCGGTGTTTGCCATGTTGTCTTGCACATTACAGCACAGCAAACACTGGATGTTTGGGCCCACATTCAAGTGAATGGGGTCTGGGTACTGTTCTGGCACCCCAACCCGAACTTTTTGTAACTGTTTGGCCGAATCCACTGGACCCAAACATCCAGGTGTCTGCCCATCTCTAGTTAGCAGTAAAACTGAGTGGGGGGTTTCAAACAGCACCTAAAGATAGGAAGGTACTTGGAGTGCTGGGATCCCCTGGCTCCTTGGCGAGGAGGAGGAAACAAAAACGTGAGAGCTCTGTCTGTCAGGCCTATTGCACCTGACATAGGATTAAATACAGTATATTTTAAAATATATTAATATAAGAAAAACTATCTGTTTCTCTGGATTCAAATTCCCTCAAAGGGATGTTCAATTGGCAATTTTGGAAGATCCTGTAGAAATGAATAGAGAGAGCAGCAATCTTTCTATCCCAGTCAGCGTATGTACCGGATGACCTCTGCCCTCTTGAAAAACATTGGACATATCCCATCAATTTGTTGCAGATGTCCCCCTCACTTATTTGGCCTTATATCCATTTGGTATGCTTGTTATACCTGCAGTTATACATTTTTACTTTACCAGCTACTTTTAGATAGGAAATCTGCGTTGTAAATCTTGTTTGATACCAGTGTTCCCATACTAATTAGTTTGACAGGCTAGCCCACTTTTCCATTACAAAAACTTACATTAAGATATGTATTATCGACTAGGATTTTGAAGAGCATCCCCCTCAAAATGAACATGAAAGGACTCCCCTGAAACCTCCTAAATGTGAACCCCCCTAAATGTAATATTGTTTTCCTTTGTCAATCATTTTTTGCTTACTTCTAGATACATTAATATTGGATTTTTGCCTACATAATTGATTTGCATGAATTTATGAAGAGATCCCATGCACCAGTAGTAAGACTTCGTGCTTTCTTGGTTCAGCTTTCCACGTGGCCAATTTTACATGTAGAGTCCAAGTATCAAAGGTATATTGGTTGAAAAAAAAAATGTTTTGGTTTCATCGGGTCTTTGTTAACCAAAACCTTTGTTGCATTGGATCCTTGGATTCTACATTGATAATTTATTTTTCATAAAAATATTTTCTCACTAGAATTACTGTGGTGTTAAGCTGAGTAATTGTATGTTAGGTGGGTAAACTGCTTATAGAAAGTTAATATAAAATACTGTAACACATGACAATGCTATAAAATGAACTGCAAAAAAATGTTATATGAATTTCTTTTTTTGTAGGGGATGGTCAAGTGGACTTTGACGAATTTATGACAATTCTTGGTCCTAAACTGGTGTCCACAGAGGGTCGGGATGGATTCCTGGGCAATACAATAGATAGTATATTCTGGCAGGTAAGCGCTATATCCTGATCATTTAGAATTCTCTTCTCTGTTGTTTTTCTAAATTGAGAATTAACCTATTTACCGCCTTAGACATATGGTTACATCTAAGGTGGCCTCCCCCTGTTTGCTGCGGGCTTCGGCGATCAGCCTATAACTTTTCAGGCACGTATCAGCTGATGAAATGGGATTATGATCCACCCGCAGCTGTTAACATGTTAAATGCCGCTGTCAATCTTTGAAAGCAGCTTTTAACATGATCGTGCCAGAAACATGTCATTAATCCTGCCCATCGGTGCCCATGTCACATGACTGTGGGTCGCAGCAGACCCCTGTAGTTGTCATTGCCAGATAGATAGTTGTCGGCGCTCATAGCAAGTGAGCATTTCTTCTACACAGAGGACTCTGGTAGTACAGGCGATCAGATGATCGCAGCTTCTAGTCTCTCATGGAGACTACTGAAGAAAGTAAAATGTAAAAAAAAGTTTTTAAAAATATAAAATAACAAAATATATAAAAGTTCAAATCAACCCCCATTTTCCCTATTCAAAATAAAATAATTAAAATAAATTACACATATTTGGTATCGCTGCGTTCAGAATCACCTGATCTATCAATATATAAAAATAATTAAGCTGATCCGTAAATGGCATAAAGAGAAAAAAATCAAAATGCGAGAATTACTTTCGTTTGGGCACCGCTGCATTTAATTAAAATGTAATAACATGCGATAAAAAGATCATATCTACACCAAAATAGTATCTCTAAAAATGTCAGCTTGGCACGCAAAAAAAGAAACCCTCACCCAACCCGAGATCACAAAAAATGGAGACACTACGGGTCTCGGAAAATGGCGATTTTGGTTTTTTTTTTTTAGAAATTTGTTTTTTTTTTTCACCACTTAATTAAAAAAGAACCTATACATGTTTGGTATTTATGAACTCGTAATGACCTGGAGAATCATATTGGCAGTTCAGTTTTAGCATTTAGTGAACATGGTAAAAAAAAAGAAAAAAAACAATTGTAAAATTGCACTTTTTTGCGATTTCCCCGCAATTTGATATTTTTTCCACATTTTTCAGTATTCAGTATACTATATGGAAATGCCAATGGTGTAGTTCAAAAGGGCAACTCGTCCTGCAAAAAAACAAGCCCTCACATGACCATATTGATGATGGAAAAATTAAAAAAGTTATGGCTCTGGAAAGAAGGGGAGCAAAAAACGGATACTCAAAAATGGAAAAACCCAAGGTGGCGAAGAGGTTAATTATAATCTGGTAAACTTAAACCTTGAAACTCAATTCTACCATCATGAATAGCCTATGGGTTAATTTATTTTTTTCCTTGTTTTATGATGATGTAGTAATATAGTTGTAAACACGTTTAATTATTACTTCACTGTTAGGCCATATAGTTATGACATCTTAGAGTTGTTGTTATTATCAGTTTGACATCTAATAAATATGTGATGAACAGTACTGAGATATTTTGAGATTACCAATTACTGATACTTTGAGATTACTAAAACTTCAGCAATTGCAGAAGTCACACGATCGGACGATGTAATGTTAAAAAAAGAACTTTGGTAATAGTAGAACACATTAGAGGCAATTTATAAATATACTGTAATACCAATAAGTATAAACAGGGCTGTCCCAAACACCAGGCAAGGCCGGACAAATGCTGAAACCCACAGTGCCTGGAGGGCCACTCTGCTCAGGTTTCAACTTATTAACAACATACGTGTCCAATCAGTGTAAGTGTAAGGCTCTTCACCAATTAAATATACCGTACCTACTTCTTAAGGGTGTGAGAACCTCCCCCCCAAAAAAACAACAAAGAGATCCATAAAGTTAAACATTTTCAATTCTTATTGACTATTAAAAGAGTAAAATTATATATAACAGTACTAAAAAAAAACAGAGAGATCTCTAAAGACACTGAGGCTGACAGTATTGTGAATGTCACTAATATCTTTACAATAGACTCCAAAACCACTAGTAATATGCCAATGGGTATAATATATTACAGAAATGTAATTGCATATTTATATAGCAGGTGAAACCATAAGAAATGTTTACCCAAAAGATTATAATGATAAATAGTTTCTAAAGAAATCTCACAGGGTTTTATCTTCAGATTAAATAAAATAAATAGATATAAACAGACTGTCTACTTCAATTAGAACATATTAGATGTAACAATAATCAATATAAGAATAAATAATATTATTGCACATAGCCCACAGTGATTTTCAGTAATACCTTACAGCTGGCAGACTTTAAGGCCATTATTTGAACATGAATTGCCATCGCAAACACCAGAACCATACGATCACGATCTCCAGGTGCTGATGGGGTTAAAGAAGGAGCCCCCACACTGTGTTAACCATCCAGATGCTGTAGTCACTATTTACAGCAGTTTTTAAGGGGTTAAACGGCCATTGTCGGTGCCAACACTAATCATGGCTGGTGTAGCAAGTTGTCAGCTAGAGTGTACAGTTGACAGCTGCTGGATTGTCAGCCATCAGATGATGCTATTCTCTTATATCTCAGGTGTCACGGGGCAGAAATAAGAAAACAGGAGATGAGGAATCTGGGCCCCTGAACTGCCCCTCAGGCTAGGGGAAGCCCTGTCTTTCCTTAACTTGGGGTGTACCCTTGAAGGTTGGGAGGCCCAAGTCACCGACCTGTCCCTGTCTCCTGTTAAACCCTGAACTAAACTCCCAACCCCCACCCCAGGAGGTGAACAGTGTAAACAGCACCACAAAGCAAATAAACAGGAATAAACAATATGAGAGTGAGGGGAACACGATACCAAAAGGTGAACGCACAAACTACAAAGTAACAAAACTCAGAACTTAGCTTGGGCACGCCGCTGCAGACTCCACAACACAGATAGCACAGCAACTGAGCTCCAAACACCAGACTTGACTGAAACCAGGAAGCTGCTACTGCGAGGTTGTCTCCTGAAAGGAACTGTATAACCAACAGTTAGCTGATGCACCAGGTGACCTTATAAAGGATGGTGGGAGTGGTCACAAACATCAGCTGACCCAGCAGCAATGCAATGCAATAACACTAGCGGCCACCGGGGGGGAAAACTTCATTAACCCCCGATGACCAGAAAGGAAAAAAGGTTTAAATCAGAAGGAAGCCAGATTTGCCACAGATCCAAACATGGATCGTAACAGTACCCCCCTTTCAATGAGTGGCCTCTGGACACTCAACACCGGGCCTCACCGGATAACAACCTATGGTGAGGACGCCTCGATCCACCAGAGTTCACCTCGGCAATCACCTGACTCTCAGGTTTATGGCAAACGCGGCCTGATGAAAATGCCAGCAACGTAGGCTCCGGAGGCACCACAAATCTTCTGAGCGCCGACCTGGGGAATGAGTTGTGTACATGCATAACTGGGGGTAACTCCAACTGAAAAGTCCCCGGGTTGAGAATGGCCAACACCCGATATGGCCCAATCACCCTGGAACTCCAGGTCCCAGTTGCACACTTCCACCTGATGTTTTTGGTGGACACCCATACGTACTCATTCACACACAGGTCCGGACCTGAACGTTTATTTCCATGCAAATGTTTGCCACAAGACAGAGAATTCTTTGACGAATTGACAACAGAGGTGTCCCCCTGTGTCACTACACTCACAACTCCACAATGCTCCGAGGGAACCACCACCCTCATCTGACCCCTCCTCCTAAGAGGTCTCTGACCCACCGGGTTAACTTGTAGTGAGGGTAAAGTCTTGCCCCTAATCCCTGGCAGCACCTCTGCTGCACCCACTGAAGGAGAAGAGGTAGGTTTTAGAAGAACGGCAGAGATCGTAGCTCCTGGGCAGCAGTCCTTACACGACTGACCCTAGCTGACTACTTTCCTGGACCGCCAGTCTATGACCGGGTTATGTCTTTTCAACCAAGGAAGCCCTAAAACCATGGGAGTTGGTATGCCTTCCAAGACGTAGCATGATAAATACTCTTCATGACAAGCCCCTATACGCAGATGTATATTGTCTACGACTTGTGTAATGCTCCCCTGGCTGAGCGGAGCAGAGTTAATTGGCCTGGACAATTAAGGGTTTCGCTAGCGTCCTACTCATCCGGCCATGGGTCTGGACAAAATGAGCATCCACCAAATTGACTCCTGCTCCACTGTCCACAAGCACCGGAATATTCTCAGTTACCCCACCAATAACCACCTCAGCAGGTAAGGTACACTGAGATGAAAAAATGGAGGAAATATACACACCCTGGTCGCCTCCCTCCCTTGACCAGGAGGACGTGGCTGTCATGATCTCAATGGCAAGAGATCATAGCATCAGCATATATAGGAACTAGCTCTTGGAAGATGGAAACTGAGCTGACCATGAACTAAACCTAACGCACAACTAGCAGTGGCCGGGTAGCATGCCTACGTTGATTCTAGATGCCCAGCACCAGCCGGAGGACTAAATAAAACTAGCAGAGGAAAATATTAGTCCTAGCTCACCTCTAGAGAAATACCCCGAAAGGAGACAGAGGCCCCCCACATGTATTGGCGGTGAATCAAGATGAAATAACAAACGTAGTATGAAAATAGGTTTAGCAAATTTGAGGTCCACTTACTACATAGCAGAAGACAGGAAGGACACTTTCATGGTCAGCTAAAAAACCCTATCAAAACACCATCCAGAAATTACTTTAAAACTCTGGCATTAACTCATAACACCAGAGTGGCAATTCCTGTTCACAAGAGCTTTCCAGACACAGTAACGAAACTACAGCTGTGAACTGGAACAAAAATGCAAAAACAAACATGGACAAGAGTCCAACTTATCTAGTAGTTGTCTAGGAGCAGGAACAAGCACAGAGAGGCTTCTGATAACATTGTTGACCGGCAAGCAACTAACAGAGCAGCAAGGTTATATAGCGACTCCCACATCTTGATGGGAACAGGTGAACAGAGAAGATGAAGACACCAGTTCAATTCCACCAGTAGCCACCGGGGGAGCCCAGAATCCAAATTCACAACAGTACCCCCCCCTCAAGGAGGGGGCACCGAACCCTCACCAGAACCACCAGGGCGATCAGGATGGGCCCTATGAAAGGCACGAACCAGATCAGAGGCATGAACATCAGATGCATTCACCCAAGAATTATCCTCCTGGCCGTATCCCTTCCACTTGACCAGATACTGGAGTCTCCGTCTGGAAACACGAGAGTCTAAGATTTTCTCCACAACGTACTCCAACTCACCCTCAACCAACACCGGAGCAGGAGGCTCAACGGAAGGCACAACCGGTACCTCATACCTGCGCAATAATGACCGATGAAAAACGTTATGAATAGAAAAGGATGCAGGGAGGTCCAAACGAAAGGAAACAGGGTTAAGAATCTCCAATATCTTATACGGGCCGATGAACCGAGGCTTAAACTTAGGAGAAGAGACCCTCATAGGGACAAAACGAGAAGACAACCACACCAAGTCCCCAACACGAAGACGAGGACCAACACGACGACGGCGGTTAGCAAAAAGCTGAGTCTTCTCCTGGGACAACCTCAAATTGTCCACCACCTGCCCCCAGATCTGATGCAATCTCTCCACCACAGCATCCACTCCAGGACAATCCGAAGATTCCACCTGACCAGAGGAAAATCGAGGATGAAACCCCGAATTACAGAAAAACGGGGACACCAAAGTGGCAGAGCTGGCCCGATTATTGAGAGCGAACTCCGCCAATGGCAAAAAAGCAACCCAATCATCCTGGTCAGCAGACACAAAACACCTCAGATATGTCTCCAGGGTCTGATTAATCCGCTCAGTCTGGCCATTCGTCTGAGGATGGAAAGCGGACGAAAAAGATAAATCTATGCCCATCCTAGCACAGAATGCCCGCCAAAATCTAGACACGAATTGGGTCCCTCTGTCAGAAACGATATTCTCAGGAATACCATGCAAACGAACAATATTTTGAAAAAACAGAGGAACCAACTCGGAAGAAGAAGGCAACTTGGGCAGAGGAACCAAATGGACCATCTTAGAGAAACGGTCACACACCACCCAGATGACAGACATCTTCTGAGAAACAGGCAGATCTGAAATAAAATCCATCGAGATGTGCGTCCAAGGCCTCTTAGGAATAGGCAAGGGTAACAACAATCCACTAGCCCGAGAACAACAAGGCTTGGCCCGAGCACAAACGTCACAAGACTGCACAAAGCCTCGCACATCTCGTGACAGGGAAGGCCACCAGAAGGACCTTGCCACCAAATCCCTGGTACCAAAAATGCCAGGATGACCTGCCAACGCAGAAGAATGAACCTCAGAGATGACTCTACTGGTCCAATCATCAGGAACAAACAGTTTATCAGGTGGGCAACGATCAGGTCTATCCGCCTGAAACTCCTGCAAGGCCCGCCGCAGGTCTGGAGAAACGGCTGACAATACCACTCCATCCTTAAGGATACCTGTGGGCTCAGAGTTACCAGGCGAGTCAGGCTCAAAACTCCTAGAAAGGGCATCCGCCTTAACATTCTTAGAACCCGGTAGGTATGACACCACAAAATTAAACCGAGAGAAAAATAATGACCAGCGCACCTGTCTAGGATTCAGGCGCCTGGCGGTCTCAAGATAAACCAAATTTTTGTGGTCAGTCAATACCACCACCTGATGTCTGGCCCCCTCAAGCCAATGGCGCCACTCCTCAAAAGCCCACTTCATGGCCAAAAGCTCCCGATTCCCAACATCATAATTCCGCTCAGCGGGCGAAAATTTACAGGAAAAGAAGGCACAAGGCCTCATCACGGAGCAGTCAGAACTTTTCTGCGACAACACTGCCCCAGCTCCGATCTCAGAAGCGTCGACCTCAACCTGAAAAGGTAGAGCAACATCAGGCTGACGCAACACAGGGGCAGAGGAAAAACGGCGCTTAAGCTCCCGAAAGGCCTCCACAGCATCAGGGGACCAATCAGCAACATCAGCACCCTTCTTAGTCAAATCGGTCAATGGCTTAGCAATATCCGAAAAACCAGCAATAAATCGACGATAAAAGTTAGCAAAGCCCAAAAATTTCTGAAGACTCTTAAGAGAAGAGGGCTGCGTCCAATCACAAATAGCTTGAACCTTGACAGGATCCATTTCAATGGAAGAGGGGGAAAAAATATATCCCAAAAAGGAAATCCTCTGTACCCCAAAAACACACTTAGAACCCTTCACACACAAAGAATTAGACCGCAAAACCTGAAAAACCCTCCTGACTTGCTGGACATGAGAGTCCCAGTCATCCGAAAAAATCAGAATATCATCCAGATACACAATCATAAATTTATCCAAATAATCGCGAAAAATATCATGCATAAAGGACTGGAAAACTGACGGAGCATTTGAAAGACCAAAAGGCATCACTAAATACTCAAAGTGGCCCTCGGGCGTATTAAATGCGGTTTTCCACTCATCCCCCTGCCTGATTCGCACCAAATTATACGCCCCACGAAGGTCAATCTTAGAGAACCACTTGGCCCCCTTTATGCGAGCAAACAAATCAGTCAGCAACGGCAATGGGTATTGATATTTAACCCCTTCACCCCCAAGGGTGGTTTGCACGTTAATGACCGGGCCAATTTTTACAATTCTGACCACTGTCCCTTTAGGAGGTTATAACTCTGGAACGCTTCAACGGATCTTGGCGATTCTGACATTGTTTTCTTGTGACATATTGTACTTCATGATAGTGGTAAAATTTCTTCGATATTACCTGCGCTTATTTGTGAAAAAAACGGAAATTTGGCGAAAATTTTGAAAATTTTGCAATTTTCCAACTTTGAATTTTTATGCCCTTAAATCACAGACATATGTCACGCAAAATACTTAATAAGTAACATTTCCCACATGTCTACTTTACATCAGCACAATTTTGGAACCAAAATTTTTTTTTGTTAGGGAGTTATAAGGGTTAAAAGTTGACCAGAAATTTCTCATTTTTACAACACCATTTTTTTTTAGGGACCACATCTCATTTGAAGTCATTTTGAGGGGTCTGTATGATAGAAAATACCCAAGTGTGACACCATTCTAAAAACTGCACCCCTCAAGGTGCTCAAAACCACACTCAAGAAGTTTATTAACCCTTCAGGTGTTTCACAGGAATTTTTGGAATGTTTAAATAAAAATGAACATTTAATTTTTTTTCACACAAAATTTATTTCAGCTCCAATTTGTTTTATTTTACCAAGGGTAACAGGAGAAAATAGACTGCAAAAGTTGTTGTACAATTTGTCCTGAGTACGCTGATACCCCATATGTGGGTGTAAACCATTGTTTGGGCGCATGGCAGAGCTTGGAAGGGAAGGAGCGCCATTTGACTTTTCAATGCAAAATTGACTGGAATTGAGATGGGACGCCATGTTGCGTTTGGAGAGCCCCTGATGTGCCTAAACATTGAAACCCCCTACAAGTGACACCATTTTGGAAAGTAGACCCCCTAAGGAACTTATCTAGATGTGTGGTGAGCACTTTGACCCACCAAGTGCTTCACAGAAGTTTATAATGCAGAGCCGTAAAAATAAAAAATCATATTTTTTCACAAAAATGATCTTTTCGCCCCCAATTTTTTATTTTCCCAATGGTAAGAGAAGAAATTGGTCCCCAAAAAATGTTGTGCAATTTGTTCTGAGTACGCAGATACCCCATATGTTGGGGTAAACCACTGTTTGGGCGCATGGCAGAGCTTGGAAGGGAAGGAGCGCCATTTGACTTTTCAATGCAAAATTGACTGGAATTGAGATGGGACGCCATGTTGCGTTTGGAGAGCCCCTGATGTGCCTAAACATTGAAACCCCCTACAAGTGACACCATTTTGGAAAGTAGACCCCCTAAGGAACTTATCTAGATGTGTGGTGAGCACTTTGACCCACCAAGTGCTTCACAGAAGTTTATAATGCAGAGCCGTAAAAATAAAAAATCATATTTTTTCACAAAAATGATCTTTTCGCCCCCAATTTTTTATTTTCCCAAGGGTAAGAGAAGAAATTGGTCCCCAAAAAATGTTGTGCAATTTGTCCTGAGTACGCAGATACCCCATATGTTGGGGTAAACCACTGTTTGGGCGCATGGCAGAGCTCGGAAGTGAAGGAGCGCCATTTGACTTTTCAATGCAAAATTGACTGGAATTGAGATGGGACGCCATGTTGCGTTTGGAGAGCCCCTGATGTGCCTAAACATTGAAACCTCCTACAAGTGACACCATTTTGGAAAGTAGACCCCCTAAGGAACTTATCTAGATGTGTGGTGAGCACTTTGACCCACCAAGTGCTTCACAGAAGTTTATAATGCAGAGCCGTAAAAATAAAAAATCATATTTTTTCACA
Source organism: Ranitomeya variabilis (assembly GCF_051348905.1). Classification (NCBI taxonomy): domain Eukaryota; kingdom Metazoa; phylum Chordata; class Amphibia; order Anura; family Dendrobatidae; genus Ranitomeya; species Ranitomeya variabilis. Next base: position 433,776,811 of record NC_135234.1, read on the forward strand.
AAAATGATCTTTTCGCCCCCAATTTTTTATTTTCCCAAGGGTAAGAGAAGAAATTGGTCCCCAAAAAACGTTGTGCAATTTGTCCTGAGTACGCAGATACCCCATATGTTGGGGTAAACCACTGTTTGGGCGCATGGCAGAGCTTGGAAGGGAAGGAGCGCCATTTGACTTTTCAATGCAAAATTGACTGGAATTGAGATGGGACGCCATGTTGCGTTTGGAGAGCCCCTGATGTGCCTAAACATTGAAACCCCCCACAAATGACACCATTTTGGAAATTAGACCCCCTAAGGAACTTATCTAGATGTGTTTTGAGAGCTTTGCACCCCCAAGTGTTTCACTACAGATTATAACGCAGAGCCGTGAAAATAAAAATTCTTTTTTTTTTTTCACAAAAATGATTTTTTAGCCCCCAGCTTTTGTATTTTTACAAGAGTAACAGAATAAACTGGACCCCAAAAGTTGTTGTCCAATTTGTCCTGAGTACGCTGATACCCCATATATGGAGGGTAACCACTGTTTGGGCGCATGACAGAGCTCGGAAGGGAAGGAGCGCCATTTGGAATGCAGACTTAAATGGATTGGTCTGCAGGCGTCACGTTGCATTTGCAGAGCCCCTGATGTACCCAAACAGTACAAACCCCCCACAAGTGACCCCATATTGGAAACTAGACCTCCCAAGGAACTTATCTAGATGTGTTGTGAGAACTTTGAACCCCCAAGTGTTTCACTACAGTTTGTAACGCAAAGCCGTGAAAATAAAAATTCTTTTTTTTTTTCACAAAAATGATTTTTTAGCCCCCAGCTTTGTATTTTTACAAGGGTAACAGAATAAATTGGACCCTAAAAGTTGTTTTCCAATTTGTCCTGAGTACGCTGATACCCCCTATGTGGGGGGTAACCACTGTTTGGGCACATGACAGAGCTCGGAAGGGAAGGAGTGCCATTTGGAATGCAGACTTAAATGGATTGGTCTGCAGGCGTCACGTTGCATTTGCAGAGCCCCTGATGTACCCAAACAGTACAAACCCCCCACAAGTGACCCCATATTGGAAACTAGACCTCCCAAGGAACTTATCTAGATGTGTTGTGAGAACTTTGAACCCCCAAGTGTTTCACTACAGTTTGTAACGCAAAGCCGTGAAAATAAAAATTCTTTTTTTTTTTCACAAAAATGATTTTTTAGCCCCCAGCTTTGTATTTTTACAAGGGTAACAGAATAAATTGGACCCTAAAAGTTGTTTTCCAATTTGTCCTGAGTACGCTGATACCCCCTATGTGGGGGGTAACCACTGTTTGGGCACATGACAGAGCTCGGAAGGGAAGGAGCGCCATTTGGAATGCAGACTTAAATGGATTGGTCTGCAGGCGTCACGTTGCATTTGCAGAGCCCCTGATGTACCCAAACAGTACAAACCCCCCACAAGTGACCCCATATTGGAAACTAGACCTCCCAAGGAACTTATCTAGATGTGTTGTGAGAACTTTGAACCCCCAAGTGTTTCACTACAGTTTGTAACGCAAAGCCGTGAAAATAAAAATTCTTTTTTTTTTTCACAAAAATGATTTTTTAGCCCCCAGCTTTGTATTTTTACAAGGGTAACAGAATAAATTGGACCCTACAAGTTGTTGTCCAATTTGTCCTGAGTACGCTGATACCCCCTATGTGGGGGGTAACCACTGTTTGGGCACATGACAGAGCTCGGAAGGGAAGGAGCGCCATTTGGAATGCAGACTTAAATGGATTGGTCTGCAGGCGTCACGTTGCATTTGCAGAGCCCCTGATGTACCCAAACAGTACAAACCCCCCACAAGTGACCCCATATTGGAAACTAGACCTCCCAAGGAACTTATCTAGATGTGTTGTGAGAACTTTGAACCCCCAAGTGTTTCACTACAGTTTGTAACGCAAAGCCGTGAAAATAAAAATTCTTTTTTTTTTTCACAAAAATGATTTTTTAGCCCCCAGCTTTGTATTTTTACAAGGGTAACAGAATAAATTGGACCCTAAAAGTTGTTTTCCAATTTGTCCTGAGTACGCTGATACCCCCTATGTGGGGGGTAACCACTGTTTGGGCACATGACAGAGCTCGGAAGGGAAGGAGCGCCATTTGGAATGCAGACTTAAATGGATTGGTCTGCAGGCGTCACGTTGCATTTGCAGAGCCCCTGATGTACCCAAACAGTACAAACCCCCCACAAGTGACCCCATATTGGAAACTAGACCTCCCAAGGAACTTATCTAGATGTGTTGTGAGAACTTTGAACCCCCAAGTGTTTCACTACAGTTTACAACGCAGAGCCGTGAAAATAAAACATATTTTTTTCCCACAAAAATGATTTTTAGCCCCCCAAATTTTTATTTTCCCAAGGATAACAAGAGAACTTGGACCCCAGAAGTTGTTGTTCAATTTGTCCCGAGTACGCTGATAACCCATATGTTGGGGTAAACCCCTTTTTGGACGCACGGGAGAGCTCGGAAGGGAAGGAGCACTGTTTTACTTTTTCAACGCAGAATTGGCTGGAATTGAGATCGGACGCCATGTCGCGTTTGGAGAGCCCCTGATGTGCCTGAACAGTGGAAACTCCCCAATTCTACCTGAAACCCTAACCCAAACACACCCCTAACCCTAATCCCAACGGTAACCCTAACCCTACCCCTAACCTCACCTCTAACCGTTTAATGAACATTTTCTGACAGTCATAAGTGCCACGTATTTAAGTGCCACGTATTTAAGTGCCACATATTTAAGTGCCACATATTTAAGTGCCACGTGTTTCAGTGCCACGTGTTTCAGTGCCACGTGTTTCAGTGCCACGATATTTCAGTGCCACGTATTTCAGTGCCACGTACTATAAATACTATAACTATGTGGTTATACGTGGCACTGAAATATCGTGGCACGTAAATACGTGGCACTTAAGTACGTGGCACTTAAGTACGTGGCACTTAAATACGTGGCACGTAAATACGTGGCACGTAAATACGTGGCACGTAAATACGTGGCACTTAAGTACGTGGCACTTAAGTACGTGGCACTTAAGTACGTGGCACTTAAGTACGTGGCACTTATATACGTGGCACTTATATACGTGGCACTTATATACGTGGCCACTGAAATATCGTGGCACTTATATACGTATATAAACGTATATTTTAGTGCCACGTATTTCAGGTTAGGGGTAGGGTTAAGGGTAGGGTTTTTTTTTTTTGTTTGTTTTCTTGTGTTTTTCTATAAAAACGCATGCGTCTAAAAACGCATGCGTTTTACCACGTTTACATGCGTTTTTTCACACATGCGTTTTTTTAAAAAACGCATGCAGATAAAAACGCAAGTGTGAAACCAGCCTAAAAGACGCTTTTTATAGCAAAAAAGTTTTTGCGTCTCCACATTTTGAGACCTATAATTTTTCCACATTTTGGTCCACAGAGTCATGTGAGGTCTTGTTTTTTGTGGGACGAGTTGACGTTTTTATTGGTAACATTTTCGGACACGTGACCATTTTTGATCACTTTTTATTCCGATTTTTGTGAGGCAGAAGGACCAAAAACCAGCTATTCATGAATTTCTTTTGGGAGAGGCGTTTATACCGTTCCGCGTTTGGTAAAATTGATAAAGCAGTTTTATTCGTCGGGTCAGTACGATTACAGCGATATCTCATTTATATAATTTTTTTATGTTTTGGCGCTTTTATACGATAAAAACTATTTTATAGAAAAAATAATTATTTTGGTATCGCTTTATTCTCAGGACTATAACTTTTTTATTTTTTTGCTGATGATGCTGTATGGCGGCTCGTTTTTTGCGGGACAAGATGACGTTTTCAGCGGTACCATGGTTATTTATATCCGTCTTTTTGATCGCGTGTTATTCCACTTTTTGTTCGGCGGTATGGTAATAAAGCGTTGTTTTTTGCCTCGTTTTTTTTTTTTTTTTCTTACGGTGTTTACTGAAGGGGTTAACTAGTGGGGCAGTTTTATAGGTTGGGTCGTTACGGACGCGGCGATACTAAATATGTGTACTTTTATTGTTTTTTTTATTTTATTTAGATAAAGAAATGTATTTATGGGAATAATATTTTATTTTTTTTTTCATTATTTTGGAATATTTTTTTTTTTTTTTTTACACATTTGGAAAATTTTTTTTTAAACTTTTTTACTTTGCCCCAGGGGGGGACAATACAGATCGGTGATCTGCCAGTTTGCATAGCACTCTGACAGATCACCGATCTGAGGAAAGTGCAGGCTGCTTCACAGTGCCTGCTCTGAGCAGGCTTCTGTGAAGCCACCTCCCTCCCTGCAGGACCCGGATCCGCGGCCATCTTGGATCCGGGTCTGGGAGCTGCAGGGAGGGAGGTAAGACCCTCGCAGCAACGCGATCACATCGCGTTGCTGCGGGGGGCTCAGGGAAGCCCGCAGGGAGCCCCCTCCCTGCGCGATGCTTCCCTGCACCGCCGGCACATCGCGATCATGTTTGATCGCGGTGTGCCGGGGGTTAATGTGCCGGGGGCGGTCCGTGACCGCTCCTGGCACATAGTGCCGGATGTCAGCTGTGATAATCAGCTGACACCCGGCCGCGATCGGCGGCGCTCCCCCCGTGAGCGCCGCTGATCGCGTATGACGTACTATCCCGTCGGCGGTCATACGGGCCCACCCCACCTCGACGGGATAGTACGTCAGATGTCAGGAAGGGGTTAACAGTGATTTTATTCAAAAGCCGATAATCAATACATGGTCTCAAAGAGCCGTCTTTTTTTGACACAAAGAAAAAACCGGCTCCTAAGGGAGATGACGATGGACGAATATGTCCCTTTTCCAAGGACTCCTTTATATATTCACGCATAGCAGCATGTTCAGGCACAGACAGATTAAATAAACGACCCCTTGGGTATTTACTACCCGGGATTAAATCTATGGCACAATCGCACTCTCGGTGCGGAGGTAACGAACCAAGCTTGGATTCTTCAAAGACGTCACGATAGTCAGACAGGAACTCAGGAATTTCAGAGGGAATAGATGATGAAATGGAAACAACAGGTACATCCCCATGAGCCCCCTTACATCCCCAGCTCAACACAGACATAGCTTTCCAGTCGAGGACTGGGTTGTGAGATTGCAGCCAAGGCAATCCTAGCACCAAATCATCATGTAGATTATACAGCACCAGAAAGCGAATAATCTCCTGGTGATCCGGATTAATACGCATAGTTACTTGTGTCCAGTATTGTGGTTTATTATTAGCCAATGGGGTGGAGTCAATCCCCTTCAGAGGAATAGGAGTCTCCAAAGGCTCTAAATCATACCCACAGCGTTTGGCAAAGGACCAATCCATAAGACTCAAAGCGGCGCCAGAGTCGACATAGGCGTCCGTGGTAATAGATGACAAAGAGCAAATCAGGGTCACAGATAGAATAAACTTAGACGGTAAGGTGCAAATGGAAACAGATTTACCAAGCTTTTTAGTGCGCTTAGAGCATGCTGATATAACATGAGTAGAATCACCACAATAGAAACACAACCCATTTTTCCGTCTAAAATTCTGCCGCTCGCTTCGGGACAGAATTCTATCACACTGCATACTCTCTGGCGATTTCTCAGTGGACACCGCCAGATGGTGCACTGGTTTGCGCTCCCGCAAACGCCTATCGATCTGAATAGCCATTGTCATGGACTCATTCAGACCCGCAGGCACAGGGAACCCCACCATAACATCCTTAATGGCATCAGAGAGACCCTCTCTGAAAGTCGCCGCCAGGGCGCACTCATTCCACTGAGTAAGCACAGACCATTTACGGAATCTTTGGCAGTAAATTTCCGCTTCATCTTGCCCCTGAGATAGGGACATCAAAGTTTTTTCTGCCTGAAGCTCCAAATGAGGTTCGTCATAAAGCAACCCCAAGGCCAGAAAAAACGCATCCACATTGAGCAACGCAGGATCCCCTGGTGTCAATGAAAAAGCCCAGTCTTGAGGGTCGCCCCGGAGCAAGGAAATCACAATCCTGACCTGCTGTGCAGGATCTCCGGCAGAGCGAGATTTCAGGGACAAAAATAATTTGCAATTATTTCGAAAATTCTGAAACCCAGATCTATTCCCCGAGAAAAATTCCGGCAAAGGAATTCTCGGCTCAGATACAGGTGCATGACAAACAAAATCTTGCAAATTTTGTACCTTCGTGGCGAGATTATTCAAACCTGCAGTTACACTCTGAAGATCCATTGCAAACAGGTGAACACAGAGCCATTCAAAGGAGAGAGAAAAAAAAAAAAAAAAAAAAAAAAATTTCAGCAGACTACTTATTTCTCTCCTTTCTCAGCCAAGGATTTTAACCCTTTAGTGGGCCGGTCAAACTGTCATGATCTCAATGGCAAGAGATCATAGCATCAGCATATATAGGAACTAGCTCTTGGAAGATGGAAACTGAGCTGACCATGAACTAAACCTAACGCACAACTAGCAGTGGCCGGGTAGCATGCCTACGTTGATTCTAGATGCCCAGCACCAGCCGGAGGACTAAATAAAACTAGCAGAGGAAAATATTAGTCCTAGCTCACCTCTAGAGAAATACCCCGAAAGGAGACAGAGGCCCCCCACATGTATTGGCGGTGAATCAAGATGAAATAACAAACGTAGTATGAAAATAGGTTTAGCAAATTTGAGGTCCACTTACTACATAGCAGAAGACAGGAAGGACACTTTCATGGTCAGCTAAAAAACCCTATCAAAACACCATCCAGAAATTACTTTAAAACTCTGGCATTAACTCATAACACCAGAGTGGCAATTCCTGTTCACAAGAGCTTTCCAGACACAGTAACGAAACTACAGCTGTGAACTGGAACAAAAATGCAAAAACAAACATGGACAAGAGTCCAACTTATCTAGTAGTTGTCTAGGAGCAGGAACAAGCACAGAGAGGCTTCTGATAACATTGTTGACCGGCAAGCAACTAACAGAGCAGCAAGGTTATATAGCGACTCCCACATCTTGATGGGAACAGGTGAACAGAGAAGATGAAGACACCAGTTCAATTCCACCAGTAGCCACCGGGGGAGCCCAGAATCCAAATTCACAACACGTGGCTCTTTAGATGGTGCAGGTACTTTGGCACGTGCTGGGCAGACATTGATAGAATGACCAGTCTGCCCACAGTAGAAACATGCCCCCACTTCACGGCGAACCACAGACAACCCAGTTTGGGAACCAACTCCTCCCACCTGCATGGGTTCGTCTGCCTTCCCAGGTGTGTCCTCCTCCCTAGCAAAGACTATAGGGGGCACATTTGGTGTATGTCCCTCAAGCGTCTATCCACCTGGATGGCAAGGACATGGCGGCCTCCAACAATCTGGGGGCTACGTACTGCACCAGAGTATCTTGCAACCTAGGGGACAGACCCTGCACAAAATGGCTCCTAAGGGCAGGGTCATTCCACTGTATGTCTGTGCCCACCTCCTGAACTCTGAACAGTACTCCTCAGCCACCCGACCCCCCTGCTTGATCTTACGGAGTCGGGATTCCGCCAGGGAGACTCCATCTGGATCACCATACACCAGAGCCAGAGCCGTAAAAAACTTGTCCACCGACCGTAGGGATGGTGAACCGGTCGGCAGGGAGAAGGCCCAGGATTGGGGATCACCCTTAAGAAGGGAAACAATGATACCCACCCATTGTTCCTCACTCCCTGATGAACGAGGGCGGAGCCTGAAGTACAACTTGCAGGCCTCCTTAAAAACCAAAAATTTATCTCTCCCTCCAGAGAACCTGTCTGGGAGAGATATCTTGGGTTCTGGTTGAGCCTGTACCTGAGCCGAGGCCCAAAACCCCAACAATTGCTGCAGCTGCTGCACCACCTCACCACGCAGCACCTTACACTCATCGGTGAGAGTCTGTAGCAATTGGGCAAAGGCCTGCATTTTGGCCATGGCTCACCAGAAAAAAAAAAGGAACGGTTGGTTATAATGTCATGGGGCAGAAATAGGAAAACAGAAGATAAGGAATCTGGGCCCCTGAACTGCCCCTCAGGCTAGGGGAAGTCCTGTCTTTCCTTAACTTGGGGGTACCCTTGAAGTTAGGGAGACCCAAGTCACCGACCTGTCCCTGCCTCCTGTTAAACCCTGAACTAAACTCCTAACCCCCACCCCAGGAGGTGAACAGTGTAAACAGCACCACAAAGCAAATAAACAGGAATAAACAATATGAGAGTGAGGGGAACACGATACCAAAAGGTGAATGCACAAACTACAAAGTAACAAAACTCAGAACTTAGCTTGTGCACACCGCTGCAGACTCCACAACACAGATAGCACAGCAACTGAGCTCCAAACACCAGACTTAGCTGAAACCAGGGAGCTGCTACTGCGAGGTTGGTCTCCTGAAAGGAACTGTATAACCAACAGTCAGCCCAGCTGATGCACCAGGTGACCTTATAAAGGATGGTGGGAGTGGTCACAAACATCAGCTGACCCAGCAGCAATGCAATGCAATAACACTAGCGGCCACCGGGGGGGGGGGGACTTCATTAACCCCCGATGACCAGAAAGGAAAAAAGGTTTAAATCAGAGGGAAACCAGATTTGGCACAGATCCAAACATGGATCGTGACATCAGGTCAGTTTTAAGTCGTATTGGTGGTCATTAGGGGGTTAATTTATGCCTATATTTTTCTCACTTCACTTCACCAACTTAGACTATTTAGTGCTGATGCATCACACACAAATCAGTTCACAAAAATATTTAAACACAGGTTGTAATGTAACAAAATAGGCAAAAAGCCAAGGGGGGGTGAATACTTTCACAAGCCACTGTACTGATCGTGATTCCCGATGTGGACAGTGATGATAATGCCTGTAAAGAGCACTTAAATATGATGGCGCTATGTAAGTAAAATAAATAATAAAAGCATATGCTGTACGTGAAGAACATAAAATTGTGCTTGTTAATTTGTAAATACTTGTAGATTATATCAGAGTTTGTATTTTTAGATGTGCGGCAGTATGCGCCTATGCGATATGTGCATAGAAATCAAAGGGTCAATAAATTCAAAATCAGGTTAGTTGTAATTTTTAGAATTTATGACTTCATTTTCTCTAGAAGGAATTGTTTTATATAGAAATGAAAAGGTCCATTTTTTGTTAGGATTTAATTAAAAGTGCAAAAAATGTTAAAAAGATGTCAAATAAATGTACTTTAGATACTAAAATGTCCGTGAACCTTTTGATATAACATTCCAAAAGTTAAATCATACTGTGACTTTACTATTGCCCTTCACAGTTTTATTAGGTTGGAAAAAGATTCATATTTTCTGATCCTTGGACTTGCTAGAAATTCAATTAATAATAAAAAATGGACAGAAATGCTGTTTTTAAAGGGCACATGTAGCAGTGGCATTTTTTCTAGTAAATTTAAACAGTATTGTAAATAATTGCATCCAGCATGGAAAGTTATGAAACTAAGCAAATCATTTTTTTAGGGAATTGGTCTATATTTCTGCAAAAATGTATGCAAGAGGCTTCCAAGTGGTTTTTCCCAGTCTACTTTCCTGCATTTTAGCTGTATTTATACAAGTATGAAATACTGATGCTAGCAGTGCAAGATTTAGTATTATTATTATTTATTATTATAGCGCCATTTATTCCATGGCGCTTTACACGTGAGGAGGGGTATACATAATAAAAATAAGTACAATAATCTTGAACAATACAAGTCACAACTGGTACAGGAGGAGATAGGACCCTGCCCCCGAGGGCTCACAATCTACAAGGGATGGGTGAGAATACAGTAGGTGAGGATAGAGCTGGTCGTGCAGTGGTTTGGTCGATACTGTAGGTTGTAGGCTTGTCTAAAGAGGTTGGTCTTCAGGTTCTTTTTGAAGGTTGAGAGTTCCAGTGTAGGGGTGATGCGCGACAGAAATCTTGTATGCGATTGTGGGCAGAGGAGATAAGAGGGGAGTAGAGAAGGAGATCTTGTGAGGATCGGAGGTTGCGGGCAGGAAAGTACCATGAGACGAGGTCACAGATGTATGGAGGAGACAGGTTGTGAATGGCTTTGTATGTCATGGTTAGGGTTTTGTGCTTGAGTCTCTGGGTAATTGGGAGCCAGTGATGGGATAGACATAGGGGAGAGGCCGGGGAATAGCGGGGGGGGACAGGTGGATTAGTCGGGCAGCTGAGTTTAGAATAGATTGGAGGGGTGCGAGAGTGTTAGAGGGGAGACCACAGAGCAGGAGGTTACAGTAGTCGAGGCGGGAGATGATGAGGGCATGGACTAGGGTTTTTGCAGATTCAGATTAGTACTTGTCGCCTCTGAGTGTTATGCTAATCAGAACATCATCAGTACTCCAAATGTGTACATTCTAATATCAGTGTGACTGAAGGCAGGAAATGTGCAATATTTGTGCCGAATTTATGTTTGGCGATCGATTTCCGAACAAACTCGCTCATCACTAGTGTTGAGCATTCCGATACCGCAAGTATCGGGTATCGGCCGATACTTGCGGGTATCGGAATTCCGATACCGAGATCCGATACTTTTGTGGTATCGGGTATCGGTATCGAAACAACATTAATGTAAAAATGTGTAAAAGAGAGAATTAAAATAAAAAAATATTGCTATACTCACCTCTCCGACGCAGCCTGGACCTCAGCGAGGGAACCGGCAGCGTTGTTTGCTTAAAATTTGCGCTTTTCCTTCCTTACGTGAAGTCCCGGCTTGTGATTGGTCGCGTGCCGCCCATGTGGCCGCGACGCGACCAATCACAGCAAGCCGTGACGTAATTTTAGGTCCTTCAGGATTTTAAAATTACGTTCTGGCTTGTGATTGGTCGCGTCACGGTCACATGGGCGACGCGACCAATCACAAGCCGTGACGTCACGGGAGGCTGGACACGCGCGCATTTTAAAATGCGCGCGTGTCCTGCCTCCCGTGACGTCCCGGCTTGTGATTGGTCGCGTCGCCCATGTGGCCGCGACGCGACCAATCACAGCAAGCCGTGACGTAATTTTAGGTCCTTCAGGATTTTAAAATTACGTTCTGGCTTGTGATTGGTCGCGTCACGGTCACATGGGCGACGCGACCAATCACAAGCCGTGACGTCACGGGAGGCTGGACACGCGCGCATTTTAAAATGCGCGCGTGTCCTGCCTCCCGTGACGTCCCGGCTTGTGATTGGTCGCGTCGCCCATGTGGCCGCGACGCGACCAATCACAGCAAGCCGTGACGTAATTTTAGGTCCTTCAGGATTTTAAAATTACGTTCTGGCTTGTGATTGGTCGCATCGCGGTCACATGGGCGACGCGACCAAACACAAGCCGGGACGTCACGGGAGGCAGGACACGCGCGCATTTTAAAATGCGCGCGTGTCCAGCCTCCCGTGACGTCACGGCTTGTGATTGGTCGCGTCGCCCATGTGACCGCGACGCGACCAATCACAAGCCAGAACGTAATTTTAAAATCCTGAAGGACCTAAAATTACGTCACGGCTTGCTGTGATTGGTCGCGTCGCGGCCACATGGGCGGCACGCGACCAATCACAAGCCGGGACTTCACGTAAGGAAGGAAAAGCGCGAATTTTAAGCAAACAACGCTGCCGGTTCCCTCGCTGAGGTCCAGGCTGCGTCGGAGAGGTGAGTATAGCAATATTTTTTATTTTAATTCTTTCTTTTACACATTAATATGGATCCCAGGGCCTGAAGGAGAGTTTCCTCTCCTTCAGACCCTGGGAACCATCAGGAATACCGTCCGATACTTGAGTCCCATTGACTTGTATTGGTATCGGGTATCGGTATCGGATTAGATCCGATACTTTGCCGGTATCGGCCGATACTTTCCAATACCGATACTTTCAAGTATCGGACGGTATCGCTCAACACTACTCATCACTAATGCTGCAGGGCAAGTGGGAAGAGTTGGGCAAAGCGCCTGATCAGGGATTATTGCCTTATAAATTATAAGCCTTGCTGGTGTTTTTTTTCTATGCACTCATTGCCTGATTCACGTTTTGTATGGTGTTCTGTACTTAGAAATTGATATAAGTAAGCAAAATTAAATAATCAAATGTGTCCATTCATAGTATCTCTGTAGACTTTACATTACTAAGGCTGGATTTACCACTTCTGAACTCTCCAGTGCTTTATTTACATCTATTTCTGAGTGGTTTTTGAAGTATGTTTGAGGTCATTGTCCTGCTGGAAGACCCATGAACTACTACGAGGCAAACCCAGCTTTATGACTCTGGGCAATACATTGCGACCCAAAATCCTTTGGGAATCTTCACATTTCAAGGCACTCAGAGCCACAGGCAGCAAAACAACCCCAAAATATCTTTGAATCTCTGCAATATTTGACTGTAACTACTGTGTTTTTTATTTGTAGTCCTCATTCCATTTCCACCAAACAGTTGAATTATATGGTTTACCATAAAACTCTATCCTGGTCTCGTCTATACACAAGACACCTGCTGGCCCTCTAACAATAAAAAGGGCCATCTGATGGCCATCTACAAATAGTGAGGGTCGGCTAATGGCTCTGCAAAAAACAAAAATGAATTTCAATGTGTGTGATCATGTCTCACACACCACATGGTCAGATAAGCTATTAAAATGATAAAATTACCTTTTCTGTGGAATATTTTTTTCACCTTTGAAAGCAATGCAAATGTGCAAAAATACTGCAAAAACACTTCATGTGACCTTAACCCAAAGTGTGGAGGAGCATTTTTTCCTCCTATTTATTTTGCCTTATATACAATTCATTATCCTGGAAAGAATGTGTCTTAACATTTTTTCCAGTCAAATCCATTTTAAGTGCGGTTTTGTATGTTTTGTCAGTCAGTAAAAGTAGCGTAATACTCTGACAACATTGTTCACAGCAGCGACCTGAGATCTAGAGATGCTTCCAGGGGTCTTCTCCATGCTGTTCCTATGCCATTTCAGCGCTTGACTTTCATTATACTCATTACTCGGGTCGAGCACCCGAGCATTTCATTTAGTTTGACTCGAGTATCGAGTACTCGAGCATTTTAGTGCTCGCTAATCACTATTTACCGCCTGTCAGCGAGCTGCTTCCCAGGCTCACTTCACTGTAATTAGAAACAAGACCTCAGATACAGAAACCATAACTACATAGAAAATAGTCCTGTCTGGATCATCCAGGACTTATCGGGATAATACCCTGAGATACTTCAAATACAATCAGAACCAAAAAACATGAAGTAATATAACTTATAAAAATATAAAAATGTATGTTTATTAATAAATATAGAAAAAACAACCAAAACAAAGCAAAAAATATAATTACAATCCAGAGAAATAGACAATAATTAACACAGAGTCATATGAATATTGAGAACTGGGTGCACCAGAACCAGTGTTGTACTATGGACAAAGAGGGGAATCTACAATTTAAAGTGCAAATGCTTAATATACCGCAGTAATAGGTATAATAACAGAGGTAGGAAGGGATATACCCTATGGTCAAGTGACCGGTCACTTGACCATAGGGTATATCCCTTCCTACCTCTGTTATTATACCTATTACTGCGGTATATTAAGCATTTGCACTTTAAATTGTAGATTCCCCTCTTTGTCCATAGTACAACACTGGTTCTGGTGCACCCAGTTCTCAATATTCATATGACTCTGTGTTAATTATTGTCTATTTCTCTGGATTGTAATTATATTTTTTGCTTTGTTTTGGTTGTTTTTTCTATATTTATTAATAAACATACATTTTTATATTTTTATGAGTTATGTTACTTCATGCTTTTTGGTTCTCACTTCACTGTAAGCCTGGACCATGAACTGTGGTGACCTCAATGAGATAACAGAGAACACTGTGAGAATTTTCTCACGGTGCTCGTGGTACTCACATTGAGGTCACTGCAGTTCATAGTCCCAGCTCACAGCGAAGTGCTGGCGGTAGCCTCTATGATGTTACTGCACATTACTGAAGCTGTGCTTGCAGCACCTCATTGTGTCCTGGTTTTCAGCCTAGATGGTCGCATAATGACACCGTTCAGGTTGTAAATCAGTAATCGCAGAGATGGATTACAGTGTGGGACAGTATTTCTAATCTTCACTTCAGACAGGTGAGGATATGTTTATTATTTTTCTTTTTGCAGGGGGCATGGGCATTGGAAGAATAGGCGTAAGGTGAGAGTAATGGTTGTTAGTTATTTTCTGTTTTTACGGGGTACAAGAACTTCAAAGGAATAGGCGTAAGTTGAATATAAGTTTGTTTTTTATATTTAAATAACTGTGAAATAGGGTGTTGATTTTTATTTCACATAAATAATTTTATTCATGCTGTGTGCTTATTTTCAAGACTTGTATGGGTTAGTAATGGTGGGCATCTTATAGGCACCTCTCCTTTACTAACCCCTGGGCTTGATGTCACCTGACAATACAAAGATGACATCAACCCCAACCTTATTACCCCACTTGCCATCTCCACAGGGCAAGTAGGAAGAGCAAGGCTAAGCAACAGATTTCTTATTGATGTGCTATTTCTGGGGTGGCTGAGAGCTGATGTTCTTAGCCTGGGAGAAGAGCCAATTTCCCTGACCCCTTCCCTGGCTATTAATATCAGTTCACAGTTGTCAGTTTAGCCTTTGTTGGTTTGAAAGTATGGGGAGGACCCTCACCACATTTTTTTCTGTGGTCCTGCCATATTAGTAGCCTGGGAACCTTTAGGGATATTCCCCTCCTTCCCAAACTATTTGCTTCTTGGAGTAAAGATTTTCCTTAAATAGTTTGCAGAGACCCTTAGTGCTAGAAGAACAGAGTTCCACCTCAAGTGACCCGATTTTGGAAATTATACCCCTTTTGGAATTTATCTACAGGTTTGGTGAGAATTTTGACTCCATGGGTGTTTTCCAGAAACAGGCAGCAGCTGATGTTGCTGAGTGAAAATTGAAAGCTGCCATTGTAGTGCCCAGTACATTGTAGTCTCCAGTATACTGTCGTGCCCAGTACATTGTAGTGCCCAGCTCATTCTTCTGGAGACTCACACCCTTGAATTAGGCAGGCTGTACTCGCTACAGAAGTTCCAAACATGTGGACACTAAATGTGGTTTAGGCACATTCGGGCTCAGAAAGGTGGGAGGCATTTGGATTTGTTGGATTTCTTTTGGAGGGTGAGTAGCCATTTAGCTTTTCTAGAGCCTTTTTACTACCAGTATTGTGGAAGCTTCCTATATTTTTATTAACAGATTATGTACTTGAGTGAGGAATTTCTTTTTTCGTGGATTGATTTGAAGTTTTTGTTGGGAACATTTTACATAATTTTTGGGGGACCACAATTATCCTGTGCTCTACTCTGAGCACCTGCTTTACCTCACTATAATGAGGCAACAGAGTTACGCTTGACTCCATCTGGCCTCTGTTCAGCGTTGTTCTTCATGTCAGAAGTGCACACCTAAAAGGACAGACACAGCCGGATCATAGGCCAGACTACATCCACAGTGTCTCCATCTGTCTCAATTACAGTGATACAAGACTTATAGCATTTTCATGTTTGACTGCCGTCACACATAATATATTTTTTATTGTGCATCACCATATTTTGAGAGCTATTTTTCCAGATTTCAACCAACAGAGTCAGGTGAGGGCTTGTTTTTTGCAAGATGAATAGCCATTGTTATTAGTACTATTTTCTGGCATGTACAGTTTTGGAATTGCTTTCTATTTTAATTTTTTGGAAGGCAGAATGTACAAACATCAGAAATTCAGGAATTGCATTTTTGCGATTATCTGGAGCACCGTCTTTCTTTCCCTACTCAGTACTACTCAGTACTCCAGAACCGTCTTTATTCTACATCATGCGGATGGCCTGCTTTTTGTGCTGCTTTATTTGTGGTAACATATACATTATTTGCTTGTACTATTACCACCTTTTTGACATTTATAGTTATTACCATATATACTCAAGTATAAGCAGAGATTTTCAGCCCATTTTTGGGGGCTGAAAGTCCCCCTCTCAGCTTATACTTGAGTCATACCCAGGGGTCGGCAGGGGAGAGGGAGCGGGGGCTGTCTAATTATACTCACCTGCTCCTGGCGTGGTCCCTGCAGGACCCTGGCTGCCCGGTAACGGTGACCGTGGGAGAATCTGCGGCGCTGAGGAAGCATGGACTGCACCATGCCAGGAGCAGGTGAGTATAACGGGGAGGGGAGCGCTGCGCGATATTCACCTGCTCCCCTTTTCGGCGTCGCTACGTCTTCAGCGTCTTCTGCAGTGACACTCAGGTCGGAGGGCGCGTTGACGTGGTTAGTGCACGCCCTCTGCCTGAACGTCAGTGCAGAAGACACTGAAGATGGAGCGGCGCCGGAACGAGGAGCAGGTGAATATTGAAAGTGGCGGGGTGCCTGAGTGACGGAGAGGTGAGTATGTGATTTTTTTTATTGCAGCAACAGCAAATGGGGCAAGTGTCTTTATGGAGCATCTTAAGGGGCAATAATGTTTGTGCAGCACTATATGGGGCAAGTGTCTGTATGGGGCCATAATCAACGTTTGTGCAGCACTATATGGGGCAATTGTCTATATGGAGCATCTTATGGGGCCATAATTAACTTTTGTGCAGCATTATATGGGCCAAATATCTGTATAAAGCATCTTATGGGGCCATAACGTTTGTGCAGCACTATATGGGGCAAGTGTCTGTATGGGGCCATAATCAACGTTTGTGCAGTACTACATGGGGCAAGTGTCTGTATGGAGCATCTTATGGGGCCATAATCAAGGTTCAAGGTTTGTGCAGCACTATATGGGGCAAATATCTTTATGGCGCATCTTATGGGGCCATAACTAATGTTTGTGCAGCATTGTATGGGGCAAATGTCAGTATGGAGTATCGTATGGGGCCATAACGTGTCTATATGGAGCATCTTATGGGGCCATAATCAAGGTTCAAGGTTTGTGCAGCACTATATGGGGCAAATATCTTTATGGCGCATCTTATGGGGCCATAATTAATTTTTGTGCAGCATTGTATGGGGCAAATGTCAGTATGGAGTATCTTATGGGGCCATAACGTTTGTGCAGCACTATATGGGGCAAATATCTTTACGGAGCATCTTATGGGGCCATAATCAACATTTGTGCAGCATTATATTGGGCAGATGTGTCTATGGAGCATCTTATGGGGCCATTATTAACCTTTATGCAGGATTATATGGGGCATATTTTAATATGGAGCATCTTATGGGGCCATCATAAACTTTATGGAGCATTATATGGGGCTCCTGATTCAATATGGATATTCAAAAACATTTATCCTACAGATGTCTCAATTAATTTTAATTTTATTGGTATCTATTTTTACTTTTGACATTTCCCGGAGCTGCTGCATTTCCCACCCTAGGCTTATACTCGAGTCATTAAATTTTCACAGTTTTTTGTGGCAAAATTAGGGGGGTCGGCTTATACTCGGGTCGGCTTATACTCGAGTATATACGGTATAATTATAATATTGTGATTACATTATCTATTGTGCTAAATTTTCATATTGATCATTCCAATTTGTACACTTTTTTCCTTAGTTTTCTTATTTTCCTTATTTTCCTCATGTCTTTCAACTTTTTTCTTACTTTTCCTTTCTATTTTCATCATTTTTTCACACATCACATACACTTGTTACAGGTTGTTTGTCATCCATTTACACAGTTGCGTCTGTCCATATTTGTTCCCTCAACAAAAATGTCCACTGATACTTGCGCATGGGCATTGAGGCTCTGACCCGCCTATGTTGCTGATGGCATCCACACTGAACACAGCGGGTCATTGACATCATTGTAAACTTTTCCTAGACCTCTGCTGTGACCGGGAGTATTGGATGTGATGCAAGCGGCGGCGGGATTCACTGCGCATGCTCTGATTTTGTAGGACTGGAGACACTTACACCTGTGGTAGGTGTATATAAATACACATTACACATGATCCCACATCGCCCCCAGAGAAAGCCCACATGAAATGCATGTCGGGGCCCACAGAGTCACATGTGAACAATCTGCTCTATGTGTAAGCCATGCTATTGTACTTTTAGGTGACCACTTACTTTACATCATGCTATTTCTATTCTGAATTGAAAAATGTTTAGAATTGAGAGTCTTCAGTGGTTGATACCTTTTAATGGCTAACTGAAAAGATGGTAACAAACCACTGAGGACTCTCAATTCTAAACATTTTTTTGGCTAACACGGTACCAAGATATCTTTTCTATTCTGAATTGTGCATTCATCTATTCTTTTTTTTTCTCAATGATTGAGGCTTATTACTGAAATCTTTTTCTGCACTTTAAATGCCTTTTTGCTCTATAATGGTATTATTACATATTATGCTCCAATCCTCTTAGGATTATACCTGGATTAATGGTCATGTGTATATTAACTATACTAACTACCCATTTATTATCTACTAACATTTTCCTTCTGTTATTCTGCTCTCTTGTGTTCTCACCAGTGACCTACTATTTTTATATTGTTAATCTATTTAACCCTTTTCTGACCTCGGACGTACTATCCCATCCAATGTCATCCCGTTGATGAGCCCGCATCAAAGCCTTGACATGTCAGCTGTTTTGTAGAGCTGACATGTGCCCGCAATAGCGACAGGTGGAATCACGATCCACCCACCGCTATTAACTAGTTAAATGCCACTGTCAAATTCTGACAGCAGCATTTAACTAGCGCTTCCGGCCATCGGGCCGAAAATGAGCGCATCGCTGACCCTTCACGTGATCGGGGGTCAGCGATGCGTCGGCATAACAACCAGAGGTCTCCTTGAGACCTCTATGATTGTTCATGCCAGATTGCTATGAGCACCACCCTGTGGTCGGTGCTCATAGCAAGCCTGTAATTCTGCTACATAGGAGCGATCTAAGCTTCGCTCCTATGTAGCAGAGGTTATCGAGTTGTGCCAGCTTCTAGCCTCCCATGGAGGCTATCAAAGCATGGCAAAAGTAACAAAAGTAAAAAAAAAGTGTTTTAAAAAATATGAAAAAAATATATAAAAGTTTGGGGGCGTGGCCTGGAGTCTGAAAGGTGCAGACGTGGCTGCTTTGAGCTCCCCAGATTTTATAGTCTGGGAGCTCTAATCTCGCACCAAAACCCCCTAATTGTCCCCAAACCCGGAGGCTACTGAGTCCCCCACCCGGCGCTGCCGGATTACTGCGCTAGGAGAAACTCCGGGAGGAAGAGACGCCGGTGAAAGCTTGCAGAGCCCCAGACGGACGGCGCCATTACTGTCTCCCCGCGGGGCTCCAGCGGTGAAGGAGCAACAGGAAATATACCTCCGCTGGACCGGGATACAGGAGGCGGAGAGGGAGATTGCGGCGCAGCCTGGAAGGGTCCGGTGAGTCGGGGAGCAGCGCCGGAGCAAGGAGAGCCCGCCCATTACATCGGCAGCCATCGCAGCGTGGAGGCCGCCGCGGCACTTGCGGCTCACCGGTCCGGGACACCCACCACCTTAGCCTTGCCGTCCCCCCACGCCTGCCTCCTCCATAACACACTCACCGGTGTGGGCGGTGAGCGGAGCCCTGTGGAAGTCCAGAGCGGTGGCGGTTCTGGTCCCTCCCCCCTTCTTCTCCAGCTCCCTCTTTTGGCGCCAAAAGCCTCCATATTTTTTTTTTTTAAAGGAGCAAGCTCTATTTCCCTGCAAGGACTCTGAATTGCCCATAAGTCCAGCGCCAGATTGCTTGTGCCAGCCAGCCCTTGTAGGGCTTCAGTTTACCCCCCCAAGTAAATAAAAAGGGGGAAATTTCCCAGGGAGAGGTTTCTGCCAGGTGGGGAATGAGTTGCCTGATGTAACCCCTTGAATCTCACGGGTACCCACCGCGGCCAATTATTTGCTTATAAAATCTCTACTGTTCATGGGCAAGCCCAGGAAACGCTTGGAGGCACTATTGAACTCTACAGCCCACTCCACAGAGATGGATCACTTTTTATCTGCTAATAAGCAGCACAGAAACACCAGATCCCAGTCCTCTAGTAAGCTCTCAGAGGACTGTTTATTTTCACAGGACTTAATGACCCCCCACAACTCCCCTGAAAGGGCAACTGAGGAAGTTGATGATGGTAATGAACTTTCTGAGGACCTGAACATACAGGATCTCAGCAAACTTATAAGATCCCTCACTACCAAATTAGACTTGGAGAAATTTGCCTGTAGAATAGAAAACTCATATAAAAAGGAACTTCAAGCATTAAAATCAGAATTTACAACCAGGGTAGAGGAGGTAGAGAACTCCCAGGAACTCGTATTGCAAGAGTTACAAACCCACAGAGAAATCATAACAAACCATACTTTGAGACTGGAAGAACTAGCAACCGGAATGGAGGATCTAGAAAACCGGAACAGACGTAACAACATCAGGATCCGTGGTTTACCGGAGTCCATAAGCCCATCTGAATTAGACACCACAGTCCAGAAACTGTTTCTTGAAATCCTAAATGACGAGGGGACAGACACCATAGAATTTGATCGAATCCATAGATCTCTGGGCCCAAAACCACAATCAGATTCCAGACCCAGAGACGTTATCTGCAGAGTACACTATTATAAAACCATGGATTCTATAATGCTGGCCGCTAGATGAAAGGGCACAATTCATTTCTGCGGATCGCAGATTTTAATTCTCTCGGATCTATCCAGGCGAACCCTGCAACTGAGAAGAGCTCTGCGCCCGTTGCTGTCCCACCTCCAGGAAAAAGACATTCCTTACAAGTGGGGCTTTCCATTCCAACTGATAGCCTTCAAAGGAGGGAAGACGGCTACCTTTCGTAACCTAGGTGACCTAGCCAACTTCTTGGGTACTTTTGAGTTGCCGATGACGGCTATCCCTGATTGGCCTAGCTCTCCCCAGCTTCCAGATCTATCACCGAGATGGTCAAAGGTCCAACGCTCTAAGCAACCCAAGAAACAAGATTTACCAACGGATCAGACCTGAGGGTTTTCGTTCTCTCCAACTTCCGTTTGCTCTCACTGTAATTTAAACTACCTGGTCTTCTCTGTCTGGACCACTCTAACTGTGGGCTTGCTATCTGAGGGGAATTGGTCATGTTCTTTTATATGATTCGCTTCAATATAAGTTAATTTTGAATGTTTTTTTTTTTTTGCTGAGGTCTAGCATAATATTGAGGCGCTATTAGCTTAACTTTCTTTGCTAACATTTATATTATCTAGCTGGAGCTTTGGTTAATCCAAGCAGATGTAGTTTCCAATATCTGTAGTTTGACCCTTCATAATGTTATATAATTGCTGATATGTTTTTTGTACTAAGGCCGCGGGGGCGCCCGGGAGACCAAACCCCGCCCTCGGCTCTTCCTCACCTAAATTGGCGCGAGTGGTGGCTTTTGGGCTCACCACCGCGTCAAGATTTCCCCCCTTAGGTGTTCAGTCACCTCTTTGCTCCTCCTCTTCCTTAACCTATTACATATGGGTTTCTTTTTTCTTTTCCTCACAGCTTTTCCCTCTTTATTCCTTACCTTCTCCCCTATCCTAAGAAGTTTTATAGACCTACCATCGACCTGGTTTCACTGTTCTCACAATCATTCATCTAACCAACATCTTGACTATGGCTAGAGTCAAATTTTGCTCTTTTAATGCTAAAGGGCTTAATATACCGGAAAAGAGAAGACAGACATTATACTCTAGTCATAAGCAACATGTCTCAATATTGTTGCTACAGGAGACTCACTTTAAGACTGGAGTGACTCCTAATTGTACATCGTGCCATTACCCCAAATGGTTCCATAGTACAAACCCTCATTCAAAGTCTAAAGGGGTATCTATTGGATTCCATAAGTCCTTCCTTCCTGAGGTACTTGATTCAGTGGTCGACACAGAAGGGAGATTTATCTTCTTGAAGCTGGCATGGCAATCTCGTAATCTCATTCTGGCAAATGTTTATTTCCCCAATCAGGGTCAGCACAAATTCAGCTCCACATACAAACAGCTCTTAGAAAAATTTGCAGGAGGCTCGCCGATCATCCTTGGAGGTGACTTCAATCTCCCAATGAATCCTTTACTCGACGTGTCATCGGGTAAGTCCTCCTATCCTATATCCTCTATCAAAAAAGTGAAGAAGCAGTTGAGTGACTTGCGGTTGATGGATGTGTGGAGGGTGCTGCACCCGAGCGTGAGGGACTATAGCTTTTATTCTCCAATCTATTCTACATATAGCAGAATTGACTATTTCTTTGTCTCTCACTCCTTGTTGGGTGGCGATGTTGGGGCCGATGTGGGGTCGATTCTGCGGTCTGACCATGCACCTATTTACCTCACGATGCAACTGGACCCTTCTGTGAGATCCAGGTTCTCGTGGAGGTTAAACGAGAATCTTCTGCAGGATCAGACCTGTGTATCAGAAGTGAAACGCTCCATTGAAGGCTTTATGGTGGACCATGTCGACGACCCCACGTCGCCCTCGATTAAATGGGAGGCCTTAAAGTGCACTCTGAGAGGCGTATTTATTTCACATGGTGCTCATCTTAAACGAGAGCGGATTGAAGAAATCACAGAATTGTCCTCTCGGATTCATAAACTTGAAACAAAACATAAACAGGATCTCTCCCCACTCACTTTGTCAGAACTGTCCTCGACCAGACAAAAACTTCTCACTATCCTAGATCAGAAATCCCGATGCCTGAGAGAAAGAATAAAGAGCCGTTTTTATCATCTAGGTAACAAAAGTGGTAAACTTTTGGCAAGAGCTCTGCACCCCAGGGGTCCCCAAACATTTATCCCATATATTAAAAATTCCAAAGGTAAAAAAGTCTATAGTACGCAGGACATATTATCTAGTTTTCATGATTATTATAGTTCACTTTATAACTTAAAGGGCCATTACAGTGATCTTCCCCCACCCTCACTTCGAGATAAAATTAAATCATACATCCAATCAAATCGACTTCCTGCGGTCTCGGAGGAGTGTCTGGCGGAGCTAGAGGATGATTTTTCACTGGAAGAGATCTCCTCTGTGGTCGGGGACTTGAAGCCTGGCAAGAGCCCTGGCCCTGATGGCTTTACAGCCAGCTTCTATAAACGGTTCTCGGACCTGCTGTGCACTCCTCTGTTGACCTCTTGTAATTATGTAGCCTCGGGAGGGTCCTTTCCACCACAGGCATTAGCGGCGCATATAACAGTTATTCCTAAACCGGAGAAGGACCTTCTTTTGTGTAGCAGCTATCGCCCCATTTCACTTATCAATGTAGATGTGAAAATCTATGCTAAAATGATAGCCCAAAGATTAAATGGCCTTCTGCCCCGTCTGATCAACCAAGATCAGGTTGGCTTCATCCCGGGCAGAGAGGCAAGAGACAATACTATAAGATCGATTTCCCTGATTGATAGGTCAAACAGAGGTGGAGTCCCCATGTGTATACTTTCAATTGATGCTGACAAGGCATTTGATAGAGTGGGATGGGAATTCATGCGGGGAGCACTGGAGAGTATTGGGCTAAAAGAGAAGATGTTGCAGAGCATCATGGCGCTTTATGAGACTCCCTCGGCACGGATCAAAATAAACGGATCCCTGTCGAACTCCATACAAATCCGTAATGGCACTAGGCAGGGGTGTCCCCTCTCGCCCCTATTATATATCTTAACCATGGAGCATTTAGCTACCGCGATCCGTAATAACCCATCCATAAAGGGCGTGGAGATCCAGTCAGAAGAACACAAACTCGCCCTGTTTGCCGACGATGTGCTCTTGTACATCACTTCCCCCATGGTTACCATTCCCAATATCATCTCAGAACTTCAGTAACTTCAAGATAAATTCACACAAATCAGAAATACTGAATGTCTCACTCCCGTCTTCCTTGGTCACCCAGCTACGCTCCTCTCTCCCATTCAGATGGCAAACAGATTCCCTCAGATATTTAGGCATTACACTTACTTCAAAAACAACACAGCTATATGAAGCCAATTACAGCCAGACGCTTCGCAGAGTGGAGATAGATCTGGATAAGTGGAATAAACTCCACTTGTCTTGGCTGGGTAGAATAAATTCTGTCAAGATGGATTTGTTACCACTAGTGTTGAGCGATACTTTCCGATATCGGAAAGTATCGGTATCGGAAAGTATCGGCCGATACCGTCACAGTATCGGAATCCAATCCGATACCGATACCCGATCCCAATGCAAGTCAATGGGACGAAAATATCGGAATTAAAATAAACCCTTTATACACTTGTAGGTTCATTCTACATGAAGGAAAACAACTAAGAATATTGTAGGATGTATTGGGGGACGTGGCGGAGATATTAAAGGGACAGAGGTTTAGCCCAATGTAATAGAATAGCAGGATTTTTTATTTTTTTTTATGAAGTTCGGCGTTAGAAAGAATTTGACTATGTTTTTTTTTTTTTTTTTATGTCAGATATTGATGTTTCACTACTTCCACGCCCTTCACCTTCTTTTTTACTTCTCCCACGCTTTCTTCTTAATTATCCTCATCATCAGCTTCTTTGACATCAACTTCTTCACCTTATTCATCTTCTTCTTCATCTTCTACCTATTATTTTTTGGGTTACATTGTTCATATTCTTTTTATTTTACTATTATCTTCATCATATTCAACTTCTTCATCATATTCTTATTTGTGACAGGCATTCCCGTAGTTGTTATCTATAAAAGTTTGAAGATTACACCTTCCGTTCTGCCTGTCACAAAACAGTTACATTTGTCCGCGTTCAGTTTGGCCTGCAGCATCAGGCTTTATCCAGGGGCACCACGAGGAGGAACGGACTCACCCCCATACACTGCTTAGTCTTCTTCTGCTTATAATTTACATAATATTTTTTGCTCTGATATTTTGTGTTATGCTTAATGTCCTTCTGCTCTTTGTTCTGCAGCCTCTTGTTCTTCTGCTTCTCGGTCTTCCAGGTCGTCGTCGTCTCCAGGGTCGTCGTCTCCGGGGTCGTCGTCATCGGGGTGGTCTTCAGGGTCGTCGTCTCCGGGGTCGTCGTCATCGGGGTGGTCTTCGGGGTCATCGTCTCCAGGGTCGTCGTCATCACGGTGGTTGTCGTCTCTGGTGTCGTCGTCATCTTAGGGGTGGTCTTCTGGGTCATTGTGTTTAGTCTCTTGAACTTGGAAATGTAGCAGAAGGTACAAGAAGGCTGAGAAAATGCCGAGAACCAGCTGATGGAACTGGAACTCGGATGGCTACCCGAAGGTCCAAGAGCCAATGGAACTACCGAGGACCAGCTGACGTTACTGGAACCCGGTTACTAAGCAGGAGGTACCTGTGCTGAAAGCACTACCAAGGACCACCTGACGTTGGTGGAACTCGGATACCCAGAGGGAGGCACCTAAGCCAAAGGCTCTGCCCGGAACCAGCTGACGGTACTGGAACCAGGATGGGGAGCAGAAGGTACAAGAGCAAAAGACACTGCCGAGAACCAGCTGACGGTGCTGGAACCCGGATGGGTAGCCGAAGGTCCAAGAGCCAATGGAACTACCGAGGACCAGCTGACGTTACTGGAACCCGGTTACTAAGCAGGAGGTACCCGTGCCTGAAAGCACTACCAAGGACCACCTGACGTTGGTGGAACTCGGATACCAAAGGGAGGCACCTAAGCCAAAGGCTCTGCCCGGAACCAGCTGACGGTACTGGAACCAGGATGGGGAGCAGAAGGTACAAGAGCAAGTGTCTGCGTGGCTTTTGCAGGACACGATGCCGGCTGCACAGCAGGGGAACAGCTGGCGGTGCTGGACCCCACTGACACATTGGCGAGGTGTTTTTCTCTGTGCAGCTAGCACATCTGGGCCCCAACTGGCGGTTTGTTAGAGCCCAGGGTCAGCAGGAGGAGGAGCAGGAGGAGGAGGAGCAGGGGGAGGGGAGTGTAGGCCGAAGCCTGCACTGGCGGCAGCTTTGGGTCTGTTGTGTCTGCGTGGCTTTTGCAGGACACGTTGCCGGCTACACAGCATGGGAACAGCTGGCGGTGCTGGACCCCACTGACACATTGGCGAGGTGTTTGGCTCTGTGCAGCCAGCACTTCCGGACAGCAACGATCGGTGTTGGAGCCCGGGCTCTGCAGGGGGAGCAGAGTGTAGGCCGAAGCCTACTTGAACCGATTTCAAAGGTCACCTTTAACCCCCCCTCAGGGGCTAGAAAGTAGAAGAGCCACAGCTTATGCAGCAGTAGTGCTGCACAAGTCAAAGGTTGCTCTTTTAATTTTTCTCCTTGCACACGCTGAATGAAACACGTATAACATTTAGCCCTTTATACAGTCAAACTGTGTTGGAGGCGCGAGTTCCCTTTGTAATGAGACGCAGCACAGATGTCAAGAATCCCACCTTGGTGCTGGGTGCAGCCTCCCGAGCATTGTTATTTGCTGTACAGGAGTCTGCGCTGTCGTGTTATCCCCTGGCCTAGCGCCGTTAGCGCTGCCCATCTTCTGGCATCATGTAATGTCGGCCGGTGCGGTTCGCGATGACCATGAATCCCAGCCCCGCAGTGTCTTAACATTGTTAAAACACTGCGGGGCTGGGATTCAGGGCCTGGCGCAGCACATATGTTGGCCTCTCACACTCGGGTCCTTACACCCGCTTCAGACTGTGCGGCGTCATCTGATCCCTTATCGCATGCCACGGCCATGAAGCCGCACAGTCCGAAGAAGGCGGAAGGAGAGGAGGGACAGGCGAACTGATGCACTGATCCTGCCCATGAATCACACCCTCGCAGTCCCAATAAATAAGACACCGAGGGGCGTTGTGTGGGTCAGGGCGGCCGCAGAGGCGCAGCCAGCCAAACAATGATGCCAGAAGACGGGCAGCGCTACCAAGGGGGTTGCAGCGTGTCATTACAAAGGAAAGTCACACCACCGGGACGGTTAAATGGTCACACAGAGGACACATTTCAGACGTGTTTTCAGTTCCACATGTGCGAGGAGAATACGTTTCTGAGCCACCTTGCACACATGCAGCATTACCGCTGTACAAGGTGGCTGGATAACGTAAAAACGCCTGGGGGAGGGGGGACAGGTTCCCTTCAATTTCAGTTCTTGTGTCTGCGTGGCTTTTGCAGGACACGTTGCCGGCTGCACAGCAGGGGAACAGCTGGCGGTGCTGGACCCCACTGACACATTGGCTGGTGTTTTTCTCTGTGCAGCTAGCACATCTGGGCCCCAACTGGCGGTGTGTTAGAGCCCAGGGACAGCAGGAGGAGGAGCAGGAGGAGGAGGAGCAGGGGGAGGGGAGTGTAGGCCGAAGCCTGCACTGGCGGCAGCTTTGGGTCTGTTGTGTCTGCGTGGCTTTTGCAGGACACGTTGCCGGCTACACAGCAGGGGAACAGCTGGCGGTGCTGGACCCCACTGACACATTGGCGAGGTGTTTGGCTCTGTGCAGCCAGCACTTCCGGAAAGCAACTAGCGTTGTTGGAGCCCGGGCTCTGCAGGTGGAGCAGAGTGTAGGCCGAAGCCTAATTGAACCGATTTCAAAAGTCACCTTTAACCCCCCCTCAGGGGTTACAAAGTAGAAGAGCCACAGCTTATGCAGCAGCAGTGCTGCGCAAGTCAAAGGTTGCTCTTGTAATTTTTCTCCTTGCACACGCTGAATGGAACACGTATAACATTCAGCCCTTTATACAGTCAAACTGTGTAATGGAGGCGAGAGTTCCCTTTGTAATGAGACGCAGCACAGGTGTCAAGAATCCCACCTTGGTGCTGGGTGCAGCCTCCCGAGCGTTGTTATTTGCTGTACAGGAGTCTGCGCTGTCGTGTTATCCCCTGGCCTAGCGCCGTTAGCGCTGCCCATCTTCTGGCATCATGTAATGTCGGCCGGTGCGGTTCGCGATGACCATGAATCCCAGCCCCGCAGTGTCTTAACATTGTTAAAACACTGCGGGGCTGGGATTCAGGGCCTGGCGCAGCACATATGTTGGCCTCTCACACTCGGGTCCTTACACCCGCTTCAGACTGTGCGGCGTCATCTGATCCCTTATCGCATGCCACGGCCATGAAGCCGCACAGTCCGAAGAAGGCGGAAGGAGAGGAGGGACAGGCGAACTGATGCACTGATCCTGCCCATGAATCACACCCTCGCAGTCCCAATAAATAAGACACCGAGGGGCGTTGTGTGGGTCAGGGCGGCCGCAGAGGCGCAGCCAGCCAAACAATGATGCCAGAAGACGGGCAGCGCTACCAAGGGGGTTGCAGCGTGTCATTACAAAGGAAAGTCACACCACCGGGACGGTTAAATGGTCACACAGAGGACACATTTCAGACGTGTTTTCAGTTCCACATGTGCGAGGAGAATACGTTTCTGAGCCACCTTGCACACATGCAGCATTACCGCTGTACAAGGTGGCTGGATAACGTAAAAACGCCTGGGGGAGGGGGGACAGGTTCCCTTCAATTTCAGTTCTTGTGTCTGCGTGGCTTTTGCAGGACACGTTGCCGGCTGCACAGCAGGGGAACAGCTGGCGGTGCTGGACCCCACTGACACATTGGCTGGTGTTTTTCTCTGTGCAGCTAGCACATCTGGGCCCCAACTGGCGGTGTGTTAGAGCCCAGGGACAGCAGGAGGAGGAGCAGGAGGAGGAGGAGCAGGGGGAGGGGAGTGTAGGCCGAAGCCTGCACTGGCGTCAGCTTTGGGTCTGTTGTGTCTGCGTGGCTTTTGCAGGACACGTTGCCGGCTACACAGCAGGGGAACAGCTGGCGGTGCTGGACCCCACTGACACATTGGCGAGGTGTTTGGCTCTGTGCAGCCAGCACTTCCGGACAGCAACTAGCGTTGTTGGAGCCCGGGCTCTGCAGGTGGAGCAGAGTGTAGGCCGAAGCCTAATTGAACCGATTTCAAAAGTCACCTTTAACCCCTCCTCAGGGGTTACAAAGTAGAAGAGCCACAGCTTATGCAGCAGCAGTGCTGCGCAAGTCAAAGGTTGCTCTTGTAATTTTTCTCCTTGCACACGCTGAATGGAACACGTATAACATTCAGCCCTTTATACAGTCAAACTGTGTAATGGAGGCGAGAGTTCCCTTTGTAATGAGACGCAGCACAGGTGTCAAGAATCCCACCTTGGTGCTGGGTGCAGCCTCCCGAGCGTTGTTATTTGCTGTACAGGAGTCTGCGCTGTCGTGTTATCCCCTGGCCTAGCGCCGTTAGCGCTGCCCATCTTCTGGCATCATGTAATGTCGGCCGGTGCGGTTCGCGATGACCATAAATCCCAGCCCCGCAGTGTCTTAACATTGTTAAAACACTGCGGGGCTGGGATTCAGGGCCTGGCGCAGCACATATGTTGGCCTCTCACACTCGGGTCCTTACACCCGCTTCAGACTGTGCGGCGTCATCTGATCCCTTATCGCATGCCACGGCCATGAAGCCGCACAGTCCGAAGAAGGCGGAAGGAGAGGAGGGACAGGCGAACTGATGCACTGATCCTGCCCATGAATCACACCCTCGCAGTCCCAATAAATAAGACACCGAGGGGCGTTGTGTGGGTCAGGGCGGCCGCAGAGGCGCAGCCAGCCAAACAATGATGCCAGAAGACGGGCAGCGCTACCAAGGGGGTTGCAGCGTGTCATTACAAAGGAAAGTCACACCACCGGGACGGTTAAATGGTCACACAGAGGACACATTTCAGACGTGTTTTCAGTTCCACATGTGCGAGGAGAATACGTTTCTGAGCTACCTTGCACACATGCAGCATTACCGCTGTACAAGGTGGCTGGATAACGTAAAAACGCCTGGGGGAGGGGGGACAGGTTCCCTTCAATTTCAGTTCTTGTGTCTGCGTGGCTTTTGCAGGACACGTTGCCGGCTGCACAGCAGGGGAACAGCTGGCGGTGCTGGACCCCACTGACACATTGGCTGGTGTTTTTCTCTGTGCAGCTAGCACATCTGGGCCCCAACTGGCGGTGTGTTAGAGCCCAGGGACAGCAGGAGGAGGAGCAGGAGGAGGAGGAGCAGGGGGAGGGGAGTGTAGGCCGAAGCCTGCACTGGCGGCAGCTTTGGGTCTGTTGTGTCTGCGTGGCTTTTGCAGGACACGTTGCCGGCTACACAGCAGGGGAACAGCTGGCGGTGCTGGACCCCACTGACACATTGGCGAGGTGTTTGGCTCTGTGCAGCCAGCACTTCCGGACAGCAACTAGCGTTGTTGGAGCCCGGGCTCTGCAGGTGGAGCAGAGTGTAGGCCGAAGCCTAATTGAACCGATTTCAAAAGTCACCTTTAACCCCCCCTCAGGGGTTACAAAGTAGAAGAGCCACAGCTTATGCAGCAGCAGTGCTGCGCAAGTCAAAGGTTGCTCTTGTAATTTTTCTCCTTGCACACGCTGAATGGAACACGTATAACATTCAGCCCTTTATACAGTCAAACTGTGTAATGGAGGCGAGAGTTCCCTTTGTAATGAGACGCAGCACAGGTGTCAAGAATCCCACCTTGGTGCTGGGTGCAGCCTCCCGAGCGTTGTTATTTGCTGTACAGGAGTCTGCGCTGTCGTGTTATCCCCTGGCCTAGCGCCGTTAGCGCTGCCCATCTTCTGGCATCATGTAATGTCGGCCGGTGCGGTTCGCGATGACCATGAATCCCAGCCCCGCAGTGTCTTAACATTGTTAAAACACTGCGGGGCTGGGATTCAGGGCCTGGCGCAGCACATATGTTGGCCTCTCACACTCGGGTCCTTACACCCGCTTCAGACTGTGCGGCGTCATCTGATCCCTTATCGCATGCCACGGCCATGAAGCCGCACAGTCCGAAGAAGGCGGAAGGAGAGGAGGGACAGGCGAACTGATGCACTGATCCTGCCCATCAATCACACCCTCGCAGTCCCATTAAATAAGACAACGAGGGCTGTTGTGTGGGTCAGGGCGGCCGCAGAGGCGCAGCCAGCCAAACAATGATGCCAGAAGACGGGCAGCGTTACCAAGGAGCTTGTTGCGTGTGTCAATACAAAGTCAAATCACACCTGAGGGACGTTTTAATGGTCACAGAGGACACATTTTAGACGTGTTCACTTCAACATGGGCAAGGAGAATAAGTTTCTGAGCCACCTTGAACACATGCAGCATTACTGCTGTTCAAGGTAGCTGTAAAACATAGAAACACCTGGGGGAGGGGGGACAGGTTCCCTTCAATTTCAGTTCTTGTGTCTGCGTGGCGGTCGCAGGACACGTTGCCGGCTACACAGCAGGGGAACAGCTGGCGGTGCTGAACCCCACTGACACATTGGCTGGTGTTTTTCTCTGTGCAGCTAGCACATCTGGGCAAAAACTGGCGGTGTTAGAGCCCAGGGTCAGCAGGAGGAGCAGGGGGAGCGGAGTGTAGGCCGAAGCCTGCACTCGAGCAAGTTGAAAGGAAACCTTTAACCCCCCCCCCCCCAGGCGTTTGCAGCTGAAAGAGCCATTGTGTACAGCACTAATGCTGGAAAAGGTAAACTTAGCTCTTTTAATTATGGTCCTTGTACATGCGGAACCTAACATTTATGAAATGTGTCTCCTCACAGCGTTAAACCGTCCGGTAGGTGGAACTTTCCTTTGTCGTGTGACGCAGCACAGCCATCATTTTTACCCCCTTGGCGCCGTGCGCCGCCTCCTCAGCGTTGTTTGAATCTGTCCCGGAGCCTGCGCTGTTAGGTTAGCCCTTGGCCATGCACACATGTTGCGCTGCCCGTCTTCTGACCTCATTTGGTGTCAGGCTGGCTGCGCCTGTGCGGGTGCGCTGGCCGAGATCCCGCCTCGCAGTGTCGTCTAATGTAATCCCACCGCGGGCCTGTGATCCGTGCCCGTGCGCAGTGCATATCCTCTCCTCTCACTCCCCTCCCTACGGCTTTTTCAGACTGTGCGGTGTCACGGCCGTGGCATGCTATTAGGGACCAGCTGACATCGCACAGTCTGAAGAAGCCGTAGGGAGGGGAGTGAGAGGAGAGGATATGCACTGCGCACGGGCACGGATCACAGGCCCGCGGTGGGATTAC
Organism: Ranitomeya variabilis; assembly: GCF_051348905.1. NCBI lineage: Eukaryota > Metazoa > Chordata > Amphibia > Anura > Dendrobatidae > Ranitomeya > Ranitomeya variabilis. The sequence continues at coordinate 433,808,717 of NC_135234.1, forward strand.
ATTAGACGACACTGCGAGGCGGGATCTCGGCCAGCGCACCCGCACAGGCGCAGCCAGCCTGACACCAAATGAGGTCAGAAGACGGGCAGCGCAACATGTGTGCATGGCCAAGGGCTAACCTAACAGCGCAGGCTCCGGGACAGATTCAAACAACGCTGAGGAGGGGGCGCACGGCGCCAAGGGGGTAAAAATGATGGCTGTGCTGCGTCACACGACAAAGGAAAGTTCCACCTACCGGACGGTTTAACGCTGTGTGGGGACACATTTCATAAGTGTTTGGTTCAGCATGTGCAAGGAGCATCACGAAAAGAGGCACTTTTTCCCTTTTCATCATTACTGCTGCACAAGGTGGCTCCTTCAGTAACAAACGCCTGGGGGGGGGGGGGTCAGGTTCCCTTACATTTAACTTGTTGTGCCTGCGTGGCGGTCGCAGTACACGTTGCCGTATACACAGCAGGGGAACAGCTGGCGGTGCTGAACCCCACTAACACATTGGCGAGGTGTTTGGCTCTGTGCGTACAGCACTTCTGGACGGCAACTAGCGGTGTTGGAGCCCAGGGACAGGTGGAGGAGGAGGAGGTTGGAGGAGGTTGGAGGAGGTAGGAGGGATTGCCACACACACAGCAGGGGAACAGCTGACGTTACTGAACCCCAATAACAGAGGAGGGACTGTTGACTGTGCGTACAGCACTTCTGGACGGCAACTGGCGGTGTTGGAGCCCAGGGACAGGTGGAGGAGGAGGAGGTTGGAGGAGGTAGGAGGGATTGCCACACACACAGCAGGGGAACAGCTGACGTTACTGAACCCCAATAACAGAGGAGGGACTGTTGACTGTGCGTACAGCACTTCTGGACGGCAACTGGCGGTGTTGGAGCCCAGGGACAGGTGGAGGAGGAGGAGGTTGGAGGAGGTTGGAGGAGGTAGGAGGGATTGCCACACACACAGCAGGGGAACAGCTGACGTTACTGAACCCCAATAACAGAGGAGGGACTGTTGACTGTGCGTACAGCACTTCTGGACGGCAACTGGCGGTGTTGGAGCCCAGGGACAGGTGGAGGAGGAGGAGGTTGGAGGAGGTTGGAGGAGGTAGGAGGGATTGCCACACACACAGCAGGGGAACAGCTGACGTTACTGAACCCCAATAACAGAGGAGGGACTGTTGACTGTGCGTACAGCACTTCTGGACGGCAACTGGCGGTGTTGGAGCCCAGGGACAGGTGGAGGAGGAGGAGGTTGGAGGAGGTAGGAGGGATTGCCACACACACAGCAGGGGAACAGCTGACGTTACTGAACCCCAATAACAGAGGAGGGACTGTTGACTGTGCGTACAGCACTTCTGGACGGCAACTGGCGGTGTTGGAGCCCAGGGACAGGTGGAGGAGGAGGAGGTTGGAGGAGGTAGGAGGGATTGCCACACACACAGCAGGGGAACAGCTGACGTTACTGAACCCCAATAACAGAGGAGGGACTGTTGACTGTGCGTACAGCACTTCTGGACGGCAACTGGCGGTGTTGGAGCCCAGGGACAGGTGGAGGAGGAGGAGGTTGGAGGAGGTTGGAGGAGGTAGGAGGGATTGCCACACACACAGCAGGGGAACAGCTGACGTTACTGAACCCCAATAACAGAGGAGGGACTGTTGACTGTGCGTACAGCACTTCTGGACGGCAACTGGCGGTGTTGGAGCCCAGGGACAGGTGGAGGAGGAGGAGGTTGGAGGAGGTAGGAGGGATTGCCACACACACAGCAGGGGAACAGCTGACGTTACTGAACCCCAATAACAGAGGAGGGACTGTTGACTGTGCGTACAGCACTTCTGGACGGCAACTGGCGGTGTTGGAGCCCAGGGACAGGTGGAGGAGGAGGAGGTTGGAGGAGGTTGGAGGAGGTAGGAGGGATTGCCACACACACAGCAGGGGAACAGCTGACGTTACTGAACCCCAATAACAGAGGAGGGACTGTTGACTGTGCGTACAGCACTTCTGGACGGCAACTGGCGGTGTTGGAGCCCAGGGACAGGTGGAGGAGGAGGAGGTTGGAGGAGGTAGGAGGGATTGCCACACACACAGCAGGGGAACAGCTGACGTTACTGAACCCCAATAACAGAGGAGGGACTGTTGACTGTGCGTACAGCACTTCTGGACGGCAACTGGCGGTGTTGGAGCCCAGGGACAGGTGGAGGAGGAGGAGGTTGGAGGAGGTTGGAGGAGGTAGGAGGGATTGCCACACACACAGCAGGGGAACAGCTGACGTTACTGAACCCCAATAACAGAGGAGGGACTGTTGACTGTGCGTACAGCACTTCTGGACGGCAACTGGCGGTGTTGGAGCCCAGGGACAGGTGGAGGAGGAGGAGGTTGGAGGAGGTTGGAGGAGGTAGGAGGGATTGCCACACACACAGCAGGGGAACAGCTGACGTTACTGAACCCCAATAACAGAGGAGGGACTGTTGACTGTGCGTACAGCACTTCTGGACGGCAACTGGCGGTGTTGGAGCCCAGGGACAGGTGGAGGAGGAGGAGGTTGGAGGAGGTAGGAGGGATTGCCACACACACAGCAGGGGAACAGCTGACGTTACTGAACCCCAATAACAGAGGAGGGACTGTTGACTGTGCGTACAGCACTTCTGGACGGCAACTGGCGGTGTTGGAGCCCAGGGACAGGTGGAGGAGGAGGAGGTTGGAGGAGGTAGGAGGGATTGCCACACACACAGCAGGGGAACAGCTGACGTTACTGAACCCCAATAACAGAGGAGGGACTGTTGACTGTGCGTACAGCACTTCTGGACGGCAACTGGCGGTGTTGGAGCCCAGGGACAGGTGGAGGAGGAGGAGGTTGGAGGAGGTTGGAGGAGGTAGGAGGGATTGCCACACACACAGCAGGGGAACAGCTGACGTTACTGAACCCCAATAACAGAGGAGGGACTGTTGACTGTGCGTACAGCACTTCTGGACGGCAACTGGCGGTGTTGGAGCCCAGGGACAGGTGGAGGAGGAGGAGGTTGGAGGAGGTAGGAGGGATTGCCACACACACAGCAGGGGAACAGCTGACGTTACTGAACCCCAATAACAGAGGAGGGACTGTTGACTGTGCGTACAGCACTTCTGGACGGCAACTGGCGGTGTTGGAGCCCAGGGACAGGTGGAGGAGGAGGAGGTTGGAGGAGGTAGGAGGGATTGCCACACACACAGCAGGGGAACAGCTGACGTTACTGAACCCCAATAACAGAGGAGGGACTGTTGACTGTGCGTACAGCACTTCTGGACGGCAACTGGCGGTGTTGGAGCCCAGGGACAGGTGGAGGAGGAGGAGGTTGGAGGAGGTAGGAGGGATTGCCACACACACAGCAGGGGAACAGCTGACGTTACTGAACCCCAATAACAGAGGAGGGACTGTTGACTGTGCGTACAGCACTTCTGGACGGCAACTGGCGGTGTTGGAGCCCAGGGACAGGTGGAGGAGGAGGAGGTTGGAGGAGGTTGGAGGAGGTAGGAGGGATTGCCACACACACAGCAGGGGAACAGCTGACGTTACTGAACCCCAATAACAGAGGAGGGACTGTTGACTGTGCGTACAGCACTTCTGGACGGCAACTGGCGGTGTTGGAGCCCAGGGACAGGTGGAGGAGGAGGAGGTTGGAGGAGGTTGGAGGAGGTAGGAGGGATTGCCACACACACAGCAGGGGAACAGCTGACGTTACTGAACCCCAATAACAGAGGAGGGACTGTTGACTGTGCGTACAGCACTTCTGGACGGCAACTGGCGGTGTTGGAGCCCAGGGACAGGTGGAGGAGGAGGAGGTTGGAGGAGGTAGGAGGGATTGCCACACACACAGCAGGGGAACAGCTGACGTTACTGAACCCCAATAACAGAGGAGGGACTGTTGACTGTGCGTACAGCACTTCTGGACGGCAACTGGCGGTGTTGGAGCCCAGGGACAGGTGGAGGAGGAGGAGGTTGGAGGAGGTAGGAGGGATTGCCACACACACAGCAGGGGAACAGCTGACGTTACTGAACCCCAATAACAGAGGAGCGACTGTTGACTGTGCGTACAGCACTTCTGGACGGCAACTGGCGGTGTTGGAGCCCAGGGACAGGTGGAGGAGGAGGAGGTTGGAGGAGGTTGGAGGAGGTAGGAGGGATTGCCACACACACAGCAGGGGAACAGCTGACGTTACTGAACCCCAATAACAGAGGAGGGACTGTTGACTGTGCGTACAGCACTTCTGGACGGCAACTGGCGGTGTTGGAGCCCAGGGACAGGTGGAGGAGGAGGAGGTTAGAGGAGGTTGGAGGAGGTAGGAGGGATTGCCACACACACAGCAGGGGAACAGCTGACGTTACTGAACCCCAATAACAGAGGAGGGACTGTTGACTGTGCGTACAGCACTTCTGGACGGCAACTGGCGGTGTTGGAGCCCAGGGACAGGTGGAGGAGGAGGAGGGTGGAGGAGGTTGGAGGAGGTAGGAGGGATTGCCACACACACAGCAGGGGAACAGCTGACGTTACTGAACCCCAATAACAGAGGAGGGACTGTTGACTGTGCGTACAGCACTTCTGGACGGCAACTGGCGGTGTTGGAGCCCAGGGACAGGTGGAGGAGGAGGAGGTTGGAGGAGGTAGGAGGGATTGCCACACACACAGCAGGGGAACAGCTGACGTTACTGAACCCCAATAACAGAGGAGGGACTGTTGACTGTGCGTACAGCACTTCTGGACGGCAACTGGCGGTGTTGGAGCCCAGGGACAGGTGGAGGAGGAGGAGGTTGGAGGAGGTAGGAGGGATTGCCACACACACAGCAGGGGAACAGCTGACGTTACTGAACCCCAATAACAGAGGAGCGACTGTTGACTGTGCGTACAGCACTTCTGGACGGCAACTGGCGGTGTTGGAGCCCAGGGACAGGTGGAGGAGGAGGAGGTTGGAGGAGGTTGGAGGAGGTAGGAGGGATTGCCACACACACAGCAGGGGAACAGCTGACGTTACTGAACCCCAATAACAGAGGAGGGACTGTTGACTGTGCGTACAGCACTTCTGGACGGCAACTGGCGGTGTTGGAGCCCAGGGACAGGTGGAGGAGGAGGAGGTTGGAGGAGGTAGGAGGAGGTAGGAGGGATTGCCACACACACAGCAGGGTAACAGCTGACGTTACTGAACCCCAATAACAGAGGAGGGACTGTTGACTGTGCGTACAGCACTTCTGGACGGCAACTGGCGGTGTTGGAGCCCAGGGACAGGTGGAGGAGGAGGAGGTTGGAGGAGGTTGGAGGAGGTAGGAGGGATTGCCACACACACAGCAGGGGAACAGCTGACGTTACTGAACCCCAATAACAGAGGAGGGACTGTTGACTGTGCGTACAGCACTTCTGGACGGCAACTGGCGGTGTTGGAGCCCAGGGACAGGTGGAGGAGGAGGAGGTTGGAGGAGGTAGGAGGAGGTAGGAGGGATTGCCACACACACAGCAGGGGAACAGCTGACGTTACTGAACCCCAATAACAGAGGAGGGACTGTTGACTGTGCGTACAGCACTTCTGGACGGCAACTGGCGGTGTTGGAGCCCAGGGACAGGTGGAGGAGGAGGAGGTTGGAGGAGGTTGGAGGAGGTAGGAGGGATTGCCACACACACAGCAGGGGAATAGCTGACGTTACTGAACCCCAATAACAGAGGAGGGACTGTTGACTGTGCGTACAGCACTTCTGGACGGCAACTGGCGGTGTTGGAGCCCAGGGACAGGTGGAGGAGGAGGAGGTTGGAGGAGGTAGGAGGAGGTAGGAGGGATTGCCACACACACAGCAGGGGAACAGCTGACGTTACTGAACCCCAATAACAGAGGAGGGACTGTTGACTGTGCGTACAGCACTTCTGGACGGCAACTGGCGGTGTTGGAGCCCAGGGACAGGTGGAGGAGGAGGAGGTTGGAGGAGGTAGGAGGGATTGCCACACACACAGCAGGGGAACAGCTGACGTTACTGAACCCCAATAACAGAGGAGGGACTGTTGACTGTGCGTACAGCACTTCTGGACGGCAACTGGCGGTGTTGGAGCCCAGGGACAGGTGGAGGAGGAGGAGGTTGGAGGAGGTAGGAGGGATTGCCACACACACAGCAGGGGAACAGCTGACGTTACTGAACCCCAATAACAGAGGAGCGACTGTTGACTGTGCGTACAGCACTTCTGGACGGCAACTAGCGGTGTTGGAGCCCAGGGGCAGGTGGAAAAGCAGAGGAACACAATGTAGGCCGAAGCCTGAGAAAGTCGAAAGGGAACCTTTAACCCCCCCCCCAAGGCGTTTGTAGCTGAAAGAGCCAGCTTGTGCAGCACAAAAGATGCAAAAGGAAAAGGTGGCTCTTTTCATCATGCTCCTTGCAAACACAGAACTAAACACTTATAAAATGTGTCCCCTGAAGCCGTGAAACCGTCCCGGAGGTGGGACTTTCCTTCGTAATATGACGCAGCACAGCCATCATTACTACCCCCCCGCCGCCGTGCCCCGGCTCCTCAGCGTTGTTTGATTCCGTCCCGGAGCCTGCGCTGTTATGTTACACTTAGCGCTGCCCATCTTCTGACATCATTTGGTGTCAGGCTGGCTGCGCCTGTGCGGCCGCGCTGGCCGAGAGCCCGCCTCGCAGTGTCTTCTGATGTAATCCCACTGGGGGCCTGGGATCCATGGCCATGCGCAGTGCATATCCTCGCCTCTCACTCCCCTCCCTACGGCTTCTTTTTCAGACTGTGCGGTGTCACGGCCGTGGCATGCTATTAGGGACCAGCTGACACCGAACAGTCTGAAGAAGCCATAGGGAGATGAGTGAGAGGTGGAGGTTCAGATATGCACTGCGCATGTCCATAGATCCCAGGCCCCCAGTGGGATTAAATCAGAAGACACTGCGAGGCGGGCTCTCGGCCAGCGTGGCCGCACAGGCGCAGCCAGCCTGACACCAAATGATGCCAGAAGACGGGCAGCGCTAAGTGTGCCTGGCCACGGGATAACATAACAGCGCAGGCTCCGGGACGGAATCAAACAACGCTGAGGAGCCGGGGCGCGGCGCCGGGGGGGTAGGAATGACGGCTGTGCTGCGTCATATTACGAAGGAAAGTCCCACCTCCGGGACGGTTTTACGGTATCAGTGGACACATTTTATAAGTGTTAAGTTTTGCGTGTGCAAGGAGCAAAACCAAAATAGCTACCTTTTTCCTTGTGCAGCATTACTGCTGCACAAGGTGGCTCTTTCAGTAACAAACACCTTGGGGGGGGGGGGGACAGATTCCCTTACATTTCAGTTGTTGTGTCAGCGTGGCGGTCGCATGACACATTGCCGGCTACACAGCTGGGGATCAGCTGACGTTACTGAAACCCAATAACACTGGGTCGTATGTTTTGACTGTGCAGACGGCACGTCTGAGCCTCAACTGGCGGTGTTGGAGCCCAGGAATTTAAGTTCAGGTGGTAGAAAGATGAACACAACAGGAGACCTGGATAACGTATACAGTGACCTAATTATTTAATCAGGAGGAGGAGTGGCAAATTCCTGCGAGATCCAGGCCTTGTTCATTTTCAGGAAAGTAAGCCGGTCAACGTTATCGGAGGATAGTCGCATGCGACGGTCAGTTAGTACACCACCTGCAGCACTAAAGACACGTTCCGATAATACACTGGCCGCAGGGCAAGACAGCACCTCCAATGCATACTGGCTTAGCTCTGGCCATGTATCCAGCTTTGAGACCCAAAACTTGAAAGGGGAAGAGCCGTCTGGGAGTACAGCAAGAGGGCAAGACATGTAGTCTGTCACCATCTGACGGAACCGTTGCCTCCTGCTGACTGGAGCCGTCTGTGATGGTGTAGACTTTTGTGGGGGGCACACAAAACTGTGCCACAGTTGGGCCATACTGGTCTTGCCTTGGGCAGAGGCACTGCTTCTGCTCCCTCTTTGTGCAGAGCCTCCACCACTGCCTGGACGCACTGAGCTGCTTTGGAATGCAGTAGCAGCACTTCTCTCAGTTGGAATGGAGAAGATGATGGAACTGACCAGTGTGTCTTGGTACTCCCGCATTTTTCGCTCCCGGTTCAACGGTGTGATGAGGCTTTCTACGTTGTCCCGGTAGCGAGGATCGAGGAGGGTGAACACCCAATAATCAGACATGTTGAGAATGTGGTCGATGCGGCGGTCGTTTCTCAGGCACTGCAGCATGTAATCCACCATGTGCTGCAGACTGCCAACTGCCCAAGAAACGCTGTCCCCAGCTGGAGGCGTGATCTCTGCCCGCTCGTCATCACCCCACCCTCGCTGTACACACTGAGTACTGGACAATTGTGTAACTCCCTCCTCTGGACGGATGTCTTCCTCCTCCATTGACTCCTCCTCATCCTCCTCACAAACTGTCCCCTGCCTACGCGTTTGTGAGGAACCACGTGGCGCTGACTGTCCAGAAGATGATGGAAGTGGTGAATCCTCATCCTCCACCTCTTCCACAACATCATCCCTTAGCGCTTGCAGTGATTTTTCAAGCAGGCAGATAAGGGGGACAGTCATGCTGACTAGTGCATCATCTGCACTCGCCATCCGCGTGGAATAATCAAAGGGACGCAAAACCTGGCAGACATCCTTCATAGTGGCCCACTCTGTGGTTGTGAAGTCTGTACGGCGCTGACTGCGACTTTTTTGCGCCTGATACAGCTGGTACTCCATTACAGCTTGCTGCTGCTCACACAACCGCTCCAACATATGTAACGTGGAATTCCACCTGGTAGGTAGGTCACATATGATGCGATGTTCCGGCAGGCGGTGTCGGCGCTGCAGAGCCGCAATGCGCGCTTTTGCCGTGCTGGAACGCCGCAAGTGAGCACACTCTAGGCGGACCTTGTGCAGCAGTGCATCAAGATCCGGATAGTCCCTCAAAAAACTCTGCACGACCAAATTGAGCACATGTGCCAGACATGGGATGTGAGTGAGGTTGCCGAGGCCCAGGGCTGCCACCAGATTTCGGCCATTATCACACACTACCATGCCTGGCTGGAGATTCGCTGGCTCAAACCACACATCGCTCTCCTGCTTGATGGCATTCCAGAGCTCCTGCGCTGTGTGGCTACGATTCCCCAAAAAAATTAATTTCAAGACGGCCTGTTGACGTTTGGCCATGGCTGTGCTCATGTCGGTCGTAACAGGTACACGTTCATCACGGGTCCATGTGGAGGTGGACTGTGACGGCTCCTGCAGCGATGATTCTGAGGAACTGGTGTAAGAGGAGGAGTCAATGCGTACAGAATGGATTCCTGCAATCCTTGGAGTGGGCAGGACACGTCCTGCGCCACTCGCACGGTCTGTACCCGGCTCAACTACATTAACCCAATGGGCAGTGAGGGAAAGGTATCACCCCTGTCCATGTTGACTGGTCCACGCATCGGTGGTGAGGTGGACCTTGCTACTGACGGCGTTCAGTAGCGCGTGTTTTATGTGTCCCTCAACATGCTTGTGCAGGGCAGGGACGGCTTGCCTGCTGAAGTAAAAGCGGCTGGGCACACTGTACTGTGGGACTGCCAATGACATCAAGTCACGGAAGCTGTCAGTCTCCACCAGCCTGAATGACAGCATTTCCAGTGACAGAAGTTTGGCAATGCCTGCAGTCAGAGCCTGTGCTCGTGGGTGGTTTGACGAGAAAGGCCGCCTTTTCTCCCATGCCTGTACTACCGATGGCTGTAGACTGGGCTGGGAGTGTGTGGTTGACTGGGAAAGTGGTGCTGCGGGTGGAATGACAGCGGGTCTCTGGACAACAGGGCCAGAGGTTCTTCCACGGCGATCCTGGGAGGAAGCCGAACCAGCTGCGTGTGAGCTAGAGGAAGAGGCAACACGAGCTGAAGAGGTGGTAGCTGCCGCTGTTGGTTGGCCTAGCTCTTCAGTGTGTTTGTCTAACTCCGCCGGGTGCCTGTTGCGCACATGTTTCCACATGTTGGAGGTATTGAGGTTGGCGACTTTTTGACCTCTTTTGATTTTTTGATGACACACCTTGCATCTGACATAGCAAATGTCATCTGCAACTGTGTCAAAAAAGGACCAGGCACTGCAAGTCTTGGGAGCCCCCCTTTTGACTTTTGGAAGAGACATGCTCCTTACGGGTGCCAAAGCGGAGGCTGCAGGATCCGCAGTCTTCCCCCTCCCTCTCCCTCTTTGGGCCGTACGGGGAATCTCTTCCTCAGAGCTGCTCCCACCACCTTCCTGTCCCTGACGCCAAGATGGGTCAAGGACCTCATCATCTACACTACCCTCTGCCCCCAACTGCTCCTCCTGGGTAGTCTCAGCAGCAGAGCACGCACCAGTAAGTGGCACCTGAGTGTCATCATCAGCTGATGCGGCCTGCGACGTGGTGACCGGAGCCACTGGCCCACCCGCCTCTTCAGAGGAAGACAGAAAAAGCGGTTGGGCATCACTGCACCCTGCCTCTTCTTCCATTTCACCAATGCTGCTTGGCTGGCCCCCTGTTTCCAAGCCAAGAGATGATTCAGAGAACAGAAGTAGAGACTGCTCCTGTCCTGGGATCTCTGTCTGCCTGGGCAATTTTGCAGGTGGTGAAGAGACAGATGGCTGCTCTCCAGTGCTCTGTGTCTGAGAGGATGTGGCACTAATGGAAGTTGATGCATTAGCTGCCATCCATCCCACAACGGCTTCAATTTGGTCTTCACGCAGCAGCGGTGTACGGCGCTCGGCGACAAAGCTGCGCATGAACGACTGTTCCCTTGTGAAAGTGGGTGCTGATGACTCACCGGTGCCCGCAGCAGGCACAGAATCCCCACGTCCCCTCCCTGCTCCGCGCCCACGCCCACGCCCACGTGCCTTACTCACTGCCTTCTTCATCTTGGTTGACTGATAAAGATAAGCAGAAAAGTACTAACGGCTTTGTGTGCTTATTCCTGAGCAACTCCTCCTAACAGGTATAAGACACACTAATTTTCTAAAGTGTGGACTAGACTTGAATATGAGCTAATGTGGCCTACACAAATGTAAAGTGGTGTAACTGGTGTGTTTGGTGAACTTTATTATTTATTTATTTTTTTGGGGCTGAACTGACAACGGATAGAGCTGCAGTCACACGGAGACCGTGCAGACAGACGTAAACGGCGCTGCAAGGCCCAAAAACCCTCCTCTACTTTATCCTATGTAGTGTTTTTCCACAAATTAGCTGGAGACGGGTGGAAAGACACTAATAGGATTTTTTTAAATTAATTAGCAGCAGACTACACTACTTGAAAACAAAATGAAAATTGATTTGGCGGTATGACGCAGTGAACAACCCTGAGCTGGAGACAACCAAGCTACGGCTGCTCACAGACTACAGGGCGAGCTGCAGTCACACGGAGACCGTGCAGACAGCCGTAAACGGCGCTGCAAGGCCCAAAAACCCTCCTCTACTTTATCCTATGTAGTGTTTTTCCACAAATTAGCTGGAGACGGGTGGAAAGACACTAATAGGATTTTTTTAAATTAATTAGCAGCAGACTACACTACTTGAAAACAAAATGAAAATTGATTTGGCGGTATGACGCAGTGAAGAACCCTGAGCTGGAGACAACCAAGCTACGGCTGCTCACAGACTACAGGGCGAGCTGCAGTCACACGGAGACCGTGCAGACAGCCGTAAACGGCGCTGCAAGGCCCAAAAACCCTCCTCTACTTTATCCTATGTAGTGTTTTTCCACAAATTAGCTGGAGACGGGTGGAAAGACACTAATAGGAATTTTTGGAAAAAATGTGCAGCAGCCTGCACTACTTCAAAAAAAAAAAAAAAAAGGACAGTATGAGGCAATGAACCACCCTCCCTGAACTGAATACAACCAGCTATGGATGGCCTATGTGGCTGCACTCAGACTAGAGAGTGGGCTGCACTCACACACACACACAGAGAGACCTTGCAGATCGCTGTGAAAACAGCGCTACAAGGCAAAAGGAAGGTGATTAGTAGGTGAACACAGCGGTTGCTAAATTAGCCTTTGGAAAGCACAAAGAAGCAAATCGCTATCTCTAAACTGTCCCTCAGTCAGCAAACAGCGTCCTGTCACTAACTGAATTCACAGCAGAGTGATCGCAAAATGGCGCCAGCGACTTTTAAACTGCATCATGACATCATTTAAGCAGCCAATCACAGCCTTGCCAGTAGTTTCATGCCCTCCATGCTAAACAGGATGTGCCCACACTTGGAATCTTTCTCATTGGCTGAATTTCTGAATTTTGAATCATGGAACTTCCGATTCCGGTATCCGATACGCGCCAAGTATCGGAATCCCGGTATCGGAATTCCGATACCGCAAGTATCGGCCGATACCCGATACTTGCGGTATCGGAATGCTCAACACTAGTTACCACGCCTCCTCTATTTTTTCCAAACGATCCCCATGGCCCTCCCGCCCTCTTTCTTTTCCAGACTCAAAGCTATGATCACACGATATATCTGGTCTGGCAAGCGCCCACATCTATCATATCAGCTATTAAACAGATCCAAGCAAACAGGGGGACTGGGCCTTCCAAACTTCCAAAATTATAGTTATGCATCCCTGGGTACTTGTGTCTTGGACCTTTTCCACCATGCGCACACTAAAAAATGGGTTAAACTGGAATTTGACCTCTCGACAATCAATCCTATCGCTAATATTTGGCAAAAAGAAAGCACTCAGAAATCGAGGGAGGAATTCCCCCTACTTACAAGAAATTTGGTGTTCTTCATTAAAAAGGGCAGCCAAAATCTCAATATTTCCTCAATCCCGGGACCCATGACACCAGATATCGATAATTTAGACTTTCCAGCCGGTCGAGATAAAATCTTTTTTCTCCATAAACATAAGGACAACCACCCAATAATTTATGATTATATAAACCAAACTGACATACAGCCCCTACGGTCCCTCTTTGCCGATTCAGACCCGCCTCCTGTATCATGGTTCCCTTATGAACAAGTAAAAAGTTTTATTAAAGGGATCTCGAAACATACCAATATTTTTAGACCCCTCACACCCATGGAGTCGGACTCGGCATGCCTGGGTGCAAGCCCTCCTACGCGCCCGGTATCATTCTTATATAAGATGTTTCATGACCATCGGGTGGCTGCGTTTGGCTCTCCTGCTTTCTTTGTGAAATGGGAGAATGATCTAAACAAAACTTTTTCACCAGAGGATAGATCCGAGAGCCTTCTTCTTACGTCCAGATCTTCGCTGTGTGCTGATTATCAGGAGAGAAGCTACAAACTATTGTCTCGGTGGTATAGATGCCCAGACAATATTCATAAAATGTTCCCATCCACTACAGATGTGTGTTGGAGGTGCTGGACTGAAAAGGGATCATACACACATATATGGTGGTCTTGCCCCTCCATTCATAAATTTTGGATGGAGGTATTTGATCTTCATAACAAATTATCCTTTTATAGAATACAGCCGACTATAGAGCTGGCTTTATTATCGATTTGTGATGTTTCCATTGCCAGATTTAAGAAAGGCCTCCTTAGACATTTCCTCACTGCTGCACGCAATTTGATACCTAGATACTGGAAACAATCCAATTCCCCATCGCGATCTGATCTTGTGGTGGAGTTGAACCACATATTTAGAATGGAACAGTTGATTGGACAGGACACTGGCACCCTGGACAGGGTGTTAAGTATATGGTCTCCATGGATCATGTTCAGGGAGACTCCGGATTTGACATCTTGGATAGAACATGGTAGATTGTAAGCAGGAAACCAGGTCCCAATCCCCACCTTCCCTCACCCCTCTTCTTTTCCCCCTCTCTTCTCCCTTCTATCTACTTTGTTTACTCTCAAATATCATTAGTATTTATGCTATATTGAAACTGATATATGATGCCTTTAGTAATCATTCCAGCATCTACACCGCTGGCGTTTAATCATACATGTACCTGTTGATGATTGATTTTGTATCAAATTTCTATGCAACTTGTTTCAATAAAATGATTTACACAAAAAAATATAAAAGTTTAAAACACCCCCTTTTTGCCACTTTCAAAATAAAACAATAAAAATAAAATCAAACCTACACTTATATGGTATCGCCACATTCAGAATCACCCGATCTATTAATAAAAAAAAAAAATTAACCTGGTCGCTAAACAGCATAGCGACATTGCATTAAAATGCAATAACGGGCGATCAAAAGAACATATCTGCACCAAAATGGTATCATTAAAAACATCAGCTCAGCACGCAAAAAATAAGCCCTCAGCCAACCACAGATAATGAAAAATGGAGATGCTACGGGTATTGGAAAATTGCGCAATTTTGTTTTTAGCAAAGTTTGGAATTTTTTTTTACCACTTAGATAAAAAAGAACCTAGATATGTTTGGTGTCTATGAACTCGTAATGACCTGGTGAATAGAAATGGCAGGTCGGTTTTAGCATTTGGAGAACCTAACAAAAAAGCCAACCAAAAAAAGTGTGGGACTGCACTTTTTTTGCAATTTCATCGCACTTGGAATTTTTTTTCTCATTTTCTAGAACACAACATGCTAAAACCAATGATGTCGTGCAAAAATACAACTTGTCCTGCAAAAAATAAGCCCTCACATGGCAAAATTAACAGAAAAATAAAAAAGTTATGGCTCTGAGAAGGAGGGGAGCGGAAAAAGAATACGCAAAAATGAAAAAATCTGGGGTCATGAAGGGGTTAATTGTCTACTTTTCAGTATTTGACACTACTTTTTTTAAATTTTTGTATGTACAATAAACTTGATATAGTTTTATCTAATATTTGAACATGATTGCTACTTCTTTATGAATTATCTTTTGGGTATTTTTACTCCATTTGATGTATGATATATGTGTACATTTTTTCTTTATTTTTTTACATAAAATGGGTACTGTATATATATATATATATATATATATATATATATATATATATATATATATATCTATATCGTATATACTCGAGTATAAGCCGACCCGAGTTTCAGCCGACCCCCCTGATTTTGCCACAAAAAACTGGGAAAACTTAATGACTCGTGTATAAGCCTAGGGTGGAAAATAAAAATCATAAGAAAAAAATAAGAGCCTAAATTCCCAAATGTGACTCAATCGTATACAAATAATCACTAATGCCATGCGATTCATTTTTGAAAAAATATGAATACAACTTTATTTATAATACAACACAATACATAACACAGGCAACAGGTTAGTGCAGAGATAAAAACAGGATCAATGGACAAGTTAGACTATGATGATACATACAGGTGGTGACTGATTATCCATATAACTACCGGCTATACGAACAATGTAACAAAGGTATACTCACTAAAGGTAATAGATAGCCAGAGTAGAGTACTTAGAAACGGGCAAGAAAACCGTAATATACACCTTCCCAGAGGATGTACTATTATACTATATCGTGATCAATTAAATGACCTAAATGTAAAACCCAATTTAATCCGTACATCCATAGGAGAAGTGGTTAAAGTGCTATGCATGTGCAGCCCAAATATACCTTACCCATGGGATAATAACAGACGCCACGCAGATACCCCAACGCGCGTTTCGCTGCTGCTTCTTCGGGGGGCAGTGTGTAAATGTGTCAAACCCCGACCTTAAATACCCCTCAGAGCACTAGGGAACAGGTGAAGCCCATGTCAGAAAATTGCCTATAGCCGTGTTAGTGGAGCGCATGTGGGCGGGGCCAAAAACTCCCCCATCGTCACACTCGGCGTCAGGATACGATGCAGTATGGGAAAGAGTTCTGTCATGATTCCCCAATGGCATGGGAACATCAGAAACACAAAAATAACAGACTAGCTCTCGGGTGATGGAAACTCAAGCTGACCGTGACCTAAATCTACCACACAACTAACAGTAGCCAGGAAGCATTCCTACGGCTGCCTAGATGCCATGCGCCAGCCGGAGAACTAACTACGCCTGAAAGAGGAAGGAACAGACCTGGCTTACCTCTAGTGAAATTCCCCAAAGTTGATAGTAGCCCCCACATATATTAACGGTGAGTTCAGAGGAAAAGACATACACAGTATGAAGGTAGATTTAGCAAAGCGAGGTCCACTTACTAGATAGAGGAAGGATACAAAAGAGGACTTCACGGTCAGCTGAAAAACCCTTTCAAAAACCCATCCTGAAATTACTTTAAGACTCCTGTGTCAACTCATCACACAGGAGTGGCAATTTCAGTCCACAAGAGCTTCCAGTAACAGGAAATGACAAAACTGTAAACTGGACAAAAAATACAAAACAAAAGGACAAGAGTCCACTTAGCTGATCAGCAGACTAGTAGCAGGAACATGCAACTGAATGACTCAGGTTACAATGATGACCGGCAAGGAAGTGACTGTCTAAAGCAAGGCTAAATAGGGAACTCCCAAAACTGATGGAAGCAGGTGAGCTGAGGCAGAAAAGCACACACAAGTCTCCAGTACCACCAGCCACCACCAGGGGAGCCCAAAAAGCGGATCACAACAGTACCCCCCCCTTAAGGAGGGGGCACCGAACCCTCACAAGAACCGCCAGGGCGACCTGGATGAGCCCTATGAAAGGCACGAACCAAATCCGAGGCATGAACATCAGAGGCAGTTACCCAAGAATTATCTTCCTGACCATAGCCCTTCCATTTAACCAGATACTGGAGTCTCCGCCTGGAAATACGGGAGTCCAAGATCTTCTCTATAACATACTCCAATTCACCCTCAACCAGCACAGGAGCAGGAGGCTCAGCAGAAGGAACCACCGGCACCTCGTATCTCCGCAACAACGACCGATGGAACACATTATGGATAGCGAAAGATGCCGGAAGGTCCAAACGAAAGGAAACAGGGTTAATAATCTCCAAAATCCTATAGGGACCGATGAACCGAGGCTTAAATTTAGGAGAAGAAACCCTCATTGGGACAAAACGGGAAGACAACCACACCAAGTCCCCAACACGAAGGCGAGGACCAACCCGACGCTGGTGGTTAGCAAACCGCTGAGTCCTCTCCTGGGACAAATTCAAATTGTCCACCACTTGTTCCCAAATCCGATACAACCGATCCACCACAGCATCTACTCCAGGACAATCCGAAGACTCCACCTGACCAGAAGAAAAACGGGGATGAAACCCCGAATTGCAAAAGAAAGGGGAAACCAAAGTGGCAGAACTAGCCCGATTATTAAGAGCAAACTCCGCCAACGGCAAAAAGGCAACCCAATCGTCCTGATCCGCAGACACAAAACACCTCAAATACGTCTCCAAAGTTTGATTAGTTCGCTCCGTCTGGCCATTAGTCTGAGGATGGAAGGCAGACGAAAAAGACAAATCAATGCCCAACCTGGCACAGAATGCCCGCCAAAATCTAGAAACGAACTGGGTACCCCTATCAGAAACGATACTTTCAGGAATACCATGCAAGCGAACCACATTTTGAAAAAACAAAGGAACCAACTCAGACGAGGAAGGCAACTTCGGCAATGGCACCAAATGAACCATCTTAGAAAAACGGTCACACACCACCCAGATAACAGACATCCTCTGAGAGACAGGAAGATCAGAAATAAAGTCCATCGAGATGTGCGTCCAAGGCCTCTTCGGAATAGGCAAGGGCAACAACAACCCGCTAGCCCTAGAACAACAAGGCTTGGCCCGAGCACACACATCACAAGACTGCACAAAAACACGCACATCTCGAGACAGAGATGGCCACCAGAAGGATCTAGCCACCAAATCCCTGGTACCAAAAATTCCAGGATGACCCGCCAACGTAGAAGAATGAACCTCCGAGATGACTCTACTGGTCCAATCATCAGGAACAAACAGTCTACCAGGTGGACAGCGATCAGGTCTATCCGCCTGAAACTCTTGCAAAGCACGTCGCAGATCTGGGGAAATAGCGGATAATATCACCCCATCCTTAAGGATTCCTGTAGGTTCCGAATCACCAGGGGAATCAGGCTCAAAACTCCTAGAAAGGGCATCCGCCTTCACATTCTTAGAACCTGGTAGATATGAGACCACAAAATTAAACCGAGAGAAAAACAACGACCAGCGCGCCTGTCTAGGATTCAGGCGCCTGGCAGACTCAAGATAAATCAGATTCTTGTGATCAGTCAAAACCACCACCTGATGTTTAGCACCCTCAAGCCAATGACGCCACTCCTCAAATGCCCACTTCATGGCCAAAAGCTCCCGATTACCGACATCATAATTTCTTTCGGCGGCAGAAAATTTTCGAGAAAAGAACGCACAAGGTCTCATCACTGAGCAATTGGAACTTTTCTGCGACAAAACCGCCCCCGCTCCGATCTCGGAAGCATCGACCTCAACCTGAAAGGGGAGAGAGACATCGGGCTGGCGCAACACAGGGGCAGACGAAAAGCGGCGCTTAAGTTCCCGAAAGGCCTCCACAGCGGCAGAGGACCAATTGGCAACATCAGCACCCTTCTTAGTCAAATCCGTAAGAGGCTTAGCAACACCAGAAAAACCAGTTATAAATCGACGATAAAAATTAGCAAAGCCCAAGAACTTCTGAAGACCCTTTAGAGAAGTAGGCTGCGTCCAGTCACAAATAGCCCGAACCTTGACAGGGTCCATCTCAACAGAAGAAGGGGAAAAAATGTACCCCAAAAAGGAAATCTTTTGAACCCCAAAAACACACTTAGAACCCTTTACACACAGAGAATTCTCCCGCAAGACCTGAAAAACCCTCCTGACCTGCTGAACATGAGACTCCCAGTCCTCAGAAAAAATCAAAATATCGTCCAAATACACAATCATAAATTTATCCAGATATTCACGGAAAATATCATGCATAAAGGACTGAAAAACTGAAGGCGCATTAGAAAGGCCGAAAGGCATTACTAAATACTCAAAGTGGCCCTCAGGCGTATTAAATGCGGTTTTCCACTCATCCCCTTGCTTAATTCGCACCAAATTATACGCCCCACGGAGATCAATCTTGGAGAACCACTTAGCCCCCTTATGCGAGCAAACAAATCAGTAAGCAGCGGCAACGGATACTGATATTTGACAGTAATTTTATTCAGGAGTCGATAATCAATACAAGGCCTCAGCGAGCCATCCTTTTTAGAGACAAAGAAAAACCCAGCTCCTAAAGGTGATGAAGAAGGACGAATATGTCCCTTTTCCAGGGACTCCTTAACATATTCTCGCATGGCAGCATGCTCAGGTACAGATAGGTTAAACAAACGACCCTTTGGAAATTTACTGCCTGGAATCAGATCTATGGCGCAATCACACTCTCTGTGGGGAGGGAGAGAACCAATCTTAGGCTCTTCAAAAATATCCCCAAAATCCGACAAAAATGCCGGAATCTCAGAGGGAATAGATGACGAGATAGGAACCAAAGGTATGTCCCCATGAGCCCCCCGACATCCCCAGCTTAACACAGACATAGTTTTCCAGTCCAGTACTGGGTTATGAGATTGTAACCATGGTAATCCAAGCACTAAAACATCATGTAAATTATACAACACGAGGAAGCGAATCATCTCCTGATGGTCTGGAGTCATACGCATAGTCACTTGCGTCCAGAACTGTGGTCTATTACAAGCCAAAGGTGTAGAATCAATACCCTTCAGAGGTATAGGAACTTCCAGAGGCTCCAAATCAAACCCACAGCGCCTGGCGAAGGACCAATCCATGAGACTCAGAGCGGCGCCAGAGTCCACATAGGCATCCACGGTAATAACTGATAATGAACAAATCAGAGTTACAGACAGAAGAAATTTAGACTGTAAAGTGCCAATAGAAACAGACTTGTCAACCTTCCTAGTACGTTTAGAGCATGCTGATATAACATGCGCGGAATCACCACAGTAGAAGCACAAGCCATTTTTGCGCCTATAATTCTGCCGCTCGCTTCTTGACAGAATTCTGTCACATTGCATTTTCTCTGGCGTCCCTTCAGAAGATACCGCCAAATGGTGCACGGGTTTGCGCTCCCGCAAACGCCGATCAATCTGAATCGCCATTGTCATGGACTCATTCAGACCTGTGGGCGTAGGAAACCCCACCATGACATCCTTAACGGCATCAGAAAGGCCCTCTCTGAAATTTGCCGCTAGGGCACACTCATTCCACTGAGTAAGCACAGACCATTTACGAAATTTTTGGCAGTATATCTCAGCTTCATCTTGCCCTTGAGACAGGGCTATTAAAGCTTTTTCAGCTTGAATCTCCAAATTAGGTTCCTCATACAGCAACCCTAAAGCCAGAAAAAACGCATCCACATTGAGCAACGCAGGATCCCCTGGTGTCAATGAAAATGCCCAATTTTGAGGGTCACCTCGCAGCAAAGAAATCACAATCTTAACCTGCTGAACAGGATCTCCAGAGGAGTGAGGTCTGAGAGAAAGGAATAATTTACAATTACATTTGAAATTCAGAAACCGAGATCTATCTCCGGAAAATACCTCTGGTGTAGGAATCTTAGGTTCAGAAATAGGAGTACGTATAACATAATCTTGTAAATTCTGAACCTTCGTAGCAAGATTATTTAAACCTGCAGCCAAACTCTGAGGATCCATCCTTAAACCGAAGAGATCAGAGCCATTCAAGGATTAGAAGGAGAGAAAGGCAAGGCTGTAAATAGAGCAGAAATACAACTGAGCCAACTAAGTAGCAAACATGAGAGGGAAAAAAAAAAAATAAAAAAATCTACAGACTTCTTTTACTCTCCTTTCTTCTGCCAATTACTTTAACAGTGGCCGGTCATACTGTCATGATTCCCCAATGGCATGGGAACATCAGAAACACAAAAATAACAGACTAGCTCTCGGGTGATGGAAACTCAAGCTGACCGTGACCTAAATCTACCACACAACTAACAGTAGCCAGGAAGCATTCCTACGGCTGCCTAGATGCCATGCGCCAGCCGGAGAACTAACTACGCCTGAAAGAGGAAGGAACAGACCTGGCTTACCTCTAGTGAAATTCCCCAAAGATGATAGTAGCCCCCACATATATTAACGGTGAGTTCAGAGGAAAAGACATACACAGTATGAAGGTAGATTTAGCAAAGCGAGGTCCACTTACTAGATAGAGGAAGGATACAAAAGAGGACTTCACGGTCAGCTGAAAAACCCTTTCAAAAACCCATCCTGAAATTACTTTAAGACTCCTGTGTCAACTCATCACACAGGAGTGGCAATTTCAGTCCACAAGAGCTTCCAGTAACAGGAAATGACCAAACTGTAAACTGGACAAAAAATACAAAACAAAAGGACAAGAGTCCACTTAGCTGATCAGCAGACTAGTAGCAGGAACATGCAACTGAATGACTCAGGTTACAATGATGACCGGCAAGGAAGTGACTGGAGAGCAAGGCTAAATAGGGAACTCCCAAAACTGATGGAAGCAGGTGAGCTGAGGCAGAAAAGCACACACAAGTCTCCAGTACCACCAGCCACCACCAGGGGAGCCCAAAAAGCGGATCACAACAGAGTTCCCATAGCTACCAGTGATTGCATCGCTCACAGAGACGCCTTATGGGATGGGAGGCGGAGACGGCAACCGTGCGCATGCGCAGCTCACGACCGGAACCGACAATTACGCCATATTGCTTCAGGGCAGTAACCAACCTGAAGAGTTGCTGATAATACATAACGGTCAGTATTACAATATAATAATGTAATGCACTCAATTAAATACAGCCAAGGAAAAATAAATGCATAATACAGCATGTAATACAGCATGTTGCAACTTATGATGATGGCACAAAGTGAAAAAACATGGCGGAGATGTCATAGATACGTGGCTTGTCCATAGAGTGCGGAATATAGATGAGGAATAAGATTCTTTCAAGGTCCAAAGGACTTCGCCCAAGAGATAACGCTAAGTAATTAAGTGAAAAAACACAAAAAACACACATAAGAAAATATAATAAAAACAACGGCACCAGATGAAACACAAGATGAGACCATCGCTAAAAGGCAGGCAGGATCCCCCACAGACGCACCGAATTATAAAAAGGGGGAAAAACTAATTTTTTCATTTAGCCCAGCAGGGGCAATAGTATCTAACGTAACGATCCAGCGACATTCAAGCTGTGCCAGCCTGCGTTTAAGGTCACCTCCTCTAATACCGCAACGTAAGCGGTCAATACCACGGACTTTTAGTAGATCCGGGTTGCAGGCATGGCACAGCCTGAAATGCCGAGGGATCGTTTTTAAGGAGGCCATGTCAATAGAGGACTGCGCTGCTCTGATGTCCCTCACATGCTCTCTTGTACGAATACGCAACTCCCTAGAAGTAAGGCCCACATACACCAAGCCACACGGGCATGTGGCATAATATATGACGAAGTCACTGCTACAGGATATATACTCCCTTATTTTGAACGTTCTTTTGCCATCAGATGATGTAAAATCAGTAGCCCTTACAATATTCCGACAGGCCACACATGAGCCACATGGATAACAGCCCTGCCGTGGTGTACCCGTGAAAAAAGAGGGGAGAGACGGGGTTGCCACATAGTGGCTCTTAACCAGAAGGTCCCTCAAGTTGCTGCTCCTTCTCGCTGTCATTAGCGGTCTCTCGGGGAGTAAACCACCAATCACCGGTTCAGTTTTTAGAACAGGCCAGTGTTTATTTAGGATACCACGAATGGCATCCCATCTGTTGTTATACGTAGTTATGAACCTGATCTGTTCAGAACCATTCTTATCCCCCCTGGAGCCCGTCAGAAGCCGGCCATGGACAGACGTCTTAGCCCGTACGTATCCCTTTTTGATGCATCTGTTGCTATACCCTCGTGAGCGAAAACGGTCCCGAAGGTCCAGCGCCTGCACCTCAAAGCGATCGGGGGTGGAACACAACCGCCTGATCCGCAGGAACTGCCCTATCGGATCCGCCCGTACCGTGGATGGGGTGTGGGCTGACGAAGCATGTAATAGTGAATTCACTGAGGTCTTTTTCCAAAACACATCTGTTTGCACAGTGCAGTCACCATCAACAAAAATCTGAATATCCAAAAAATCAATATTTCGATCATGGTATTGAAACATTAATTTAATGTTGTACTCATTGCTATTAAGAAAGCAAAAAAATGTGGACAGGTCAGACACTGACCCCTGCCAAATAATCAATAAGTCATCAATATAGCGGTACCAACCCACCGCTAGGGAAGCGGCACATGCCCAATCCCTGAAAACCTCCCTCTCAAAAAAAACCGAGAAAGAGGTTAGCGTAGGATGGGGCACACTCCGCGCCCATCGCGGTACCGCGTTGCTGTAGAAAAAAACGATCCTTAAACGTAAAAAAACTGTAAGTACAAACCTCAAAAGCTCCAAAATTAAGGACTGCAACATAGCATCCAGATTACTTGTGCTCAGGAAAAATTCCACAGCCCTCACCCCATGTTGGTGCGCTATGCAGGTATACAGGGATTCGACGTTCGCCGTGACCAGCAACATGCCGGGCTCCAGGACAAGACCATCCAGTCTCCGAAGAACCTCCGTGGTGTCCCTGACGTAGGAGGGGAGCACTTCCACTAAGGGATGCAAATAATGATCAATAAATCTGCATACTGGCTCACATAACCCCCCTACGCCAGAGACAATCGGTCGACCAGGAGGTATGACCGGATCTTTATGGACCTTAGGTAAGAGATAAAAGGTCGGGACCATCGGAGACTGGACAAAAAGGCCATCTAAAATTTTTGGGGTGATCACTCCCCGAGAGAGCACAAGCTCAAGAACGCGCAGCAGCTCATTCTGGAAAGCAGCAACAGGATTGTATGAGAGGGTGGAGTATGCCTCCTTGTCCCTCAACTGTCTGAAGGCCTCACGTTCATACATCCTGGTAGACCAAACCACCATGTTCCCCCCCTTGTCTGCAGGTTTGAAAACAACATCACGCAACTCTCTCAATTCAGAGAGTGCCTGTGTTGTGAATTTGCTTTTTTGCTCCCTCTAGTGGTTACTAGTTTTTTGACTCTGGTTTTTCTGTCATTCCTTTTATCCGCACCTGGGTCGTTAGTTAGGGGTGTTGCTATATAAGCTCCCTGGACCTTCAGTTCTATGCCTGGCAACGTAGTTATCAGAGCTAGTCTGCTGTGCTCTTGTCTACTGATCCTGGTTCCAGTTATATCAGCTAAGTCTGCCTTTTGCTTTTTGCTATTTGTTTTGGTTTTGTATTTTTGTCCAGCTTGTTCCAAAACTATATCCTGACCTTTGCTGGAAGCTCTAGGGGGGCTGGTGTTCTCCCCCCGGACCGTTAGACGGTTCGGGGGTTCTTGAATTTCCAGTGTGGATTTTGATAGGGTTTTTGTTGACCATATAAGTTACCTTTCTTTATTCTGCTATCAGTAAGCGGGCCTCTCTGTGCTAAACCTGGTTCATTTCTGTGTTTGTCATTTCCTCTTACCTCACCGTCATTATTTGTGGGGGGCTTCTATCCAGCTTTGGGGTCCCCTTCTCTGGAGGCAAGAAAGGTCTTTGTTTTCCTCTACTAGGGGTAGCTAGATTCTCCGGCTGGCGCGTGTCATCTAGAATCAACGTAGGAATGATCCCCGGCTACTTCTAGTGTTGGCGTTAGGAGTAGATATATGGTCAACCCAGTTACCACTGCCCTATGAGCTGGATTTTTGTATTCTGCAGACTTCCACGTTCCTCTGAGACCCTCGCCATTGGGGTCATAACAGTTTGCCAGGCCAGTATTAAATGTTTAATGCATTGCAGAAGAGGGATTATAAGAAAGAAGATTCTGAGTTTTTTTTTTTTTTTTCTTCTTCCCCTTTACCTCAGAGTGGCTATGCTTGCTGCAGACATGAATGTCCAGACCTTGATTACAAGTGTGGACCAGCTGGCTACTCGTGTGCAGGGCATACAAGACTATGTTATCAGAAATCCTAGGTCAGAACCTAAAATACCGATTCCTGAACTGTTTTCCGGAGACAGGTTTAAGTTTAGGAATTTCGTGAATAATTGTAAATTGTTTTTGTCCCTGAGACCCTGTTCATCTGGAGATTCTGCTCAGCAAGTAAAAATTGTTATTTCGTTCTTACGGGGCGACCCTTGGGCTTTTTCGCTGGCGCCAGGAGATCCGGCATTGGCTGATCTTGATGCGTTTTTTCTGGCGCTCGGTTTACTTTATGAGGAACCCAATCTTGAGATTCAGGCAGAAAAGGCCTTGCTTGCTATGTCTCAGGGGCAGGACGAGGCTGAAGTGTATTGCCAAAAATTTCGGAAATGGTCCGTGCTGACACTTTGGAACGAGTGTGCACTGGCCGCTAATTTTAGAAATGGCCTTTCTGAAGCCATTAAAAATGTTATGGTGGGTTTTCCCATTCCCACAGGTCTGAATGATACTATGGCACTGGCTATTCAAATTGACCGGCGGTTGCGGGAGCGCAAAACCGCAAATTCCCTCATGGTGTTGTCTGAACAGACACCTAATTCGGTGCAATGTGATAGAAAAACCGCAAATTCCCTCATGGTGTTGTCTGAACAGACACCTGATTTAATGCAATGTGATAGAATCCTGACTAGAAATGAGCGGAAAATTCATAGACGCCGGAATGGCTTGTGCTACTACTGTGGTGATTCTACACATGTTATCTCAGCATGCTCTAAACGTATAGCTAAGGTTGTTAGTCCTGTCACCGTTGGTAATTTGCAACCTAAATTTATTCTGTCTGTAACTTTGATTTGCTCACTGTCATCTTATCCTGTCATGGCGTTTGTAGATTCAGGTGCTGCCCTGAGTCTCATGGATCTCTCATTTGCTAAGCGCTGTGGTTTTACTCTTGAACCATTAGAAAATCCTATTCCTCTTAGGGGTATTGATGCTACACCATTGGCAGCAAATAAACCGCAGTATTGGACACAGGTTACCATGTGCATGACTCCTGAACACCGCGAGGTGATACGTTTCCTGGTTTTACATAAAATGCATGATTTGGTTGTTTTAGGGCTGCCATGGTTACAGACCCATAATCCAGTCCTGGACTGGAAGGCTATGTCAGTCTCAAGTTGGGGCTGTCGTGGTATTCATGGGGATTCCCTGCCTGTGTCTATTGCTTCTTCTACGCCTTCGGAAGTTCCGGAGTATTTGTCTGATTATCAGGACGTCTTCAGTGAGTCTGAGTCCAGTGCACTGCCTCCTCATAGGGACTGTGACTGTGCTATAGATTTGATCCCAGGCAGTAAATTTCCTAAGGGAAGACTGTTTAATCTGTCGGTACCTGAACATACCGCTATGCGTTCATATATCAAGGAGTCTCTGGAGAAAGGACATATTCGTCCGTCTTCTTCCCCTCTTGGTGCGGGATTCTTTTTTGTGGCAAAAAAGGACGGATCTTTGAGACCTTGTATTGATTATCGGCTTTTAAATAAGATCACTGTCAAATTTCAGTATCCTTTACCGCTGTTGTCTGACTTGTTTGCCCGGATTAAGGGTGCCAAGTGGTTCACCAAGATAGACCTTCGTGGTGCGTACAACCTTGTGCGCATTAAGCAAGGTGATGAATGGAAAACCGCATTCAATACGCCCGAAGGTCATTTTGAGTACTTGGTGATGCCTTTTGGGCTCTCCAATGCGCCTTCAGTTTTTCAGTCCTTTATGCATGACATTTTCCGGAAGTATCTGGATAAATTTTTGATTGTTTATCTGGATGATATTTTGGTTTTTTCTGATAATTGGGATTCGCATGTGGAGCAGGTCAGGTTGGTCTTTAAAATTTTGCGTGAAAATTCTTTGTTTGTCAAGGGCTCAAAGTGTCTCTTTGGTGTACAGAAGGTTCCCTTTTTGGGGTTCATTTTTTCCCCTTCTGCTGTGGAGATGGACCCAGTCAAGGTCCGAGCTATTCTTGATTGGACTCAGCCCTCGTCAGTTAAGAGTCTTCAGAAGTTCTTGGGCTTCGCTAACTTCTACCGTCGTTTTATCGCTAATTTTTCTAGCATTGTGAAACCTTTGACGGATATGACCAAGAAGGGCTCCGATGTAGCTAACTGGGCTCCTGCTGCCGTGGAGGCTTTCCAGGAGTTGAAACGCCGGTTTACTTCGGCGCCTGTTTTGTGCCAGCCTGACGTCTCACTTCCCTTTCAGGTTGAGGTGGATGCTTCGGAGATTGGGGCAGGGGCCGTTTTGTCGCAGAGAGGCCCTGGTTGCTCTGTTATGAAACCTTGTGCCTTTTTCTCTAGGAAGTTTTCGCCTGCCGAGCGAAATTATGATGTGGGCAATCGGGAGTTGTTGGCCATGAAATGGGCATTTGAGGAGTGGCGTCATTGGCTCGAGGGTGCTAAGCATCGTGTGGTGGTCTTGACTGATCACAAAAATCTGATGTATCTCGAGTCTGCTAAATGCCTTAATCCGAGACAGGCCCGCTGGTCATTGTTTTTCTCCCGCTTTGATTTTGTTGTCTCGTATTTACCTGGTTCAAAGAATGTGAAGGCCGATGCTCTTTCTAGGAGCTTTGTGCCTGATGCTCCTGGAGTCGCTGATCCTGTTGGTATTCTTAAAGATGGAGTTATCTTGTCAGCTATTTCTCCGGATCTGCGACGTGTGTTGCAGAGATTTCAGGCTGATAGGCCTGAGTCTTGTCCACCTGACAGACTGTTTGTCCCGGATAAGTGGACCAGCAGAGTCATTTCCGAGGTTCATTCCTCGGTGTTGGCAGGTCACCCGGGAATTTTTGGCACCAGAGATCTGGTGGCCAGGTCCTTTTGGTGGCCTTCCTTGTCAAGGGATGTGCGGTCATTTGTGCAGTCCTGTGGGACTTGTGATCGAGCTAAGCCTTGCTGTTCTCGTGCCAGCGGTTTGCTCTTGCCCTTGCCTGTCCCGAAGAGACCTTGGACACATATCTCCATGGATTTCATTTCTGATCTTCCGCTATCTCAGGGCATGTCCGTTATCTGGGTGATATGTGATCGCTTCTCCAAGATGGTCCATTTGGTTCCTTTGCCTAAGCTGCCTTCCTCTTCCGATCTGGTTCCTGTGTTTTTCCAGAACGTGGTTCGTTTGCACGGCATCCCTGAGAATATTGTGTCAGACAGAGGATCCCAGTTCGTTTCCAGGTTCTGGCGATCCTTTTGTAGTAGGATGGGCATTGATTTGTCGTTTTCGTCTGCTTTCCATCCTCAGACTAATGGACAGACGGAGCGAACCAATCAGACTTTGGAGGCTTATTTGAGGTGTTTTGTCTCTGCTGATCAGGACGATTGGGTGACATTCTTGCCGTTGGCTGAGTTTGCCCTTAATAATCGGGCTAGTTCCGCCACCTTGGTTTCACCTTTTTTCTGCAACTCTGGTTTCCATCCTCGCTTTTCTTCGGGTCATGTGGAGCCTTCTGACTGTCCTGGGGTGGATTCTGTGGTGGATAGGTTGCAGCAGATCTGGAATCATGTGGTGGACAACTTGAAGTTGTCACAGGAGAAGGCTCAGCGCTTTGCCAACCGCCGCCGCGGTGTGGGTCCCCGACTACGCGTTGGGGATTTGGTATGGCTTTCTTCCCGCTTTGTTCCTATGAAGGTCTCCTCTCCCAAATTTAAACCTCGTTTTATTGGGCCTTACAAGATATTGGAAATCCGTAATCCTGTATCTTTTCGTCTGGATCTTCCTGTGTCGTTTGCTATTCACAATGTATTTCATAGGTCCTTGTTGCGGCGGTACATTGTGCCTGTAGTTCCTTCTGCTGAGCCTCCTGCTCCGGTGTTGGTTGAGGGCGAGTTGGAGTACGTGGTGGAGAAGATCTTGGATTCTCGCCTCTCCAGGCGGAGGCTTCAGTACCTGGTCAAGTGGAAGGGCTATGGTCAGGAGGATAATTCCTGGGTGGTCGCCTCTGATGTTCATGCGGCCGATTTAGTTCGTGCCTTTCATGCCGCTCATCCTGATCGCCCTGGTGGTCGTGGTGAGGGTTCGGTGACCCCTCACTAAGGGGGGGGTACTGTTGTGAATTTGCTTTTTGCTCCCTCTAGTGGTTACTAGTTTTTTGACTCTGGTTTTTCTGTCATTCCTTTTATCCGCACCTGGGTCGTTAGTTAGGGGTGTTGCTATATAAGCTCCCTGGACCTTCAGTTCTATGCCTGGCAACGTAGTTATCAGAGCTAGTCTGCTGTGCTCTTGTCTACTGATCCTGGTTCCAGTTATATCAGCTAAGTCTGCCTTTTGCTTTTTGCTATTTGTTTTGGTTTTGTATTTTTGTCCAGCTTGTTCCAAAACTATATCCTGACCTTTGCTGGAAGCTCTAGGGGGGCTGGTGTTCTCCCCCCGGACCGTTAGACGGTTCGGGGGTTCTTGAATTTCCAGTGTGGATTTTGATAGGGTTTTTGTTGACCATATAAGTTACCTTTCTTTATTCTGCTATCAGTAAGCGGGCCTCTCTGTGCTAAACCTGGTTCATTTCTGTGTTTGTCATTTCCTCTTACCTCACCGTCATTATTTGTGGGGGGCTTCTATCCAGCTTTGGGGTCCCCTTCTCTGGAGGCAAGAAAGGTCTTTGTTTTCCTCTACTAGGGGTAGCTAGATTCTCCGGCTGGTGCGTGTCATCTAGAAT
Source organism: Ranitomeya variabilis (assembly GCF_051348905.1). Taxonomy (NCBI): domain Eukaryota; kingdom Metazoa; phylum Chordata; class Amphibia; order Anura; family Dendrobatidae; genus Ranitomeya; species Ranitomeya variabilis. The sequence goes on from NC_135234.1 coordinate 433,838,201, forward strand.
CAACGTAGGAATGATCCCCGGCTACTTCTAGTGTTGGCGTTAGGAGTAGATATATGGTCAACCCAGTTACCACTGCCCTATGAGCTGGATTTTTGTATTCTGCAGACTTCCACGTTCCTCTGAGACCCTCGCCATTGGGGTCATAACAGCCTGTCTCTGCTTGCCCGTTAGATTGTCATTAATTCTCCTAGTAGGAATATCCTTAAGTTCCTGCATAACCAGTTTGCAGAAAATTTCCACTTGTGGGCATAATGACAATGGGGGGAACGTGGTGGATCTAGGAAGGATGGATCTAGGAAAATTACCTGTGGACACATCAGAGACTTCTCATGCTAATTCTTCGAGAATACGTAGAGCCTCCTGTTCAGCCCTGGTGTTGAGGTCCGCACTTGGTTGACTCTTAAAGTGCAATTTTTTTTAAATCAATTTTCTTGTAAATAAGAAAAGATCTTTCACTGTGGTAAAAAAATCAAAATTGTTATTAGGCACAAAGGTCAAACCCAAACGCAGGACCTCACACTGGGCCTCAGTTAGTATATGGGAGGACAAGTTAATTACCTCCAAATTGGTCATATTCTTCTTATCCTTTAATTGTGGTGAGATACCCTTATGTTTGGATCTGAACTTATCATAAGGTGCATGAGGGGGCCTAATAGGCCTCAACCTGTCATTCCGTCTCTGCCTCCCATCCCATAAGGCGTCTCTGTGAGCGATGCAATCACTGGTAGCTATGGGAACTCTTTCCCATACTGCATCGCATCCTGATGCCGAATGTGATGATGGGGGAGTTTTTGGCCCCGCCCACATGCGCTCCACTTACACGGCTATAGGCAATTTTCTGACATGGGCTTCACCTGTTCCCTAGTGCTCTGAGGGGTATTTAAGGTCGGGGTTTGACACATTTACACACTGCCCCCCGAAGAAGCAGCAGCAAAACGCGCGTTGGGGTATCTGCGTGGCGTCTGTTATTATCCCATGGGTAAGGTATATTTGGGCTGCACATGCATAGCTCTTTAACCCCTTCCCCTATGGATGTACGGATTAAATTGGGTTTTGCATTTAGGTCATTTAATTGATCATGATATAGTATAAATAGTACATCCTCTGGGAAGGTGTATATTACGGTTTTCTTGCCCGTTTCTAAGTACTCTACTCTGGCTTTCTATTACCTTTAGTGAGTATACCTTTGTTACATTGTTGGTATAGCCGGTAGTTATATGGATAATCAGTCACCACCTGTATGTATCATCATATTCTAACTTGTCCATTGGTCCTGTTTTTATCTCTGCACTAATCTCTTGCCTGTGTTATGTATTGTGTTGTATTATAAATAAAGTTGTATTCATATTTTTTCAAAAACGAATCGCATGGCATTAGTGATTATTTGTATACGATTGAGTCACATTTGGGAATTTAGGCTCTTATTTTTTTCGTATGATTTTTATATGGCTTTTGGAAGAGTATCTCCCATGAATATGGTCCTTTTATATTATGGGTTCCGGTATGTTTATCTAGGGTGGAAAATGCAGCAGCTACCGGTAAATTTCAAAAGTAACATAGTAACATAGTAACATAGTTAGTAAGGCCGAAAAAAGACATTTGTCCATCCAGTTCAGCCTATAATCCATCAGTAAAATTAGATACCAATAAAAGTAAAATTAATTGAGACAACATCAGTAGGTTAAGTGTTTTTGAATATCCATATTGAATCAGGAGCCCCATATAATGCTCCATAAAGTTTGATGGGCCCCATTAGATGCTCCATATTAAAATATGCCCCATATAACCCTGCATAAAGGGTAATAAGGGCCCCATAAGATGCTCCATACAGTCACTTGCCCCATATGATGCTGCACAAACATTATGGCCCCATAAGATGCTCCGTACAGTCACTGCCCCTTATAGTGCTGCACAATCGTTATGGCCCCATAAGATGCGCCGTACAGTCACTGCCCCTTATAGTGCTGCACAATCGTTATGGCCCCATAAGATGCTCCATACAGTCACTGCCCCTTATAGTGCTGCACAATCGTTATGGCCCCATAAGATGCTCCGTACAGTCACTGCCCCATATGCATTTGCTGCGATAAAAAAAAAAAAAATCACATACTCACCTCTCTTCGCTCAGGACCCCTGGCACTTTCAATATTTACCTGCTCCCCATGCGGCTCCATCTTCAGCACTGACGTTCAGCAGAGGGCGCGCACTGACATACGTCACCGCACCCTCTGACCTAAGCGTCGCAGCGCTGTATACTCACCTACTGCTGGCGATTTGCAGTCCCTGCTTCTTCCAGCGCTGCATCTTCTTCCTGTATTGAGCAGTTACAGTTACCGCTCATTACCGAAATGAATATGCGGCTCCACCTCTATGGGAGGTGGAGCCGCATATTCATTACTGTAATGAGCGGGACCATGTGACCCCTGAGTACATGAAGAATATGCAGCGCTGGAAGAAGCAGGGATGCGCAGGGACTTTGCCAGCAGTAGGTGAGTATAATTAGATAGCCCCTGCCCCCCCTCCCCTGCCGACCCCCGGGTATGACTCGAGTATAAGCTGAGAGGGGGACTTTCAGCCCCAAAAAATGGGCTGAAAATCTCAGCTTATACTCAAGTATATACGGTATATATATATATATATATATATATATATATATATATATATTCTTTATTATTTTATGATTTTTAAAAAAATACTTCTACAATTTTCTTTACTTTATGTGCTTAGTGTCTCTATGGAACTTTCACTTTCAGCAGTCTGATCATTGTTAGAAACCATTGCAATGCAGGGGCATTGCAATGGTTTACAGCTCCCAGTTCTGTCAGCTCTGCACATGGTCAAAGGGGATTGGCGTAGCCTCATGACCCAGATATGCATCTCAGCATTTAGGGGGTTAAACTTAGAGCCAGGTGTCAGCTATGATGTTAGCTTCACAGCTGGCGGTGATCGCGTGCGCACATCTCTTAGGCCGGTTTCACACGTCAGTGGCTCCGGTACGTGTGGTGACAGTTTTCTCACGTACCGGAGACACTGACTCATGTAGACACATTAAAATCAATGTGTCTCTGCACATGTCAGCGTGTTTTCACGGATGTCAGTGTTCGTGGGAGCGCACGGATCACACGGACCCATTAAAGTCAATGGGTCCATGTAAAACACGTACCGCACACGGATGCTGTCCGTGTGCAGTCCGTGTGCCGTGCAGGAGACAGCGCTACAGTAAGCGCTGTCCCCCCAGCTTGTGGTGCTGAAGCCGCCATTCATTTCTTCTCTCCAGCAGCGTTCGTTGGAGAGAAGGAATGAAAAATCATTGTTTTTTTATTTTTTTTGCGGTTGAAATAAAGTTCCCTGTAACCTACCCCCTCCCACCCCCTGTGCGTCCGCCCGCTGGAAATAAAATACTCACCCAGCTCCCTCGATGCTTCCTCTCAGCGTCACAGCTTGTCCTGTATGAGCGGTCACGTGGTACCGCTCATTACAGTGATGAATATGCAGCTCCACCTCCCATAGGGGTCACCCATAGGTTACCGGGAACTGTATTTCAACCGTAAAAAAAATAAAAAACCAATGATTTTTCATTCCTCTCCAGCGAACGCTGCTGGAGAGAAGAAATGAATGGCGGCTTCAGCACCCAAAGCAGGGGACAGCGCTTACTGTAGCGCTGTCTCCTGCACGGTCCGTGTGGTACCCAGTCGGCACACGGGCAGCACACGGCTGCCGCACGTGTGCCACACTGATGTGCCACGTGAGCTCACGGACACACGGACATGGATAACTCCGGTACAGATTTTTCCGGTACCGGAATTATCTAGACGTGTGAGACTGGCCTTATGCATTAATAATTATAATATGCATAATCACCAGGACGTACACAGTATGTCCAAGATCGGGAAGTCTTTCCCAACCAAGACATACTGGGTACGTCCAAGGTCATGAAGGGGTTAAAGAGTAGCCATCATTTTCATTTTTATCTCATTAATCAATAGTACACATGAAAATAATCAACTTTGTAATAATACAGTTGTGTGAAAAAATGTTTGCCCCTTTCTGATTTCCTATTCCTTTGCATGTTTATGACACTTAAATGTTTCAGATCACCAAACAAATTTAAATATTAGCTTTTAAATGAAGGTTTTTATTAAGGGGATAAGAAGCAGGGCCCTGTGTGAAAAAGTGATTCCCCACCCTTAAAACATAAATTGACTGTGGTTTATCACATCTTTTGGGAGTTCAAATTCCCTGGCTACACCTAGGCCTGATGATTACTGCCACACCTGTTCTCAATTAAACAATCACTTAAATAGGACCTGTCTGACAAAGTGATGTAGACCAAAATATCTTCAAAAGCTAAACATCATGCCACGATCTCAAGATCTCAAGAAATTCTGGAACAAATGAGAAACAATGTAATTGAAATCTATCAGTCTGGAAAAGGTTATACAGCCATTTCTCAAGCTTTGGGACTCAAGCGAACCATGGTGAGAGCCATTATCTACAAATGGGGATAACATAGAACAGTGGTGAACGTTTGCAGGATTGTGCGGCTGACTAAAATTACCCCAAAAGCGCAACAACGACTCATGCAAGAGGTCAAAAAATACCCCACAACAACATCAAAAGAACTGAAGTGTTCACTTGCCTCAGTTATTCTGAGTGTTCATTACTCCACCATAAGAAAGGAACTGGGCAAAAATGGTCTGCATGGCAGAGTTCCAAGACAAAATCCAGTACTGTTGATGAGCCCCAAGACTTGTGGGAGAATACTCTGTGGACTGATGAGACAGAAGTCGAACTTTTTGGATGGTGTATGTCTCATTATATTTCGCGTAAAAGTAACATAGCATTTTCGAAAAGGAACATCATATCAACAGTAAAATATGGTCTACCAAAAAATCCTGAAGGAGAATGTCTGGCCATCTGTTTGTGACCTCAAGCTGAAGCAGACTTGGGTTATGCAGGAGGATAATGATCCAACACACACCAGCAAATCCACCTCTAAATGGCTTAAGAAAAACAAAATTAAGACTTTGCAGTGGCCTAGTTAAAGTCCTGATTAGTGTTGAGCGATACCTTCCGATACTCAAAGGTATCGGTATCGGATGGTATCGGCCGATATCCAAAAAATATCGGATATCGCCGATACCGATACCCGATACCAATACAAGTGAATGGGACCCAAGTATCGGAAGGTATCCTGGATGGTTCCCAGGGTCTGAAGGAGAGGAAACTCTCCTTCAGGCCCTGGAATCCATATTCATGTAAAAAATAAAAATAAAAAATATGGATACACTCACCCCTCCGGCGGCCCCTGGACCTTACCGATGTAACCGGCACCCTCCGTTCCTAAGAATGAGCAGTGAAGGACCTTTGATGACGTCGCGGCTTGTGATTGGTCGCGTGACCGCTCATGTGACCGCTCACGCGACCAATCACAAGCCGCGACATCATTGCAGGTCCTAAACTCCTCATTCTTAGGAATGGAGGCTGCCGGTTACATCGGTAAGGTCCAGGGGCCGCCGGACGGGTGAGTATATCCATATTTTTTATTTTAATTCTTTATTTTTTACATGAATATGGATCCCAGGGCCTGAAGGAGAGTCTCCTCTCCTCCAGACCCTGGGAACCATACACTGGGAACTTCCGATTCCGATTTCCGATATCACAAAAATATCGGAACTCGGTATCGGAATTCCGATACAGCAAATATCGGCCGATACCCGATACTTGCGGTATCGGAATGCTCAACACTAGTCCTGATCTTAATCTGATTGAAATGCTGTGGCATGACCTTAAAAAGGCAGTTCATGCTTGGAAACCCTCCAATGTGGCTGAATTATAACAATTCTGCAAAGATGAGTGTGCCAAAATTTCTCCAAAGCATTGTGAAAGGGTCATTGCCATTTACCACAAACACTTGACTGCAGTTGTTGCAACTGCCAAACCAGTTATTAGGTTTAGGGGCATTTCTTCATACATGGCCCTGTAGGTTAGGATTTTTTCCCTTAATAATAAAGACCTTAATTGAAAAACTGCTTTTAGTGTTTAGTTGCGTTATCTTTGTCTAATATTTAAATTTGTTTGATGACCTGAAACATTTAAGTGTGACAAACATGCATAAGAATAGGAACTGCCCAACCAGTTATTAGGCTTAAGGGGCATTTCTTCACACAGGGCCCTGTAGGTTTGGATTTTTTTCCCTTAATAATAAAGACATTCATTTAAAAACTGCTTTTTGTGTTTACTTGCATTATCTTTGTCTAATATTTAAATTTGTTTGGTGATCTGAAACATGTGTGACAAACATGCATAAAAATAGGAAATCAGGAAGGGGCAAAAGCAGTTTTTTCAAACAACTGTATCTTTTTAAAGAAATGTACTTCTTTCTCTTCCAAAATTGATCAGTCATTATCAAAATTCTCATTTCTGAGGTAAAATCTGTATTCAGTGGAGACAGACTTCGTCATTACTGACATAAAAGATGGCAGTTACTAAGAATATAATTTTATGTAGATAGCAGGAGGGAGGATCTAGAGGCAAATCTCTGCCCTCCTCCTCTTTCTTCTATCTAGATATCCAAGAAGCATTGTTTCTCCTTGCAGAGATTGACATGCTAAGCATGCCGAGATAAGGAGACTTAAAGCCACAATGCTCCTCTGGGAAATATGCAAATTGTCTTTTCAGAGAGGAAGAGGACTAGAACTCTAATGCCACCTATTGAAAGTAGCAATCCTAAAAGTCAATGTTGACCCTTTATTGAGCCTTGTCACATGACTAAATTAAAGACAAACCAGAATCTCAATTTGCAGACACTGTGTTTCGGGGTACCGTCCCTTGTCATTGCAAAGTGGAGATCTGGTTTGACTGAGTGAGAGGAGTCTAAGAAACAATTTGCATATTTCCCAGAGGAGCATTGCGTCTTTAAGACTCCTCATCTTGGCATGCTTAGCATGTCAATCTCTTCAAGGAGAAATTATACTTCTTGGATACCGGTCAGATGCCTCTCACTCAGCCAAACCAGATCTCCACTTTGCATTGATGAGGGGCAATACCCCGAAACACAGTGTCTGCAAATTGAGATTCTGGTTTGGCTTTTATCCTAAGTGTTGTGACAAGGCTCGTTAAAGGGTCGACATTGACTTGTAGGATTGCTACTTCCAATAGGTGGTACTAGAGTTCTAGTCCTCTTCCTCTCTGAAGCTTCTATCTAGATAGAATCTCATCAGTAGCAACTGGCATCTCTTATGTCAGCAATGGGAAAGTCTGTCTTCACTTAATACCGAATTTACCTCAGAATTGAAGCACATTTCTCTGATAAAATACACTCACCGGCCACTTTATTAGGTACACCTGTCCAACTTCTTGTTAACACTTAATTTCTAATCAGCCAATCACATGGCGGCAACTCAGTGCATTTAGGCATGTAGACATGGTCAAGACAATCTCCTGCAGTTCAAACCGAGCATCAGTATGGGGAAGAAAGGTGATTTGAGTGCCTTTGAACGTGGCATGGTTGTTGGTGCCAGAAGGGCTGGTCTGAGTATTTCAGAAACTGCTGATCTACTGGGATTTTCACGCACAACCATCTCTAGGGTTTACAGAGAATGGTCCGAAAAAGAAAAAAAATCCAGTGAGTGGCAGTTCTGTGGGCGGAAATGCCTTGTTGATGCCAGAGGTCAGAGGAGAATGGGCAGACTGGTTCGAGCTGATAGAAAGGCAACAGTGACTCAAATCGCCACCCGTTACAACCAAGGTAGGCCTAAGAGCATCTCTGAACGCACAGTGCGTCGAACTTTGAGGCAGATGGGCTACAGCAGCAGAAGACCACACCGGGTACCACTCCTTTCAGCTAAGAACAGGAAACTGAGGCTACAATTTGTACAAGCTCATCGAAATTGGACAGTAGAAGATTGGAAAAACGTTGCTTGGTCTGATGAGTCTCGATTTCTGCTGCGACATTCGGATGGTAGGGTCAGAATTTGGCGTAAACAACATGAAAGCATGGATCCATCCTGCCTTGTATGGAGCATCTTTGGGATGTGCAGCCGACAAATCTGCGGCAACTGTGTGATGCCATCATGTCAATATGGACCAAAATCTCTGAGGAATGCTTCCAGCACCTTGTTGAATCTATGCCACGAAGAATTGAGGCAGTTCTGAAGGCAAAAGGGGGTCCAACCCGTTACTAGCATGGTGTACCTAATAAAGTGGCCGGTGAGTGTATATTACAAAGTAACTGTCATGTGTAATATTGACTAATAATCAAATCAACGATTACACTTTAATCAAGGAAAATGATGATGTGCCATTCCAGACTCCATACCGCGGCAGACAATGCATGGCGCTAGTGGATAGAGGAATGAAGAATAGAACATTGTTACTTCTAGTTATGGCACAGACTACTGGAGCAGCCTGTTCTGGCTACATGCGGATGCTAGAAGATGAGTATGCCTATACATTTTTGTTGAGGCCAGACAACCACTATAAATTCCTTTGTTCTTGGTAAAAAATAAAATGGTACCATATTGGGGTTCTCAATATGTTTTTTTCCTGTGTGGCTCCCTCTTTTCTACACCACTCTTTTGGCATTGTAAATATGAAAAGGTTACATTTGAATATAACAATAGACAGTATATAACAATATACATATATATTTAGACTGTATATTGTGTAAAACTGGTGCCCACGATCAGAGTACTAAGCACATTCTAAATAGTTTCCTTTATTAAATAGTTTGACTCGGGTTATGATTTTTTTTTTTGTATACGCCTTATGCAGTATGTACAAAATATATATAATTGGTAATCTTATAAATGGTCCTCTGTATGTAGGAATCTTCTAGTTCTAAACCAGCATTGCAAACATTAGCATGGAGAGACCTAGGGTAAATAATTTCAGGAAGCATTGAAAAGAATAGAGACTTTCATTTTTCTCGCTGAATGGAAAATAATAAACTATTGTTTGATTTTGTGTGTTTTGCCTCCTTTTCTTATAGAAAATAGACGACTTGCTGCTTTCCTTGCTATATTTAGATTCAAATGACTATTTGTGGTTAAAGACTTTGACTACTTAACTTGCGTTATTCCCAGTAGAGTCTTACTTGCATTAAGATGTTTTATTGTTCACAATTTATGTTCATATCGGTATGCTTTCAGCTACTGCAAGATACATACTCAGGTAAATTAAAATTTGGAAGCAGCCTGGTAGTCAACTGGATTCTTATATTTCTATTGTCTTGACATTTTATGCATTAGACCATTCACCGCATTTTATTGAAACATTCAGCCTTTTTATCAGCAAAATATACCAAGTTAATCTACAAAAAAAGTCACTTTCCAATAAGAAGTGTATTTATAGTGTAAATTAGATAATTTTTTAAACTCATTCCAGTGCTTTACGGGAAAGCGATAGTGGTAAAGTTCAAGCTCATCTAGAGTGGGTCTAGATCTCCTTCACTCGTGACTATACTTATGGGATCTGTGGTTAATGGCTGTTAATGTGTAGTACTCTGAAGACCAGTGGTATAATAAAATAGAGAAAGACTGCTGTAAAATGGAAAAGTTGACCTTTTAGGGGTTTATAATAAACATGTTATAAATGGGTTCTGATCTACAAATGAAATATATTAGATATCTTATATACATTAAATTTATGAGCTGTTAATTATTGTTCAATTCAAAGAGAACCTGAAAGAGATATCATCATACAAAATGCCCACATTATTATCCCTTCACCCCAAAACTAGATCCTAGACATTGAAAATGATTTATAGAGGGGAAATAAAGGGTTTGTCTGGTCCAAATTGATAAATCTTCAGTCACTCTGTGTGACTGCAGACTTATGAATGCCCCCAGTATATACACTGTGCACTGCAAGGATTCGCCAGTTTCTGACCCAGAACTGGAGGGTATGTATGAGTTATGCATACTCCCGGCCAGAACCCATCAAGTAGGCGCGACTTCGCTCCATACACTTGTATTGAGCGAGGCCGAGCCCTGACTACTGATGTGGTGTTCAGTTGGTGTGGTCGACTACAGGGTGCAGCCTCGCTTTATAAAAGTGTATGGAAAAAGGCCATGCCCACTGGAAGGGCTCTGGCTAGGAGTATGTATCATGTATATACATATCCTCAGGTCCCGACTCAGAAAGTGGAGAATCCTTGCAGTGCACATTGCACTGGGTGGATTCAGAAGTCTACAGTGACACATAGTGACTGCAGACTGATCTATTTGGACAGACAATCCATTTAAAGATTGAGGCACCTACATTAGGTTTATATTTAAGTACTTTTTGCATTTTATAATAGCCTACTAATATCAATTATATTCATTATTCATTTGATTTATACTATACAGTGTTTATATATATTTTTGAACTGATATAGATTTATTCTATGAGCGTCACTTGGAGTTGTGTGCGCTGTCTTATTTGGTCATTTTTCCATCCCCACTATAGTTGTATTCTTGATTAAAACAGTTGTATAATTTTATTTAATTCACTTTCTGCTGTCGTTTTATTCTTCTTTCTTGTATTTATGTTTACTGATGAGTCTTTAATTGGTCCTTAATACACATGTGGTTGTAGTAGGGAATTTTCCTCTTATACTTGTGTGATTCTGCTCTATTTCTATACTACTTACATGTGTATTTAAATTTTCTTTTTGAGTTTTTCTCAATAACCATTTAAAAGACTGGCAGATCGATTCACTGTACTCCTGTCTATCGGTCAGGTCAGTAGTCTCTGAACTCTGGAAAGGAGGCTCATGAATCAGCCTCATCCACAAGGTCATTTATAAAGAGAATACAAAGAATTCGTCCTAACACAGCTCCTTGTGGTCCACATTGCTGATTTTTCTCATTTAGAGAACGTACCGTTAACAATTATTCTTTGTTTCCTGTCCCTTAACCAGTTTTTTACACACGTGCCTAAACTGTTCCCTAGTCCCTGCTGTTGAAGCTTCAGTACAAGGCAGCATTGTGGTAAAGTAAAAAAATAAAGATTATTAAAGTATCAAATGCCTTTGCAAAGTCCAGATACATTAAATCTACTGCATGAGCAGCATCCAGATTTGCATTTATGACCTGATAAATACACAGCATGCTTGTTAGGCATAATTTATTTTTAATGAACCAATACTGGTTGTCAGTTATTATGCTGTTCTCTGCAATATATTTTTGCAAGGCATCCCTTATAATGCCCTCAAATATTCTGAACGCTATTGATGTATGGACCCATCTTTTTACCTTTCTTAAAATAGGCACCATATCAGCCATTTTTTAATCTTGTGGCACTGACCCTTTTACAAAAGAGTTTAAGAAGATGAGCTATAGTGGTCTTTTAATTACTGAACTCAACTCCCTCTATATCTGTGGATGAATGCCATCTGGCCCTGGGGCTTTGTCAATATTTAATTTGCTCAGACACAGCTGTACTTCTCCTTGTGTTAATTTAGTTATATTGGGTGGTGAACTCTGATTTCTGCTTGCTGACTGGTACCTGGCACACGCAGTTCATTGCAAAACACAGCTGAAAATTTATCTCAGCCTTCTTTTTGCTCTATACAATTATATTGCTATGGTATATATGGTATATCTTTTATGGGTGTTTTCTCTTTGGCATTAACATATTTATATTATATTGGGGAGATTTATTTTAATGTCGTTTGGTGATTTCATTCGTTATTAGTGTTGAGCATTCCGATACTGCAAGTATCGGGTATCGGCCGATACTTGCTGTATCGGAATTCCGATACCGAGATCCGATATTTTTGTGATATCGGGTATCGGTATCGAAACAACATTAATGTAAAAATGTGTAAAAGAGAGAATTAAAATAAAAAATATTGCTATACTCACCTCTCCGACGCAGCCTGCACCTTACCGAGGGAAGCGGCAGCGTTCTTTGTTTAAAATTCGCGCTTTTCTTTCCTTTACATGAGTCCCGGCTTGTGATTGGTTGCGTGCCGCCCATGTGACCGGGACGCAACCAATCACAGCAAGCCGTGACGTAATTTCAGGTCCTTCAGGATTTTAAAATTACGTTCCGGCGTTGTGATTGGTTGCGTCGCAGTCACATGGGAGACGCAACCAATCACAAGCTGTGACGTCACGGGAGGCTGGACACGCGCGCATTTTAAAATGGGCGCGTGTCCAGCCTCCCGTGACGTCCCGGCTTGTGATTGGTTGCGCCGCGGTCAACCAATCACAAGCCGGGAGGCTGGACACGCGCCCATTTTAAAATTTTAAAATGCGCGCGTGTCCAGCCTCCCGGCTTGTGATTGGTTGACCGCGGCGCAACCAATCACAAGCCGGGACGTCACGGGAGGCTGGACACGCGCCCATTTTAAAAAGCGCGCGTGTCCAGCCTCCCGTGACGTCACGGCTTGTGATTGGTTAATGGCGGCCATGTTGCCGGGACGCGGACCAATCACAGCAAGCCGTGACGTAATTTCGTCACGGCTTGCTGTGATTGGTCCGCGTCCCGGCAACATGGCGCCGTGACCAATCATAAGCCGGGACGTCACTGGAGGCTGGACACGCGCGCTTTTTAAAATGGGCACGTGTCCAGCCTCCCGTGACGTCCCGGCTTGTGATTGGTTAATGGCGGCCATGTTGCCGGGACGCGGACCAATCACAGCAAGCCGTGACGTAATTTCGTCACGGCTTGCTGTGATTGGTCCGCGTCCCGGCAACATGGCCGCCCTGACCAATCACAAGCCGGGACTTCACGTAACCAAGTAAAAGCGCGAATTTTAAACAAACAACGCTGCCGGTTCCCTCGCTGAGGTCCAGGCTGCGTCGGAGAGGTGAGTATAGCGATATTTTTTATTTTAATTCTTTCTTTTACACATTTATATGGATCCCAGGGCCTGAAGGAGAGTTTCCTCTCCTTCAGACCCTGGGAACCATCAGGAATACCGTCCGATACTTGAGTCCCATTGACTTGTATTGGTATCGGGTATCGGTATCGGATTGGATCCGATACTTTGCCGGTATCGGCCGATACTTTCCGATACCGATACTTTCAAGTATCGGACGGTATCGCTCAACACTATTCATTATAGTTATCTTTGCTAGCATGAGCAGCTCACAGCTCTGCAGTTTCTTCTCACTTCCTGATTGCTTGGAAGGCAGCTGCTTCTTTTTGTGTAACAGTTCTGGGGAGCAGCTTCATAGAATCATAGAATGGTAGAGTTGGAAGGGACCTCCTGGGTCATCTGGTCCAACCCTCTGCTCAAAGCAGGATTCCCTAAATCATCCCAGACAGATGTCTGTCCAGCCTCTGTTTGAAGACTTCCATGGAAGGGGAACTTGTGGCAGCCTGTTCCACTCATTGATCACCCTGTCAAAAAGTTTTTTCTAATATCTAATCTGTGTCTCCTCCCATTCAGTTTCATACCAATGCTTCTAATCTTTCCTTGTGCAAATGAGAATAAAGATGATCCTTCTACAATGTGACAGCCCTCGAGATATTTGTAGACAGCTATTAAGTCTCCCCTCAGTCTTCTTTTTTGCAAGCTAAACATTCCCAAATTGTGTAACCGTTCCTCATAGGACATGGTTTGCAGACCGCTTACCATTCTTGTCGCTCTTCTGTGAACTTGCTCCAGTTTGTTGATGTATTTTTGAAAATATGGTGCCCAAAACTGGATTCCTCACAGTATTCCAGGTGAGGTCTGACCAAAGTAATGACTTGATCTAGACTGTATGCTTCTGCCAATACATCCCAGAATTGCATTTGCCTTTTTTTGCTGCTGCATCACACTGTTGACTCATGTTCAGTTTATGATCTATCAGTATACCCAAGTCTTTTTTCACATGTGCTGTTGCTTAGCACTATTCCTCCCATTCCTCCTCTGATTTATTCTGCTACTACACATGAAAGGTCTGTCAGTGTTTTTTCCTTTGTTGTTTATTCAGTATTAAGTCAGTTGGCTGTATGCTTTTTAGCCTACCATTTTACTTATCTGTCTCATGCAATTGCTACCCCCAATGTTTGTGGTCTCACCTTTCTTTGCAGGTACTTCCTGTGTGTTGTAAGTGCCATTACTTGCCCACCTTTTATCTTTTGCCTCATTAAAAATCACATTTTATATTTTCAACTTTTGTTCTATTATTTGTTATGACCTTTTTGTTCATTTTTTCTGCCTTATTGACACAATCTGTAGCTGACATTAGTCTCCATTTCATCTATTTTGCTTGCAAGACATCTTGCATTTGCCAGCAGACATTTATTACTATTAGCACATTTATTACTCCTACTCACCTCCCCAGTTTCCTTGCACCTTAAAAATCCTCATTGACCCCTACTGTTTCCCTCTCTTTGTCTACTCTATCTCCTTTTCTACACATCCAACCTCCTTATTTCTAGATCAGGGTTTAAAAGCGTCTCCATCCGTCTGACTATTTTTTCCACCAGCACTCTCCCCATTGAGGCGTAGCCTATCCCTTCTGTAGAGCCTGTAGCCAAATGAAAAGTCATCCTAGTCTCCTTGACCCCAAAGCCTTCATGCACAAATTTCTAATCCACTTATTTAACTCCCTAAGTTCCTGCTGTCTTTCTATTGATACTCATGCACTTGCAGTACACATTTGTTTTATTAGTTAATATTTATTGTACAAGAACATTTAAGATGCGGGAGCCATGTCGACCAGTTTTATAATCTATATACTGACTTCTACAGTTAGAAAAGACACTTCACATACTTGAATCATGGCTTGGAATCTCCAATTGTATCTCCAGAAGTGTTCTTTTGCTCCATTTGAATAGATCAGTAGTGAATAACTGACCTTCCTTAGCTATAGATATAGCAAAAGAAACAGTGTGATCTTCAATGTGTTTTTCTATGGCTGCAGATGTCCTATTCATGCAGCAGTTATATTTTAGGTACATAACTTCTTCCAGTAAGATTTGGCACCCATAATGAAGGCAAATGTTATTTTTTTTATCATTTCAGTTTTTCTATAAAAGTTTGGAAATGTAAAAACTGCATCTATTTTATTAGAAGTTTCCAAATAGTTCTCAATTAATTTATGTGATCACGAAATAAGAAATTATTTTAATTGTGATTTTGTATTAAAGCAGATGGTGTATTTAGTATTTTCCTTAGTATATCCTTATGACTTTATGTACTCTCAATATATGAGGATTGTACCTTCGTACAAAAAGCTTACATTGTGCCAATTTTCACTTGTAAGAAAAATTAAGCAGTTAAACTCTATTTTCAATTTTTACCCCTGAATTCATCTCATCATAGATATTTCCCATTTTATTAGTTTTCTTGCTGCCATCCTGTTCCTTTTGCATTATCTTTAGTTTTTTTTCACTCAGTACCTATTTGCACCAAAGGGGGTTGAGTGCTTTATAGCTTGGAAAATTAGAAGAGGCACAAGCTTATAGACAACTGTATGATTTTTAGAAACACATATTTCATTTGGACTTTAAATTACTGCATCTGTAACGTATCCAAATTTCATTCAATTTGTAGAGAATTTGCAAAGGGCCCAATATAAAGCTTCCTAATTCAGATGTAGAGAAGTTTGGACTATATAAAGTTCTCAGTTACTAGTGGAAAAATATATTTGTGTGTTGTATTATTTGGCAAGCCAACGGATAAGTGGGTTGGTCAATTTGGTTATGGAGATGGTATGCCATTTCAAATATAATATACAATGTAGTGTTCCTTGAAGTTTGAATGGTTTCCACTTATGGATGGAAGAAAGAATGCAGGTATACACAGTAGAAGGTTCAATAATTTAGCTAAGGTCGGGGTCACACTAGAGAGGAATACGGACGTATGAGAGGCACCAAAAAAAACACATTGCACACTGACCAATGTTTCTCTATGGGGCAGCTCCTATCTGGCGTATATTTCTCGGCCGTATTTTACGGGCTGAGAAAATCGCAGCATGCTGCGTTTGTCAGCGTATTGCGCAAAAAATCCACCAATGAAAGTCTATGGGGGCGAGAAAAATACGGATTACACACGGACCATGCGTGTGACTTGCGAGAAATACGCAACAGTGTTCTATAGAAAAGCCGGTAATTCAGCGCGGTGTACAGTAAAATCACACTGACAGGTTAGAAAAGAATAGAGAAAATAAATGTCTACACATAGTATAGATATATATATATGTCATTGACACACACATATATATGTATATATTTATATTTAATACAGAGCTAGATAGCATAAAAGCCGGTAATTCAATTGCCGGCTTTTGCTATCTCCTTATCAAACCGGACAGGATATGAGACATGGTTTACATACAGTAAACTATTTCATATCCCTTATTTTTTTACATATTCTTCACTAATAATGTTACAAGTGTATGTGTGCAAAATTTGGGAGCTCTAGGTGTTAAAATAAATGGTTAAATCACGGAAAAAACTGGCTAGGGCTCCCGCGCAATTTTCTCCTCCAGAGTGGGAAAGCCAGTGACTGAGGGCAGATATTAATAGCCTAGAGAGGGACCATGGATATTGCCCCCCCAGCTAAAAACATCTGCCCCCGGCCACCCCAGAAAGGGTGCATCTGTAAGATGCATCTATTCTGGCACTTAGCCACTCTCTTCCCACTCCAGAGTAGCGGTGGGATATGGGGTAATAAAGGGTTAATGCCACCTTGCTACTGTAAGTTGACATTAAGCCAGGTTAATAATGGAGAGGTGTCAATAAGACATCTATCCATTATTAACCCAATAGTAATAAAGGGTTAAAAAACACACACACATTATGAAAAAAAGTATTTTAATGAAATAAATACACATGGTGTTATAATAGCTTTATTATACGCTCAATTCAAATGATGACCCTTGTCTTTTGAAAAAAAGTTAAAAAATACAAACAACAATATCCCATACCTGTCCGCTGTACAGTCATGTCCCACGATGTAAATCCATCAGAAGCAGTTAAATAATTTTACAACCAGGAGCCTGCTAATGCAGCTGTCGCCCCTGACTGTAAAAACTGGGAAATGAATGGAATGCAGGGGAACGTAGCTACCTAGACTTGCGGTGCAACGCCCCCTGCTGGCATAACTTCATATGAACTCGAGCATGGGAAAATATTCTCAAAAATTCCTACGAGAGATACAGCTCAGCAGACAGTATCATATGGGAGAGGATGAGATACAGCTCAGCAGATGGGATCACACAGGAAAGTATTAGATACACAGCTCAGCAGGCAGTATCACACAAGACAGGTTTAGATACACAGCTCAGCAGACAGTATCACACAGGATAGGATTAGATACACAGCTCAGCAGTCAGTATCACAGGAGAGGATTAGATACACAGCTCAGCAGTCAGTATCACACAGGAGAGGATTAGATACATGGCTCAGCAGTCAGTATCACACAGGAGAGGATTAGATACACGGCTCAGCAGATGGGATCACACAGGATAGGATTAGATACAGCTCAGCAAACAGCATGACACAGGAGAAGATTAGATACAGGGCTCAGCAGATGAGATCACACAGGATAGGATTAGATACAGCTCAGCAGATGGGATCACACAGGATAGGATTAGAACCAGCTCAGCAGATGGGATCACTGGAGAGAGTGAGACTCACCCTGCTCGCCCGCCGCCTCCACCTTCTCGTTCGTCGTCTGCCCCCACATGGCACACCGCACGTTGCTCTGCTCCGGAGTGAGGAAGTAGAGCAGCGTGTGACGTCAGGACCATGAAGCTCCTGGGCCAGCCGCAGCTTAAAGGTACAGTGCCAATTTCCATTCACCGGATGCATTAACAACACTGTAGGTGTATCTTTAAAACACCACAGTGTTGTTATGCATCGGGCATTCGGAAGCTTTGAACAAAATGTCCAGGGGCCCGATGAGGAGAAGCAAAGAGAGGTGGGCCTGAGCGGACCAGGCTGCCAGCGTTTTCGGGCCCCTTTTTTGCTTCTAATCACCTGGCCCCATACAGTAGTAAGGGCAGTAATGCCCTGATGGCGGCCCTGGCTGGCAATGTCCTCAGCAGGCCCTCTTTTACTTTGGCACCGTCTCTTTGCCTCTGTAAAGCTTGTCTTTCTGTACTTGGACTACCAACCACGGTTATCATGTCACAGTCTCTTATACACTGGCACCAGTCTACTAGGCATTTCTGGAACTACGCTTCTCTTCTCACCAATGTATCAGAATATAGTCTCCTCTGGCGTGGTGACTCTGCATCCCTCTGGTATTCCTAATCTCTCATTTTTGTGGCAGATGCATTTCATAGTCTAAAATGTCTTTGCTGTGACAATCTTTGTCTTTGTATGATGGTACCCTCATTTAAATGAGCTGGTTTCCTTCACCAAGGACAAACTAAAACTACTGAAGCTCACACTAGAGCTTTTTACGGGCACTAATGTGTCGCTTTAAAGCACTGGAGTGGCAAATCTTATCACGTTCTACTCACCCTGCATGCTAGCTAACTATGGGACAGAGATTTCCTTTGTACTGCATGTCCTCTGCCATTCTCTGTCATCTGCATTTGACTTGAAATTTTTAGCTTATATACTCTCTGGATGCTGTCAGTCAGAATAGAGATGCATGCTAATGCCAATCCCACCCTACCTTGTGACCATCCGTGCCATGCCACTTTGAACTTAATTCAAACGTAAAGAACCATTCCAGAGTTTTTTCCCTTTGTTAGGAATCACATATGTGAGCGTACTGCATACTGCATGTAGCTTTGTTCTTAGTCTCAGACTTGTATTGAGAAAAGTCACAGATTACTGACTAACATGAAGATGGATTTTCTGCTAGCACTGCTCAGTGCATGATTTTACTAACTCCCCTCTCCCGCCCTCTGACCACAACTTTCTTTTATTCTCTGTTAAGAACTGTCACCCCGCTCAGTGCACCCCCACTTACCACACTTGTAGGAATATACGAGCCATTAATACCCAGAAACTTCTGAAGAATTTGAAGTCATCATTGGCTCCAATCTCCTCCCTCTCATGTCGTGACTCTGCTATGAAACATAATAGTGAAACATTGGAAAATGCCCTGGATGAAGCTGCACCTCCTACATTTAGAACAACTTTGAAGAGATGGCGACAATTTTGGCACATGTTGCAAACATGTTTTCTCCAGCTGTGCTCCAGGTGTGCCAAACATCTGTGGAGAATATCAAATCTGGTCAAAGATTTCATCTATTTAAAATTTATGCTTAAAACATACAAATCTGCCCTTCACCTCTCCAAATAAAACTACTTCAACACCCTTATCACTGCACTATCCAGCAATCCTAAATGAGTCCTTGACATGTATATATTGTCTCCCTACATCACCCCTGCATTACTACGCAATACTAACGATTGTCTTTCTGCTGTCTCCAATGTTGTTTACTCCATCTATCTAAAGCTGAATCAAAAACTGAACTCCTTGTGTTTCCTCCCTCCACTAACTAACCTATGCCTGATATTGCCAGTTCCGTGTGTCGTTCTACCATTACTCCTTGACAACATGCCCGCTGTCTTGGGGTCATATTTGATTCAGATTTTTCATTCACACATACATGCAATCACTCGCTCGCTCATGTCCCCTACACCTCAAAAATCTCTAGAATCTAACCTTTTCTTACCTTTGACTCTGCTAAAATGCTTACTGTTGTTCTTATTCATTCTCATCTGGACTATTGCAACTTTCTACTCATCGGTCTCCCTCTTACTGAACTCTCCCATCTCCAATTATTCCTGAATGCAGCAACCAGAATCAAATTCCTTTCCAACCGCTACACTGATGCTTCCACCCTCTGCCAGTTGTTGCAATGGTTGTCCATCCACTGCAGAATCCAATATAAACTTATCACTCTCACCCATAGAGTTCTCCATGGTTCAGCACCACCCTAAATCTCTCATCTCATTCTACCACCCTACCTGTACCCTCCGTTCTGCTAATAAGCTAAGACTAACATCCTCAATCCGAACCCCACAATCTTGTCTCTAAGATTTATCACATGCTGCACCAATTTTCTGAAATGCATTATGCAGGACAATTCGATTGATTCCCAGTATGCACAATTTTAGTCATGGCCTAAAGATGCATTTCTTTAGACTGGCCTATCGTGTCACCTCAATTAATAATAATAATAATAATAATTTTTATTTATATAGTGCCAACATATTCCGCAGTGCTTTACAACTTATAGAGGGGACTTGTACAGACAATAGACATTACAGCATAACAGAAATCACAGTTCAAAACAGATACCAGGAGGAATGAGGGCCCTGCTCGCAAGCTTACAAACTATGAGGAAAAGGGGAGACACGAGAGGTGGATGGTAACAATTGCTTTAGTTATTTGGACCAGCCATAGTGTAAGGCTCGGGTGTTCATGTAAAGCTGCATGAACCAGTTAACTGCCTAAGTATGTAGCAGTACAGACACAGAGTGCTATTAACTGCATAAAGTGTATGAGAACATGATGCGATGAACCTGATTGTTTCTTTTTTTATTTTTTTTTTTAAATAGGCCACACAGGGATAGTTAGGTTAATACATTGAGGCTGTAGGCCAGTCTGAACAAATGAGTTTTTAGGGCATGCTTAAAACTGTGGGAATTGGGGATTAATCGTATTAACCTAGGGAGTGCATTCCAAAGAATCGGCGCAGCACGTGTAAAGTCTTGGAGACGGGAGTGGGAGGTTCTGATTATTGAGGATGCTAACCTGAGGTCATTAGCGGAGCGGAGGGCACGGGTAGGGTGGTAGACTGAGACCAGAGAGGAGATGTAGGGTGGTGCTGAGCCATGGAGTGCTTTGTGGATGAGGGTAGTAGTTTTGTACTGGATTCTGGAGTGGATGGGTAGCCAGTAGTGTTGAGCATTCCGATACCGCAAGTATCGGGTATCGGCCGATACTTGCGGGTATCGGAATTCCGATACCGAGATCCGATACTTTTGTGGTATCGGGTATCGGTATCGAAACAACATTAATGTGTAAAAGAAAGAATTAAAATAAAAAATATTGCTATACTCACCTCTCCGACGCAGCCTGGACCTTACCGAGGGAACCGGCAGCCTTCTTTGCTTAAAATGCGCGCGTTTCCTGCCTCCCGTGACGTCACGGCTTGTGATTGGTCGCGTGCCGCCCATGTGGCTGCGACGCGATCAATCACAGCAAGCCGTGACGTAATTTTCAGGTCCTGAATGCCTAATTCTAGGCATTCAGGATTTGAAAATTACGTTACGGCTTGTGATTGGTCGCATCGCGGTCACATGGGCGACGCAACCAATCACAAGCCGTGACGTCACGGGAGGCAGGAAACGTGCGCATTTTAAAATTACGTCACGGCTTGTGATTGGTTGCGTGCCGCCCATGTGACCACGACGCGACCAATCACAGCAAGCCGTGACGTAATTTCAGGTCCTGAATGCCTAATTTTGCATTCAGGACCTGAAAATTACGTCACGGCTTGCTGTGATTGGTCGCGTCGCGGCCACATGGGCGGCACGTGACCAATCACAAGCCGTGACGTCACGGAAGGCAGTAAACGCGCGCATTTTAAGCAAAGAACGCTGCTGGTTCCCTCGGTAAGGTCCAGGCTGCGTCGGAGAGGTGAGTATAGCAATATTTTTTATTTTAATTCTTTCTTTTACACATTAATATGGATCCCAGGGCCTGAAGGAGAGTTTCCTCTCCTTCAGACCCTGGGAACCATCAGGGATACCGTCCGATACTTGAGTCCCATTGACTTGTATTGGTATCGGGTATCGGTATCGGATTAGATCCGATACTTTGCCGGTATCGGCCGATACTTTCCGATACCGATACTTTCAAGTATCGGACGGTATCGCTCAACACTAGTAGCCAGTGTAATGACTGGCACAAGGTAGAGGCATCGGTGTAACAGTTGGTGAGGAATATGATCCTGGCAGCAGCATTCAGGACAGATTGGAGCGGGGAGAGTTTGGTAAGAGGGAGGCCGATTAGTAGAGAGTTACAATAGTCCAGACGAGAATGAATAAGTGAGACAGTAAGAGTTTTTGCAGAGTCAAAAGTAAGAAAAGGGCGAATTCTAGAAATGTTTTTGAGACGCAGATAAGAAGAGCGAGCTAGTGATCGGATGTGGGGGTGAATGAAAGCTCGGAATCAAGGATAACCCCAAGGCAGCGGGCATGTTGCTTTGGAGTAATGGTGGAACCGCACACGGAGATGGCAATGTCAGGCAAAGATAGGTTAGTAGAGGGAGAGAACACGAGGAGTTCAGTTTTTGACAGGTTCAGTTTCAGATAGAGGGATGACATGATGTTAGAGTCAGCGGTAAGACAATCACTGGTGTTTTCTAAGAAGGTCGGCGTGAAAGCAGGAGAAGAAGTGTATAATTGGGTGTCGTCAGCATAGAGATGGTACTGGAAACCAAATCTACTGATTGTTTGTCCAATAGGGGCAGTATACAAAGAGAAGAGGAGGGGGCCTAGGACTGATCCTTGAGGAACCCCAACAGTAATGGGAAGGTGAGAGGAGGAGGAACCAGCAAAACATACAGTGAAGGATCGGTCAGAGAAATAGGAGGAGAACCAAGAGAGAACGGTGTCCTTGAGGCCGATGGAGCGGAGCATAGTGAGGAGGAGCTGATGATCCACAGTGTCGAATGCTGCGGAGAGATCCATGAGAATTAGCATGGAGTAGTGACCATTAGATTTAGCTGTTAGTAGGTCATTAGAGACTTTAGTGAGGGCAGTTTCAGTAGAGTGTAAAGAGCGGAAGCCAGATTGAAGATGGTCGAGAAGAGAGTTATCTGAGAGATAGCGGGTAAGACGGGAGTGGACCAGGCGTTCGAGGAGTTTAGAGATGAAGGGAAGATTAGAGACAGGTCTATAATTAGGGGCACAATTTTGGTCGAGGGAGGGTTTTTTAAGTAACGGATGTATGATGGCATGCTTAAATGAGGAGGGAAAAATACCGGAAGTGAGGGAAAGGTTGAATATTTTTGTTAGGTGAGAGGTGACAGCCGGGGAAAGGGACTGGAGGAGATGTGACAGAATGGGGTCACTGGTGCAAGTGGTCGGGCGAGAAGATGCAAGGAGCCTGCTTACTTCTTCTTCTGTAACTGGTTCAAAGTCGGAGAGTGAACTAGATGCAGTGGGGAAGGGAGGACAGTGCATGGTATGAAGAGATTGGGAGATAATTTCCTGTCAAATGTGGTAAATTTTTTCTTTGAAGTAATTGGCCAGATCGTCAGCGCGGAGATCTGTGGTTGGGGCTTGCTCTCTTGGGTTGAGTAGGGACTGGAAAGTGTCAAAGAGACGTTTAGGGTTATTGGACAGCGAGGTGATGAGGGTGTTGAAATAGGTTTGTTTCGAGAGGTGAAGGGCAGAGTTGTATGTTTTTAGCATGAACTTATAATGGATGAAATCTTTGGGTAGATTAGATTTTCTCCACAGACGTTCGGTGCACCTGGAGCACCGCTGCAGGAAACGTGTTTGCAGCGTGTGCCACGGTTGTCGCCGTCTGCGCTGAGTTGTTCTATGTATAGGAGGTGCAGCTTCATCCAGGGCACTTTGCAATTATTTAACTATTCCTGTTTTGCCCATACAAATTTTTCTTCCAAATCAGGACCTTCATCACATCTATTCACACACTCTCCATGCATTTAATACCCCTCTGTGTCTGTACTTGTACACATCCTGGTTCGTGACCGCTTCATGCAGCATTATGTGAATACCTTATTTATTATACTGATGGCTGGACAATACAATACAAGCACTTTTTATCATTTATCTTTCGTGTCTCCCCTATTTCCTCACAGATTGTAAACTTACGAGCAGGTTGCTCACTCCTTTTGGCGTCTGTTGAGTTGTGTTTTTCTATAATGTCTGTATTGTCTGTACAAGTACCCTCTAGTGCTGCGAAATATGTTGGAGCTATAGAAATAAAGTTATTATTATTAAGTGACTTATTTAACACACATTGATCTGGCAGCTACAAAAGGCGTTACATGATGTAGGAGCAACAGGAGAGGGCATAAAATAGATGAAGATGCCGATGGGTGTGTAAGTATGTGACTACATTAAATACGCTCATATAAGTGATCCCTTAGAAAGAGATCGAAAAAAAAAAACGACTGGGGCTTTAAGGACACATGTCATGACCCACACTAATTTGTTGCACATTTGTCACAGCTTTGTTGCAACACACACCTTCTACAATAATATAGTAAAAAAAAAAGTATGGCAATCTAAGCATACGTATCTGAAAGGGACATGATACTAACTAGAAATAACACATTGCTGCAGATATACAGAAATCGTAGCTTAATATTGGGATTGCAAATATTAGCACGGATATGGAAAAAAAATTTGCATTTTAGAGAAATATCTTAAGCAACCACGTGGTTTCTCCAGTGGAACTGATTTAGTGGTAGCCCACAGTGACCAGCAAAGTCATCCCTGAACTCCAGAACATAAGACTGTGCCATCAGTCTTTAATTTTTGTAAGAACGTGGTGTAGCTGTTTTTCAATCGTCTTGCAAACTAGTATTGCTGAGAACAAAATTTTAGATTTAATAGCCATGAAACGAAGCATTAAGATCATATTAGTTGTTGCATAAATAAATGTCGGTTTTGAAAGAATAAATTCAGTAATATCCCTTTAATTTGGTCAGCACCATAACTACCTGGAATAAACTGTTTTTTTATGACACTGCTAAAAACTAACAGCATCAATGCTGTTTGTATAAGTACATTGCATTTAGCAATATGGCAATAGCCATGGAAGTGATAACTTTTAGTTTACGGAAAGTGAGGTAGCCATGGAGACAACAGAGTATGCCGTGTTTGTAGCCCAGGTGTTGTAAGGAAAAAAGTTAATTACTGTGACAGATTTCTGGTTTCACATAAAAGCTACAGTTATATGAAAACGTTTGGGCACCCCTATTAATCTTAAGCTTAATCTTTTATAAAAAATTGTTTTTTTTGCAACAGCTATTTCAGTTTCATATATCTAATAACTGTTGGACACAGTAATGTTTCTGCCTTGAAATGAGGTTTATTGTACTAACAGAAAATGTGCAATCTGCATTCAAACAAAATTTGACAGGTGCATAAGTATGGGCACCTCACCAGAAAAGTCACATTAATATTTAGTAGATCCTCCTTTTGCAAAAATAGCAGCCTCTAGTCGCTTACTGTAGCTTTTAATGAGTTCCTGGATCCTGGAGGAAGATATTTTTGACCATTCCTCTTTACAAAACAATTCCAGTTCAGTTAAGTTTGATGGTCGCCGAGCATGGACAGCCCTCTTCAAATGATCCCACAGATGTTCAATGATATTCAGGTCTGGGGACTGTGATGGCCATTCCAGAACAGTGTAATTGTTCCTCTGCATGAATGCCTGAGTAGATTTGGAGCGTTTTGGATCATTGTCTTGCTGAAAGATCTATCCCCTGCGTAACTTCAACTTTGTCACTGATTCATGAACATTATTGTCAAGAATCTGCTGATACTGAGAGGAATCCATGCGTCCCTCAACTTTAACAAGATTCCCGATGCCGGCATTGGCCACACAGCCCCAAAGCATGATGGAACCTCCACCAAATTTTACTGTGGGTAGCAAGTGTTTTTCTTGGAATGCTGTGTTTTTTTGCCGCCATGCATAACGCCTTTTTGTATGACCAAACAACTCAATCTTGGTTTCATCAGTCTACAGGACCTTCTTCCAAAAAGAAATTGGCTTCTCCAAATGTGCTTTTGCATACCTCAGCCAACTCTGTTTGTGGCGTGCTTGCAGAAACGGCTTTTTTCGCATCACTCTCCCATACAGCTTCTCCTTGTGCAAAGTGCGTTGTATAGTTGACCGATGCACAGTGACACTATCTGCAGCAAGTTGATGCTGCAGCTCTCTGGAGGTGGTCTGAGGATTGTCCTTGACTGATCTCACCATTCTTCTTCTCTGCCTTTCTGATGTTTTTCTTGGCCTGCCACTTCTGGCCTTAACAAGAACTGTACTTGTGTTCTTCCATTTCCTTACTATGTTCCTCACAGTGGAAATTGACAGGTTAAATCTCTTAGACAGCTTTTTGTATCCTTCCCCTGAACAACTATGTTGAATAATCTTTGTTTTCACATCATTTGACAGTTGTTTTGAGGAGCCCATGATGCCACTCTTCAGAGGAGATTCAAACAGGAGAACAACTTGCAAGTGGCCACTTTAAGTAGCTTTTCTCATGATTGCATACACCTGGCTATGAAGTTCAAAGCTCAATAAGGTTACAAAACCAAAAAAAGTGCTTTAGTAAGTCAGTAAAAAGTAGATAGGAGTATTTAAAACAAGAAAATGATAAGGGTGCCCATACTTATGCACCTGTCAAATTTTGTTTGAATGCAGATTGCACATTTTCTGTTAGTACAATAAACGTCATTTCAAGGCAGAAACATTACTGTGTCCAACAGTTATTAGATATATGAAACTGAAATAGCTGTTACAAAAAACAATTTTTATAAAACATTAAGCTTAAGATTAATAGGGGTGCCCAAACTTTTTCATATAACTGTATAATGTGCCATCTGCTACAATATCGTAGGGCTATGATGGTCAGTGCCTAAGTTGGAACCTGCGTTTCAATCTAAATGAGAAAATAATGTGAAAACAAATAAAAGTATTTGCCTTTGCGTAATAGTGATGCCGATATAATGTGACTACTGGATGAAGGTGCTATATGAAGAAAAAGGGCAAAAATACCAAAATATTATAAAAAAATCTAACATTATTCTATATCAAATGCATAAAATATGCAATGTTTCTTAGAGCTGATGTGCACAACTAACGCCAGTGGCAGAGATGTTAAGCATCATATTGCACCTAAACTGAGAGTGGCCTTTTATAAGGGTAGGACCTATTAAAAATGGCATAACTAAATGTATTCAGAACCGCTATACCAAAATCAATCCCTAAGACCAGTTTGTAAAAACTATTTCAGATCAGACCTCTAATTTTTATTAGATCCCAGACCAGACCTCCATAAACATATTCAGATCCTGTATATTAATATCAGACACCAGACCAGAGTATATAGCATATACTTATCCTATGTAGCATGGGTGATAGCTGTGGGCGAGGTACTTGTTTCTTACTCCCCAGCACATTACATGAAAGTGGAGGTTGTGGCTGGGTGTGTTGACTTGTGCTATGGAGGCGCTATGCACTCGCAGGCCGCATGGTACTAATGACTTGGGTTGGGCAGGAGCAGATGTTTGGCGGTTCAATGAGGGAGACCACCAGTCAAAAATAAACTTTTTACTAAACAATATCTCGGTGGGGTTTATATAGAGTACATAACAGACACACAAATTGATGAACATTTCCTTTACAATATGGAACATTTTTCCAGACACAGTTTCAATTCAGTTTCACATTCATTTTCAATCTTTACTCGCTTATCCTCTATCTTCAATCTTCAACATTCATTTCTACTTCACCACAACCCAGCTGAGAAGTACAGTCCAGTTAGAAAAAAATCATAGAATGATAGAATGTTAGAGTTGAAAGGGACCTCCAGAGTCATCATGTCCAACCCCCTGCCCAATTCAGGATTTACTAAACCTAAAACTAGACTTGCAATGAAGGAGAACTCACCACCTCTCGTGACAGTCTGTTCCACTCGTTGATCAACCTCACCGTCAAAATGTTTTTTCTAATATTGAATCTGTATCTTTTCCTTTTCTGGTTCATTCCATTGCTTCTAGTGTTTCTATGTGCAAATGAAAAATAAGTATTATCCCCCTACACTGCAACATTCCTTCAGATATTTGTAGACAGCTATTAAATCTCCTCTTAGCCTTCTTTTTACAAGCTAAGCATTCCCAGATCCTATAACCATTTCATATAGGACATACTTTGCAGTCTGCTCACCATTCTGGTAGCTCTTCTCTGAACTTGCTCCAGTTTTTCAATGTCTTTTTTAAAATGTGGTGCCCAGACCTGGACACAGTATTCCAGATGAGGCCTGACCAAGGATTGGAGGGATAATTTCTTCACGTTATCTAGACTCTTCTCTATGCTTCTCTTAATACATCCTAGAACTGTGTTTTTCTTTTTTGCTGCTGCATCACACTGTTGAGTCATGTGTAGTCTGTGATCTATTAGTATACCCAAGTCACACATGCTGTTGTTAGTTCTATTACTCCCATTCTGTAGATGAAATTTTCGTTTTTCTTTCACAGATGTAGAATCTTGCATTTCTCCGTTAAATACCATTCTATTAGTCACTGCCAAATGTTCAAGCTAATCTAGATCCTTCTGAATCCTTTCTCTGCCTATTCTAGTGTTAGTTATCCCTCTTAGCTTTGCATCGTTTGCAACTTTGATTAGTTTTTCCTTCAGTTATTTTGTCTAGATTTATAAAAATGTTGAATATTACTGGGGCCAGGATACTTGTGGTACTCCACTTGAAACACTCTTACAATTGGATGTGCAACCATTTATTACCACTCTTTGACTACGATCACTGAGACAGTTATGAATCTACCTAAGCATAGCCTTGTCAATCTCATGCTTGGTCATTCTTTCAATAAGTATGGTATGAGGTACTTTATCAAATGCTTTGCTGAAGTCGAGATATACTGTATCTACTGCATTTCCCTGATACTATTCTAAAACCCATGGTTTTGTATCTTCTTTCCCCTCAAAGGAACAATGTTGCCAGTATGGCCAGTATTTATCTTCTCCATCTCTGACGCCATGGAACTCCTGCCTGGGGCACTCTCTTTGGCTTATGTACTCTGTCCTGTCTAGGCCCCTTGCCTTCCAGAGTTGTAAGCTCTGGGCTATATTGCTGGGCGTCCTCTCCCAGGGCACATCTCACATCGATCACTCTGTTCTTTTAGTTATTTCTCTCTTCCGCTTTCTGATGGAATCTTGCTATCTTCTGCAGTGCCCCAGAGTCCTGGTCGTTGCAGTACTGTGGCTCCGCCACTAAGGGGAGCCATGGTGCGTCTGATGGCACTGAAGGAGTTCATCTGATCAGGTATCACAGACACCAATACATTTCATAGTCGGGCCCCCGGGGGGAGCTAAGGGTTCTATTCACTAGGCCACTCCCCACCATAGTGGGTAAACTGGGGGTCAGGCAGGAAGTTAGATCAGAAAGCTGACTGGGTTGGAACCAGGCAACACCTTGTGGCAGAGGGTGTTGTGGGGGAAGATACAGTAGGGTCTCTGTCAGGGGTGGGATCCTGACAGAGGCTTGGCAACTTGAACGAACGTAACGGGACCGTGCCTGCTCAGGATAGCGGCGGTGCCCAAGGAAGGATTAGAAGCGAGATAGATTGTGCTGAGTGAGAAACGAGATCACGCAAAAGGAGAAATACCAGTAGGAGTCGTGCTGTAAGACCGAAGCAACATCCTACTGAGGCGCACTACCGGTGGCCGGAACGCCGAGGGAGTATCATAACATTCAGCTTCAAGCAATACTCCAAACAGCGGCAGGACAGTCAGTTTAAGGCGGGCTGTCTACCTTAAATCACCTATGCAGTCTTGGGGGGCAACCTGTGGAGAGGGGCGACTCTAGGGTCCCGGAAGAGCTCCGAGCCTACCCGTCAAACGGGTGCCGTTCCAACCAGAACATCAGGGAGGGACGGAGGATTAGCAGAACATCATCTAATCGAGTTGTGAGGGAACTTAAGAAACAGACACAACAGTTGTGGGGGACTTTCTGTAAGCACAGCAGGGAAGGACCACAACACATAGCGCTAGAAGGAAGGCACCGATTTCCACCTGTGAAGAGAACTCTAGAGGTGCCATTGGACCGGCCGGACTTGCGCAGCCTGGTGAACCGTGTTCCGGACTGAGGACCCAGAGATCTTCAGTAAAGAGGTAAAGAGACTGCAACCTGGTGTCCTCGTTATTTACTGCACTGCACCACCACAGCCTCACTACTACAACATCACTACCACCATTATCCATATCTATTATTTACTGTACGCCCCTCGGCAGGGTCACGGACCGGGCCTAGCCACCGTGACAACCCCAGAGCAGAGACTCATAGGCCCGGTACCGGGTACCCCTCAGCCCTGCGGCAGTGGGGGCGCTACAACTTGGCGTCACGAACAGGATCTACTTAAGCCTGAAGAGTCAGGTCATGTGTGCCTTGGAACTGTGATTTATTGTGCTTGGACTGTACTTTATTGAGAGACTGTGTACTACCACTTACCGCCAAAAGTTCCCGCCAAAAACCGCCGCCATTGCTGCGCCAGAAAAGAAGGAGGGCGTGCCATGGGAGGGGACTACCAAAGTGGCGCCAGGAGCGGCGACCGCCCCCTGCGTCTCTTGTTGCAAAGCGATGACCTGCCTCAAAGCAGAGGACCACCCCCTGATTTGCAACGGCGGGAACGAGGTGAAGAAGGAGCCCGACCTCGGAGAAATGGCAGAGCCAGGTGCATGCGTTGCCGCCGAATGCCCGACAGCGACGATGAGCAGCAAGTGCCCGAGCCACAGCAAGGTGATCCTGGCCTGCCCCTGCCCATCAGAGACGGACTTGCGTCCACCGCCGGTGAAGGACCTGAACCCCTTGGAGCCGCCGGTGGAGGAGCCGAGCTTACCTATCCCAGCCACGGAACCATGGAGGGCGGAGCCACATCCAGAGACCACTCTGGAGGAGCCGCGGTCCGGGCTGCAGCCGATTCCAGTGTCCTTGTCAATGGACCGGAGCGACATCGATGGAATCACATCAGGTGCAGGTATGGACGGCGCCCCTACTCCCCTGGCCGATTCTGCTCTCCCGACCGATCCCGCTCCTGAGACCGCTCCTCACCCCAGTAGTGATCGTTCCTTCTTGGTGGAGCGGGTCATCCTCACCTCTAACGCGATGGGAACGCTAGTGCCTCCGTTACCAACCAAGATGGGAGAACCCATAGATGTGGGCCTAGACGGGGTGATCCTCCGGTGGGACACTCCCTGGACCGGGCCGGATGGGACCCGGGAGGATGGCCTCACCCTTGCGGTACTTACCTGGGAACAGTATAAGCAATGTCTAATACAACACTGGAAGGGTCGAGACGAGACCGAACAATATGATACACGGCGTAAGAAGTCTGCGCCCGGCAGGAAAGACGTGGTAAAGCGGGGAACTGTGCTGGCCTACCACCCGAAGAGGGGATGGGGCTCCATACAGGAACCGGGGCTACCAACTGATGTCTTTGTTACTAGCTATAACGTGAAAACCCCCTGCTGCAGTCGAAATGGTGACCCATTGCAAAGGGGGATCAGGTGACTTACACCCGTCATCAGAATGCACAAGGATGGTGTGCCCGGAATGTTCGGCGGTGTGAACCTGAGAGGGCGCCCCCTGTTGCCCCGATCATGAATGATCCCGATTTGCCAGACCTTGTTCCTATCACCACTGTACGCCTTGTAGCGGCTACCAAACTTGCAAGCAGGATTAGCCTTCAAATCCAGACACCGGCTGATCTGATGGCATCTGAGAGACTAACTACCAGTACGGGTGCTGCGTCGGCCGGGGAACAAAGGTCACCTCCAGATTTAGAAGGATAAACCTCGAAACCCTGAGTATGTATATAGTTGCTGTTTTACTGTTTTGCTGCTAAACCTGTTCAGGGTTAACTCTTAAGGGGATCCTTTTTGTTGACCCGGGATCCCTATTGTTTGTTTTTGTTTGTTTTTCCAAAGTTTTTGCACAAAGTTTCTAGTTGAAAAGAACTGCTGAAATCATGAACAGTGCATGATACGAACTTTTTGTACAGTTTGCACCTTATTAAAGGTGCTCCCTACTGGTTTTACTTCAAAAAGGACTCTTTGTGAAGATACCACACTGGAACCTTTGCTGAGTACGGACTGGTAGCTTGAGAAGATATGCTACCTCATAGAGACTTGTTCCCCTCTTAAAGGGGATGTTCATTTGTTGCACGTAAATGGTGATATTGTTTTAAGACAGATAGCAATAATGTTTGATGAAAGAAAGTGATGATAATGTTTATATGAGTAAGTTATATGTATTTAACTAGTTAATTGTGAAGAAATGTTGATGATGTTCTCCGAAAGAAAGTGAAAGATAGAAGAAGGATGCAGTGGGCCCGTAGGGGTAGACGTGGTGTCCAGCATGCATGATAGTGAGAAAGATAATGAGAAGGCTTAATGTTCAATAGAAAATGTTTTTGATGATGTTGATAGATAATTAGGATAGAAGGTAAACCCTGAGTCCTCATAGGAGTCATGTAGAGATGGCTCAGTGCTCTTAAACTGAAAGTAATGTTATGTTCTATACCGTGTATAGTAGTTGAAAAGGCAGTAGGCCCGGGCTGAACGGGGCGGTCCTGCATAGAAAGGAGAGGCAGTAGGTCTGGTGCCGTTAGGACAGGCGGTCCTGCAGATTTAAAGAAGGAGAATGAAAAAGTTAAATTGCCTTATAATGTGATTATAAGAAGGTCTTTAGTGGATTCAGAGAGTATGTCCTTAAAGGCAATGTTAAATTATTGTTCAACAATTTTGCACTTAGTAGAATACCCGGTTGGGTAAGAAAAGTTAATTGTAGCATGTTGCTATGATATCTAACCATGTTTGTAACGTTCAAGTGTCCTTACCTCCCATAAAGGGAAGCTCTGTTTAAATATGCTTATTGTTATTGCACTCAACAAAACTGTATGTCTTTTTGCTAACTTGTATTGTTGTTTTCTTCCCAGTCCCGGAGTACTGTGTTTAACCAGGGGGGAGTGCAGCGCCCCAGAGTCCTGGTCGTTGCAGTACTGTGGCTCCGCCACTAAGGGGAGCCATGGTGCGTCTGATGGCACTGAAGGAGTTCATCTGATCAGGTATCACAGACACCAATACATTTCATAGTCGGGCCCCCGGGGGGAGCTAAGGATTCTATTCACTAGGCCACTCCCCACCATAGTGGGTAAACTGGGGGTCAGGCAGGAAGTTAGATCAGAAAGCTGACTGGGTTGGAACCAGGCAACACCTTGTGGCAGAGGGTGTTGTGGGGGAAGATACAGTAAGGTCTCTGTCAGGGGTGGGATCCTGACAGAGGCTTGGCAACTTGAACGAACGTAACGGGACCGTGCCTGCTCAGGATAGCGGCGGTGCCCAAGGAAGGATTAGAAGCGAGATAGATTGTGCTGAGTGAGAAACGAGATCACGCAAAAGGAGAAATACCAGTAGGAGTTGTGCTGTAAGACCGAAGCAACATCCTACTGAGGCGCACTACCGGTGGCCGGAACGCCGAGGGAGTATCATAACATTCAGCTTCAAGCAATACTCCAAACAGCGGCAGGACAGTCAGTTTAAGGCGGGCTGTCTACCTTAAATCACCTATGCAGTCTTGGGGGGCAACCTGTGGAGAGGGGCGACTCTAGGGTCCCGGAAGAGCTCCGAGCCTACCCGTCAAACGGGTGCCGTTCCAACCAGAACATCAGGGAGGGACGGAGGATTAGCAGAACATCATCTAATCGAGTTGTGAGGGAACTTAAGAAACAGACACAACAGTTGTGGGGGACTTTCTGTAAGCACAGCAGGGAAGGACCACAACACATAGCGCTAGAAGGAAGGCACCGATTTCCACCTGTGAAGAGAACTCTGGAGGTGCCATTGGACCGGCCGGACTTGCGCAGCCTGGTGAACCGTGTTCCGGACTGAGGACCCAGAGATCTTCAGTAAAGAGGTAAAGAGACTGCAACCTGGTGTCCTCGTTATTTACTGCACCGCACCACCACAGCCTCACTACTACAACATCACTACCACCATTATCCATATCTGTTATTTACTGTACGCCCCTCGGCAGGGTCACGGACCGGGCCTAGCCACCGTGACAACCCCAGAGCAGAGACTCAGAGGCCCGGTACCGGGTACCCCTCGGCCCTGCGGCAGTGGGGGCGCTACACTTCTGTCTGTCTCCGTTCTCGTTTAGGACACCTATGTCAAGTGTCACTGCTCACATCAGACCTTAGGTCTTTTTTCCACGCACACTGAGCCTTTTCTGATATCGTGACATTAAACTTTATCTTTCCCTTTAGTGTAGCCCCCTCACTCTGGGCTAGCTCCAAACATTAACTGTCACTTTCCCTACTGTCAACAACAACACACATCATTAACACTATTAACGTATAGCACAATTCACATTACATATTGCAATAACACACTTGTTCTTCAAGGGGAAGCGCTGTCAATACAACCATCTCCATTCACCTCCAGCATATGATTACCAAATTGTGAGGTCTATGGCTTTAGAAGACAGTGGAAAGACACAGTCCAGCAGGCAAGGGGTTAAAGAGGTTGCTAATGGTAAAGACAACTTGGAACAGGAATAAAGCATGCCTGGCTTCCTTCTAGCATTCAATGCTTTATGGCCCCATATATTTTCCATTCGGCATTTGGGATTATAGAGCCAGACAGCAGACCCTCATGCATTTCCTTCTTCTCTTTGCAGTTCCATGATGTTTAACCTCCATGCTTCCAGCTCTCAATTAACTCCTGGCGCTGCCACTGGGCCCTGAATCTTCGGGTTTTAGGACGGAGTCAAAAGTACAACTACTATGTTGTTAAAGAAATTAAATAATCAAATCCTATAATCTCACTTCTTGTAAAGAGACAGTTGGGGAAGCTTTCCAGTGTTAAAAAGACCCAACAAAATATTGATTTATTAGTTTTATTAATGACCATTAATGGCCAGCATAAATATGAAAATAAATCATGACAGATAAGAATGGAATATATTATTCTGAAGAATATCATGTTTTCATTGCATGAAAAAATACTTCATGGAAATGAACCTTTACTCCAAAAATTTACATTATTCACTTAATTACCAATTTAAACTACACAGGAAAATGTCAGAAATGCCAACATGTACCTCACTTATTTCCATTATTTTGACTTGAGCTTAGCTTCCTGAACCATTCCTTCTTTCTGCATAAATGTTTCCATGGACAAGGCAATGCATGAAAAAGAAACATGATTGAAAAATAATAAATAGAGGCAGGAATCATCACATATACTGTTAAAGCAATGCACTTTTACAAAATCACACAATAGAGAAGTACATTTTTTTTATATGGATTAGAAAAAAGTTTAATAGGTAAGCAGACATATGGAAATATGCAGAAGGAATTTATTATGCAAATGTCACCAGTTTTGTTGCATATTAAAAGGAGTTTTGGGAAATATCTTTCCGTGGTCATCTGGATTCCACAGAGAAGCTTTGCGCTAGCTACTCCGATTACTGGGTCCAAGTTGAGCCCTGGCCTTTACCCTCTAGCCCATATACAGGAATATAAAGAGATTCAAACGTACCCTTGATTGAATCCTTGGAGGAGCAACTGGGAGTAGCAGGCTGACAGGATTGGTAAGGTCGCCAGATCAGAATCAGAAGGGTAGACTAATACAGTAAACTGGCTGAGTTCAAATGGAAATTAAAACAGGCAAAGTAGTAGCAGAACAATAGGAGTAGACCAGAGCCAGTATGAACAATAACTGACAAACTTTTAGCAGTAAAAACATTTTAAAGGGCGTAGTACTGTCTCACTGACCAAAGATGGGAGATAATTTCTCCAACATACAAACCCATACTGCCAGTCTGGATGACACTACATCACCGGTGACAGATCAGACATCACAGAAATAGGACTAGGAGATGTAACAGTTGTCTACTGTTGGACAGCCCTTTATTAATATCCCCAAAGTGCTGAATTAAGTAAAAAAAAAAAAAAAATATATATATATATATATATATATATATATATATAGCACCCCAGGAGTCCGGTTGCTACATACAGTGGCATTGCCTCCCTTACAAGGAGTAATGTCATGCCTGGAAGCAAGGAGGGGTC
Organism: Ranitomeya variabilis; assembly: GCF_051348905.1. Classification (NCBI taxonomy): domain Eukaryota; kingdom Metazoa; phylum Chordata; class Amphibia; order Anura; family Dendrobatidae; genus Ranitomeya; species Ranitomeya variabilis. The sequence continues at coordinate 433,873,964 of NC_135234.1, forward strand.
CCCTTACCAGGTGTCAGTGGGAGAGAAGTAGAGCAGAATCTGGGGAGTGGAGCTGTGATTAAACTTGCCCGAGAGCTGAGAGCTAGGAACCGGATACTGGAGTCCGTGGTTGTGTGGTTACTGAAGTCCCGGCAGCTAAATCCGGAGGGCAGGGGACTGCAGGTCTCCTGACCCGATCTAATACCCAGTGGTACAGCAGCATACCAGAGCCTGGAGCCAACACAAAGGAGCAGCACCTGTGATAGGCTCGAGCTGCCTCCCATGCGGGCAACGCTTTGTTTTAATAAAACAGAGAATGTCAGTTAGCAGCAGGAGGGTGAGCTGTTAGGCAGCAAGAAAAAAAAAGTAGGACAGCGCAGAAGGAAGGTCTCCATACCTACCTGGCCAGGTGTATCCAAAAATTGCTTCCAGGCTGCCCTCCTCTCCATTACGATCTGTTTCTAGTACCCCTGTCTGTACAATCAATCATCAAGTAAAGGAAAAGAAAACTATAGCCCTTCTGTCATTCAGTGATCTCTTGCACCCTGAGTCCTGCACCACAAGGTACATGAAGCCTGACATAAATGGGACCGATAGCCCTGGGGCCCCGCTCCACCTGTGGGGAGCAGAACCATCCCAGCTGTGTCATCATCAGCCCCAGCGGTCTCCTTTAGCAGCGTCGGCCATCCGTTGCCGAACACCACAGGTGGCGTCACGTTAAATCCCATATGCATATTCCCCATTTTACGGCACAGCCAGGGCCACGGAGTCAGGTCATGGCCCCGTGACTTCCCCAAAGAACTATCTGACCCAGTTCCAATAACCCCACGGCCCTGGTGGGCGTGTCATATATGTACTATGACAAAGTGAGGGGTATTGCTGGATGCGAGATATATTCCTTCGAGCAAGTGCTCTCACACTGATGAACAGCAGGTAAGGAGATCAAGTCTTGCCTGGACCTTCTCTTCGATTCCGGGGTTTTTTGGCCAACAAAAAAAGCTGAGGTATATTTTTAGGCAACATCAGATCTGAATGGACTGGCACATCAGGGTCCTAACCTATGAGGTGTAAACAAGCTGGAATTTTGCATTGCCTGATGTCAGGCTGTGTTTTTTTCTGCTGCCAATGTGAATGAAACACTGAACTTGGACTGAAAGCCCACATTTGCCTCTTTACTGCATTCCTGCCATAGCCTACCAAAGCAAATCCCAAAAATTGGTGGCTGGAAGTGGGAACACAGTGAGGTTGATGCTAAAACCGAACATTTTTCCTTTTGGCTGGCTGCCATTATGTGTCCTGGGTAAAGGGATTGTTGCAATCCCAGGCGGGGATTTTTGCAGAGATGGAGGCAGTGGTGAAAGCACTCATGGAAGCCACTAGGCAGCAACAAATATTTAACCAACAACAGGTGCAGTGTGGCACTGGATGTGCATGCGTTATTCTCTACTATTCCCCAGACAAATGGACCCTTCTATTTATCCCTATAGAACAAGCTCCTGCCTTCATATCTTGCATTTCATTGATTCAGCTATACTGTGACCTTGTGATAAAGACCCAGGACGGATCAAAAGGTCTTCTTTATTTTGTCGCTAATCTGTTTTCAACTGGTTCATGCTTCTTTGATGTGTACCAATCAATAAAGTATCTTGAATACATTGAATTTGAGAGTGCAGTGGATATTCCTTTCTATATACTAGGACTACAACTCACTCCTCCAGCACCTCAATTTTATTTTTGAGTACAGACCAATTATTAAGTTTGACCCCTTCCCTTATAGGCAATATACTTACCGTATATCCAGGGATTTCAACTTTATAACCCTTTCAGTATTTTCACATCAAGCACACTCACCACACTATCACACCCAGCTTCAAGCACCTCCTCTAAATGGCAGTATCATCCTATCACCATCTCCTTAAGCATTTGCTAGACCTGGTGCTAATGCAGAAAGCTGACAGATAGCTGCAAATCACAAATCATGGGCTTCTGAGCCACAAGTTGGGGACCCCTGCTGTATATCTACATCCCTGACCTAGCACAGGACTAGGTAGAGAGAACACACAGATTAATTAATACATTTTTTAATTGTAATTGCTAAGTGTAGATCAATAAATCCCATATTAGAGTTACGGGAACAGGTTCTGTTAACCAACACATTGATCAGCAAGCCTGGGTTGCGAGTCTGTCAGCTATAATTCTAATAGTAGAACTGAACCATTTGCCACAAGTTGAAAAAGATTAAAAGGCAAAGTAATGTTACAATGTGCAGTTCTCAGGTATAAACACATGCCATATTGAGGCAATGAAATCCTGAATCAAGGGCATTATGACCTGAAGTGCAATTTCTGAGAATGAAAGATCTAAATCGACAGTTTTCTAGAGATCATGGCTGTTTGCCAGCATGTGAAATACATCACAATCATCTACATAAGTAGAAAAAACACAGTCTTGTTAAAAAAAAGAAAGCTAAAGAGTAGACACAATAAAAGCCCAAAAACTAGAACAATACACTGACCACATTGACAATCAGCTTATCCAGGTACTATTTTTTTAATAAAGGAGATGGATAAAACAGACTGCTTTATTCTGTCTTTTATTTAACTTTAGAATAAAATTATCACTTATATTTTTTCCTTGATTAAATTTAATTTCATGTGTAAATATAAGATATTGAACTTTATAACTGGTGCTTTGTGTTGCTGAGGTATGTTTAACAGAAGAGATTTCGTACAGATGCTGAAGAGGTAATTAAATGCTGGTGATATGATCACTGGTTACTGATTAATGTGCTACCAGACACCAAGAAATTAACACATTTAATCAAGTGAGAAGAAAATTCACCATGCAGGTATTGACTTTCTGGAACATCTAGCACACTAAGCAAATCTATTGCCCCAAAGAGACTGAAATCTGTGAGAAGACATGACTATTAAGTACTATTCAGTGATAACTGTGATTGTCAGTAATTCTATATCACTTTAGGCCATGAAACGTCCATTACAAATTATTGCAGCTATTAGCGCGTGAGAGATGGGAAACACAAACAGACATTTACACTGCTTCAGCGTTATAGCAAGATAGTGAATAAGAGGAATCAAGATATTTTTCATATATATATACAGTATATATTAGAAAGTGAAATTGGAACAGCACAATGCTCACCAGTGGGTGCCTGGCCTCCTGGGTCGAGTAGTCCACTCCTCCACCCAAATGTATACAAAAAGAGCAAAAGAAGGCAGCACTCCAAATACCTTTTCAGGTGAAAAAAGTGAGGTTTATTCAGCCCACATCTCTGTGCGACGTTTCGGCTCACACTGAGCCTTTTTCAAGCAGTGAGTGGTACCAACAACTGTGGTTTTATACGCATAATCTACAACCATTTGCATAATTGTCCATAAAACATTATTACATATAATTACATAAAACTTTGACATATAATTCATTGTGTACATATATATTATTTGTGCCATCATTAAAGTGCATTGTGCTAACGTGCTAATATAATTATATATCCTCATATCCATTTTGCTAACTCTCCTCTTTTGTTTATATTTCTGCTAATTCTTTTAAATGTCCGTCACATATTATTAATATTTTATGCTTATTCCACTTTCTTACCCTGCCGCCCACAGAGCACACCACATGGAGGACACTGATCGCCATTCTCGGCGTTCCTTTGTTCCTACTGCGCATGTCTCAGCGTCATACCATTCAGTCATAGACTGTTAGCCAATCCGGAGCCTCCTGCAGTGAATTTCACTTGCGCCTGCGCACTCGGCCTCTATCCTTGCCGCGACACCATCTTGGATGTGGCTCACTCTTCGTGCATGATAAATCTAGCCTGTATATGTAGCGGTATTCATAATAATGAGAGATTCTCTTTATATTTTATATATCCCGCTGTACTTTTTACTTATAGACACTATATGGCTTCATGGCTAGACTTTGCACTCTGGTACAACGGACGACACCTTACTCAGGTTGTCTCCGCTTACCAATGCCCCTTCAACAAGTCTCATAGCCCATAACGGCCATAAGACATCGTATGAGGATACATAAAAGCGCTTTTATACTGCCAAATGTCTATGTATGTATAAACAGGCTTTTTACACAACTCCGCTGTATTTTATAATGCATTTTCTTTATTGTATATATAGGGCTTTGTTACTGGCCAACAGTGATGACACGAAGAATAATATAAAAAAATAGAAAAAATAAAAATTATTTTAAACAGAACAAGAAAGCCTGTTTATACATACATAGACATTTGGCAGTATAAAAGCGCTTTTATGTATCCTCATACGATGTCTTATGGCCGTTATGGGCTATGAGACTAGTTGAAGGGGCATTGGTAAGCGGAGACAACCTGAGTAAGGTGTCATCCGTTGTACCAGAGTGCAAAGTCTAGCCATGAAGCCATATAGTGTCTATAAGTAAAAAGTACAGCGGGATATATAAAATATAAAGAGAATCTCTCATTATTATGAATACCGCTACATATACAGGCTAGATTTATCATGCACGAAGAGTGAGCCACATCAAAGATGGTGTCGCGGTAAGGATAGAGGCCGAGTGCGCAGGCGCAAGTGAAATTCACTGCAGGAGATTGGCTAACAGTCTATGACTGAATGGTATGACGCTGAGACATGCGCAGTAGGAACAAAGGAACGCCGAGAATGGCGATCAGTGTCCTCCATGTGGTGTGCTCTGTGGGCGGCAGGGTAAGAAAGTGGAATAAGCATAAAATATTAATAATATGTGATGGACATTTAAAAGAATTAGCAGAAATATAAACAAAAGAGGAGAGTTAGCAAAATGGATATGAGGATATATAATTATATTAGCACGTTAGCACAATGCACTTTAATGATGGCACAAATAATATATATGTACACAATGAATTATATGTCAAAGTTATATGTAATTATATGTAATAATGTTTTATGAACAATTATGCAAATGGTTGTAGATTATGCGTATAAAACCACAGTTGTTGGTACCACTCACTGCTTGAAAAAGGCTCAGTGTGAGCCGAAACGTCGCACAGAGATGTGGGCTGAATAAACCTCACTTTTTTCACCTGAAAAGGTATTTACAGTATATATTATATATATATATATATATATATATATATATATATATATATATATATATATATACTAGACTGTGGCCCGATTCTAACGCATCAGGTATTCTAGAATATGCATCATGTCCCCGTAGTATATGGACAATGATGATTCCAGAATTCGCGACAGACTGTGCCCGTCGCTGATTGGTCGAGGCAACCTTTATGACATCATCGTCGCCATGGCAACCATTATGACATCAAAGTCGATACTGTGCCCGTCGCTGATTGGTCGAGGCCTGGCGGCCTCGACCAATCAGAGACGTGGGATTTCCATTATGACATCATCGTCGCCATGCTGTGCCCGTCACTGATTGGTCGAGGCCTGGCGGCTTCGACCAATCAGAGACGCGGGATTTCCAGGACAGACAGACAGACAGAAAGACAGACAGACAGACAGACGGAAAAACCCTTAGACAATTTTATATATAGATATATATATATATATATATATATATATATATATATATATATGTATATATATATATATACACTCACTGGCCACTTTATTAGGTACACCTGTCCAACTTCTTGTTAACACTTAATTTCTAATCAGCCAATCACATGGCGGCAACTCAGTGCATTTAGGCATGTAGACATGGTCAAGACAATCTCCTGCAGTTCAAACCGAGCATCAGTATGGGGAAGAAAGGTGATTTGAGTGCCTTTGAACGTGGCATGGTTGTTGGTGCCAGAAGGGCTGGTCTGAGTATTTCAAAAACTGCTGATCTACTGGGATTTTCACGCACAACCATCTCTAGGGTTTACAGAGAATGGTCCGAAAAAGAAAAAAAATCCAGTGAGCGGCAGTTCTGTGGGCGGAAATGCCTTGTTGATGCCAGAGGTCAGAGGAGAATGGGCAGACTGGTTCGAGCTGATAGAAAGGCAACAGTGACTCAAATCGCCACCCGTTACAACCAAGGTAGGCCTAAGAGCATCTCTGAATGCGCAGTGCGTCGAACTTTGAGGCAGATGGGCTACAGCAGCAGAAGACCACACCGGGTACCACTCCTTTCAGCTAAGAACAGGAAACTGAGGCTACAATTTGCACAAGCTCATCGAAATTGGACAGTAGAAGATTGGAAAAACGTTGCTTGGTCTGATGAGTCTCGATTTCTGCTGCGACATTCGGATGGTAGGGTCAGAATTTGGCGTAAACAACATGAAATCTTTGGGATGTGGTGGAACGGGAGATTTGCATCAGGGATGTGCAGCCGACAAATCTGCGGCAACTGTGTGATGCCATCATGTCAATATGGACCAAAATCTCTGAGGAATGCTTCCAGCACCTTGTTGAATCTATGCCACGAATTGCCAAGAATTGAGGCAGTTCTGAAGGCAAAAGGGGTCCAACCCGTTACTAGCATGGTGTACCTAATAAAGTGGCCAGTGAGTGTATATATATATATATATATATACACATCATATCTATCTATCATCTATTTATCTATATATATCATATCTATCGATCATCTATCTATCTATCTATCTATCTATCTATCTATCTATCTATCTATCTATCTACAGTACAGACCAAAAGTTTGGACACACCTTCTCATTTAAAGACTTTTCTGTATTTTCATGACTATGAAAATTGTAAATTCACACTGAAGGCATCAAGACTATGAATTAACACATGTGGAATTATATACTTAACAGAAAAGTGTGAAACAACTGAAAATATGTCTTATATTCTAGGTTCTTCAAAGTAGCCACCTTCTGCTTTGAAGACTGCTTTGCACACTCTTGGCATTCTCTTGATGAGCTTTAAGAGGTAGTCACGGGAAATGGTTTTCACTTCACAGGTGAGCCCTGTCAGGTTTAATAAGTGGGATTTCTTGCCTTATAAATGGGGTTGGGACCATAAGTTGTGCTGAGCAGAAGTCTGGTGGATACACAGCTGATAGTCCTACTGAATAGACTGTTAGAATTTGTATTATGGCAAGAAAAAATCAGCTAAGTAAAGAAAAACTTGACAGTATCGGTATCGGAAAGTATCGGCCGATACCGGCAAAGTATCGGATCTAATCCGATACCGATACCCGATACCAATACAAGTCAATGGGACACCAAGTATCGGACGGTATCCTGTATGGTTCCCAGGGTCTGAAGGAGAGGAAACTCTCCTTCAGGCCCTGGGATCCATATCAATGTGTAAAAGAAAGAATTAAAATAAAAAATAGGGATATACTCACCTCTCCGACGCAGCCTGGACTTTACCGCCGTAACCGGGAGCCGTTGTACCTAAGAATGCGCGCTTGAAGGGCCTTAGATGAGGTCACGGCGCTCTGATTGGTCCGTAGCGGTCGCGTGACCGCTACGCGACCAATCACAAAGCAGTGACGTCACCTAAGGTCTTTCAAGCGCTTGAAATACCTTAGAAGACGTCCGCAGCTTCTGATTGGTCGCGTAGCGGTCGCGTGACTGCTACGCGACCAATCACAAAGCAGTGACGTCACCTAAGGTATTTCAAGCACTTGAAAGACCTTAGGTGACATCACTGCTTTGTGATTGGTCGCGTAGCGGTCACGCCACCGCTACGGACCAATCAGAGCGCAGTGACCTCATCTAAGGACCTTCTAGCGCGCATTCTTAGGTACAACGGCTCCCAGTTACGGCGGTAAAGTCCAGGCTGCGTCGGAGAAGTGAGTATATCCCTATTTTTTATTTTAATTCTTTCTTTTACACATTAGATTACACAATAGATGTGGTAAATCTATACACAAGAATTACATATAAAGAAGGTTTAGAGGCTTTTAATAAAATTCTTAAAAACACAGATAAAAGTCTGGACTATATTGCCGAGCACGCAGGCCAGGAAAAAAGGTTCCGGACCTGCGCACAAGGCACATGAGATGCCTGTCCATATGCGGCAGCCGCCCGCACACAGGGCGATGCGCACGGCCACATGGGGGCGCACGCTGCAATGGGACAGTGGCAGATATGAAACTAAAAATAGATAAAATTAAAATTAAGCACTCGAGCCCATATAGAGAAAAGACCACTAAGGACTATAGCTATAGATGAATCTATATAAATGCAGTATACCCGTGCATACAATAACAGCAGCGACTCACAATGTAATCAATCTCAGCATAAACAAATAATGGTACAGGTTTAAAGCAGGGATAATGCAGATATCTTCATATATGGGGCAGATGGTTGATAATCAGAGCGCTTCAAGGGTCCACAAATGCAGCAAATTCAGCAGCTCCCAAAGAGTAGATGGCGTGAAGCAGGACGAGGAGGACTGAGGCAGGGCCCACAAAAATATGATTACTAATAGACAAAAAAAAAATCACAAATTAAAAACAATTAAAAACACCAATGCAAAACCACCGGAGGGAAGATGGTAAGAACCAAGGATGAGCCATACCACTAAGAGAAACAGAAATACAGCAAAGCCAAACTAGAGGTAGGGAGCGAAACTAAGGGACTCATTAAGACCTTTAGGGGTCATGGTATCAAGCATAACGATCCACTTAGTTTCGATCTGTGCTAATCGCTTTTTGTTGTCCCCACCCCTAATACCCAAATGGAGCACATCAATCCCCCTCACTTTAAGCAATTTCGCATTGCAGTGATGGTATGACCTAAAGTGACGGGGGATTGTCTTGAGATCCACCCCCGGAAACACCGTCCTGGCCGCGCCAATGTCCCGCACATGCTCCCTCACGCGAACTCTAAGTTCGCGAGTAGTGAGGCCGACGTATATCCTGGGGCACGGACAAGTGGCGTAATATATCACATTAGTGGTCCCACAGGATATACGCTCTTTGATCTGAAATACATTTATGCCATCACTGGAAGCAAAGTCGGAGCAGCGCAGGACATTGGCGCAGGCAAGACAGTGCCCACATGGGGTGCAACCCACACGAGGGCCACCTGTACCGAAAAAGTTCCTTTCCGGAGCTGGAATGTAGTGGCTCCTCACCAACATATTACTGAGGTTAGTGCCTCTTCTGGGAGTCAAGAAGGGAGAGGCGCCCAGGGTAGCACACAGGGAAGGCTCGGCCTGGAGAACAGGCCAATGTTTTTTCAAAATGGACCGCATACTCTCCCATTCATGATTGTAGGTGGAGATGAATCTAATATGTCCATCTCCACCCACAGTACGGCGTCGGACCCTAGAGTGCAAAAGATCACTGCGTTGTGTGGAGCGTGCCCAATCATATCCGGCCCTTATAGATCTGCGGCTATATCCGCGAGCCGCGAATCTATCCTTCAGATCAAGGGCCTGTGACTCAAACCTGGCCTCGGTGGAGCAAATCCGCCGCACCCTGAGGAACTGTCCGACCGGGACGGCCCTAATAGTGGCTGGATAGTGAGCAGAAGATGCATGCAGTAAAGAGTTAATGGCAGTCGGCTTCCTGTACATGTCCGTCTGAATGCGCCGGTCAGAATCGACCTCCAGACGGACGTCCAGGAAGTCGACCGCGGCCTCACTACAATGATGCGTAAGTCGTATATTCAATGGATTTTCATTGAGACACATCATAAAGTCCCCGAGCTGGCGGGCAGACCCCCCCCACAAAAACAGAATGTCATCAATATAGCGATACCAGCACCGCACATGGGCAGCAAGCGGTGGGCCCCCGTCGCCAAAAAAATCTCCCTCTCCCAGGCGCCAAGGAAGAGGTTGGCATACGAGGGCGCACACGCCGCGCCCATGGCTGTGCCATGCTTCTGGAGGTAGAAATTGTCTTTAAAGACAAAAAAGTTGTGGGTAAGGATGTACCCCACCAGCTCGAGGATCAGCTCACACAGAGGGCCGTCCAGGTCGGAGGCCCCCAGGAAGCGGCGGACAGCTGCCAAACCCTGAGAGTGATCTATGCACGTATATAGGCTCTCGACATCAGCCGTAACAAATATAGTGCCCTGGTCCACAAGGATGCCATCGACCCTAGACAGGACGTCCGTCGTGTCTTTGACAAAGGACGGTAAGGTCTCCACCAATGGTTTGAGGTAGTAGTCAATGAATCGACACACTGGATCACATATGCTGTCGATCCCCGACACGATAGGACATCCCGGAGGATCGAGGGCATCCTTATGGACCTTGGGCAATAAGTAGAAAGTTGGGACCCTTGGTGACTTTACCAACAACCCATCAAATACCTGTTTGGTGATGACGTTATCATCAAGGGCCCCAACTAAAATATTTTGTAGTTCCTGTAGAAAGGGAGCCGTGGGATTGGAGGACAGCTTGAGGTAAGTATTTGGATCTTTAAGCTGCCGAAAAGCTTCCCGCTCATACTTAACACACGGCCAGATCACCACGATCCCCCTTGTCCGCCTGTTTAAAGACAACATCTTTCATGGACTTAAGTTGTTGAAGTTGTTGTATCGCCTGGCGATTCCTAAGGGTCAGATTATCATAAGTCCGCCGTGTTGACAACTTTTTGAAATCCTCACCAACCAATTTGGTGAAGACTTCGATTGCTGGTGATAGGGACAAGGGGGGAAACTTGGTCGATCTGGGATGAGTGGAAGGGGGAAATTTACTTACATCAGATATCTGTTGCTCCTCAAGCAAATCCTCCAAATCACGAAGGGTCTCCCTCTCTAGTTCACTCATCCCCACAGTACAGTCTCTGCTGGTATGAAGTTTCTTTAAGATGAGTTTCCGGGAAAATAAATGTAGATCCTTTAACGCTGCAAAATAATCAAAAGAATTAGTGGGAGAAAAAGTGAGACCCCTACTGAGGACATACACCTGATCCTCTGAAAGAGTATGTGTAGATAGATTGAGCACTTGTAAACAACCCTGTGTACCAACCTGGGCGGCCCTCCCTCCAGGCGTCTGAGTTTTATTGTATTGTCTTGTGGCCATTCTTCTATCACTGGAACCCAAAGGAGCCAAACCGCTAGGTTGGGAGGTAGTAATGGTATCCTCATCAAAAATAGATTTATTGGATCGAGTGGAGGTGGACCTAGATCTGGAGTGAAAAGCATTTCTCGACCTATTGCGGGAACGTCCAAATGGTTCTGCCACCGGTACACTCTAGAGTGTTGTTTGTCCTGGATGTCCCACTGAAATTTTTTTGCTTTTGTGGCCTGTATCTCTTTATCCCACCTCTGAAGCTCCACATTAATGTCATCGTTCAGTTTTTTCAAGGCATCACCTGTCATGTCCTTTTGCAAAGTGGCCTGAAGGCCATCAATCTCGGTCTCGATGAGATCCAGGGATTTCTGGTTCATCTGTTTAAGGAGAATCATGAATCCCTTAGAACAGGTGTTAGTAAGATCCTCCCATTTACCCCTGAACTCCTCATCATCAATCGGGAAGGAGGGGAACACGTGAATGCGGAGTCCCCTTGGGATAAGATCTTTTTGGATATATTTGTCAAGGAATTCATAATTCCACCAGATATGCGTTCTTTTGAGTAATAGATCTTTAAACCGTGTGATGACCTCCTGTAGCTCTCTGGTGGGCCCATCACTGCCCCCTTCAGTGTTGTCATGGAATACCTCATTAAGTTGTGCACGCCAGGTGCGATCACGTGCACGAAAGTCCATTGTAGCAACGGAAAAAACTGTCAAACACACAGAAACACTTAATGATAACCAAAAATCCGAATACATAGTAGGCGAAAACCCGGGAGAGAGCACTAGTATAAATAAGGTAATAACCCGGATTATTCAAATCATTGCTCCAAACACTGAATGCTTAAGGAAAGGAGGATCAGGAGCCAGAAGTACAAATATGTAAGAAAATCTTTATTTTAACAAAATTTAAAAACAGGACATAGATAATCATAACAAGTATACCACAACACTGCATGAAAGGGGAAGGAAAACAAACCCTTGCCCCCAACACCCCAATGCTATAGGGAATAATTATGTAAATAATTATGGGCAATGTACACCATATAGCAACCGCTCTAGGAAGTAATCCCAAGCAAGTGTGTAAACAGTAAACACCATATAGCACAGAATTACAATCGCATGGGAAGCTAAGAAACAAGTGACTGCTGTGTCAATATGCAACAAACAGTCTGAGGCAAGTGCACTAATTCATTATAAGCAGTAGCCCAGGACACAGCAGCAATAAAATGAAAAACATGCTTACCCATGCAAAAGGGGGGGAGAGGAGAAGGGACCCCGCCGGTGGTAAGCCCCCGACGCACGTTTCGCAGCGCTCACATGGCGCTTCCTCAAGGGGATATGGTATCTGGTGAGGTAGGACCTGCCTATAACCCCCCTGACCCAGGTCACATGTCCGGCAGCCACCAATCATAGTAGCGCTGTCGGCGCATGCGCACTGCGGCGGGAAGGCTCCGCACAAGGACCTGGCGTCAGGCCGAGCACGCAGGCCAGGAAAAAAGGTTCCGGACCTGGGCACAAGGCACATGAGACGCCCGTCCATATGCGGCAGCCGCCCGCACACAGGGCGATGCGCACGGCCACATGGGGGCGCACGCTGCAATGGGACAGTGGCAGATATGAAACCAAAAATAGATAAAATTAAAATTAAGCACTCGAGCCCATATAGAGAAAAGACCACTAAGGACTATAGCTATAGATGAATCTATATAAATGCAGTATACCCGTGCATACAATAACAGCAGCGACTCACAATGTAATCAATCTCAGCATAAACAAATAATGGTACAGGTTTAAAGCAGGGATAATGCAGATATCTTCATATATGGGGCAGATGGTTGATAATCAGAGCGCTTCAAGGGTCCACAAATGCAGCAAATTCAGCAGCTCCCAAAGAGTAGATGGCGTGAAGCAGGATGAGGAGGACCGAGGCAGGGCCCACAAAAATATGATTACTAATAGACAAAAAAAAAATCACAAATTAAAAACAATTAAAAACACCAATGCAAAACCACCGGAGGGAAGATGGTAAGAACCAAGGATGAGCCATACCACTAAGAGAAACAGAAATACAGCAAACCCAAACTAGAGGTAGGGAGCGAAACTAAGGGACTCATTAAGACCTTTAGGGGTCATGGTATCAAGCATAACGATCCACTTAGTTTCGATCTGTGCTAATCGCTATCTGTGTGCAGCATATCATCTGCATGCACAAACGCATGCCAAAACGCATGCAAACGCATGGTTATGCTGCATTTTTTTATGCGCATCAGCTTACGCATGATGCAAAAAAAATGCTGCATGGGCATGCGTTTGTATGCGTTTTTGCCTGCGTTTGTGTTTATGCGCATGCATTTGATATTTCCAGGAGGGCATGTCTCAATCGGTTCCCGGACATGCACAGTCCGAAGTACGCAAGCGCATCGAACACATGCGTATGCATGTCCCTGCGTATCAATGCGTTTCCATAGACAGTAATGCCTTGTTTTGACACACTCATCCGCATGTGCATTCCTGCGCATTTTTGACGCTTCAAAAAATGCAACATGTTGCTTTCGCTGCACACAGCAAATCGACGCATGCGGACGCATCCACATGCGGACTGATGCAAACGCATGTCCCTGCGTACACAATGTTAAATATATGTACGCAAGTCGCATGAAGATCTATATGCAGGCATATGCTGTTCACAGATACATTAATGTGAACCCTTAGAGAGGTTAGACTAAGTACACATTAGTGTATCTGTGCAGAGCGCATCATCTGCATGTGCAAACACATGCCAAAACGCATGCAAATGCATGGTTACACTGCGTTTTTTATCCGCATCTGCAGCTTACGCATGATGCAAAAAAAAGCTGTGTGTGCATGTGTTTGTATGCGTTTTTGCCTGCGTTTGCATTGTTTATGCGCATGCGTTCAATATTTCCAGGAAGGCAAGTCTCAATCAGTTCCTGTCCTGGACATGCGCAGTCCGAAGTACGCAAGCGCATCGAGCGCATGTGTTCGCATGTCCTTGCATACCAATGCATTCTCATAGACAGTAATGCGTTGTCTTGACGCACTCATCTGCATGCGCATGCCTGCGCATATTTGACGCCTAAAAAAATGCAACATGCTGCGTTCGCCGCACACCGCGAAATGACGCAACTGATGCAAACGCATGTCCCTGGGTACACAATGTTAAATATAGGTACGCAAGACGCATGCGGATCTATGCGGATCTGTACACAGGCATACGCTGCGCACAGATACATTAATGTGAACCTGGCCTTAGATAGGGAGCAGAGGCGGGTGAAGATGAGGTCCAGTGTGTGGCCATCGTTGTGAGTGCCTGTATAGTAAATATAAATAATAAATAAAAAAATAGGCAAAAATTATTATATGTGAACTAGCTCAAAGGTTACAAGATAAATTATTGGTAGAAATGAATACTTAATGTAAACAATTTATAAAATGCAGAGAGATAAATAGCCATTATTTCAAGACATATAATTAAATTATGGCACAATTGAAGCATTAAACGTGTTTAAAAATATGACTAAATGTGAAATTGTAAGTGCAGCACTCATATGAAAAAAACAGAAAATACAAAAAAATATTTCAAAACTTTAATACAGACCCTGCATAGTAAAGTGATTTCCCTTGTCCCCAGCCACACATCGCAGCATGCGTTTCACATGCTCTTCCTCAGGGAGTCAATCAAAAAAGAAATAAGAAGGAATACGGATTTATTAGGCATAACAGTATGCAAAATGTCCAGCTGGAATTTTTACGATGTTGACTATGGCCACGTTACAAATGCGTAATCCTGTGATGTCATAACAGATCATCAACACACAGAGGGCAGCACACTGTATTTCCTAAAAAATTATCACATAAGGAGATCACAGACTAGTGCATATGGCCAGAATGTTAAGACTAGTGTAATGACTGTATAATTCGCAAAAAATTGTTATTGTAAAGTTGAAATGGAGAGGAGCATTAAATACTAGTGGATGAATGCATAAACAAGCAAACAATAAATAATACATCCCTATTTATTTTATTTTTTCCATTTGTATTAGTATTCATTGGCCTGTGTAAACCTCTCAATAAATGGTTAAAATTGTCCTGTTTAACCCCTTCCCGACATGTGCCGTATATATACAGTGCCGCGAGAGCTGCATTTCCCCAATCCACCATATACTGTATGTATGGCAATCGGGCAGGCTCATGCTAAGTGCCATCATGATAGGGTGCGGATGTGAGCTGTTTGTGAGAGCTAACACACTGCAGCAATGCCTATTATCAGTGCTAGCACTGATCGTGGACGTTCAACCCCTCTGATGCTGCTACCAATATTGACAGCGATATCAAGGAGCATCACAGAGGGAGTGAGCTTCCTCTCTGCTTCCATTGGCAAAACGCGATGCGATCGCATTATGCCGATGGTCTCCATGGTGGCCCTTGGCTGCAAGATGGACATAGGGGTACTTCAGGGTTCTGCAGGGAAGGTGGCTTATGAGTGCCTTCTAAGCGCAGGAGCTGACACGCCTGTTTAGGCACATCAGGGGCTCTCATGTTTTGTTACGTGACATGGCACCTGCAGACCATTCCATCAAAATCTGCTTTCCAAAACATCATTCCTTCTTTTCTGAGCCCCGCCATGTGCACAAACAATAGTTTTTTTATGACATATGAGGTAACTGTTTACTCAGAAATAGTAACAGAAGAAATGTTGGGATCCATATTCTCCTGTTACCTTGTGAAAATGAAAAATTTGGGACTTAAAGAAAATTTTTGTATGAAAAAATTAGATTTTTTTTATTTTTATTGCTTTACATTATAAACTTCTGTGAAGCACCTGGGGTTCAAGGTGCTCACAACACATATAGATAAGTTCCCTGAGAGGTTTAGTTTCCAAATTGATGTCACATGTTAGGTGTTTCCACTGTTTGGTCACATCAGGGGCACTCTAAGTGCGATATGGTGTCTTATAATTATACCAGCAAATTTTGTATTCAAAAAGTCAAATGATGCTCTGTTCCAAGCCCTGCTGTGCGCCCAAAGAATAGTTTTCCCCATATATGGGGTGTAAGCATGCTGAGAAGAAATTGAAAACACATGCTGTGGTCCATTTTTTCCTGCTACCCTTGTGAAAATAAAAAAATTGGGTTCTAAAGTAAAATTTTTGTGAAAAAAAAGTAAAATGTTCATTTTTTACTTCAACATTCCAAAAATTCCTGTGAAGCACTTGAAGGGTTAATAAATTGAGCACCTTGAGTGGTGCAGTTTTAGAATGGTGTCACCTTTGGGTATTTTCTGTTAATTCAATTGTAATGTGGTCTCTAAAAAAATTTAATTTTTGTAAATTTTGTTAAAACCCTCTAACCTCTATAACTTCCTAAAAAAATACATTAAAAAAGCACTGATGTAAAGTAGACAATGTAGGAAATGTTATTACCGTATATACTCGAGTATAAGCCAAGGCACTTAATTTTGCCATGGAAAAATGAGTAAGCTTATTGACTCAAGTATAAGCCGGGTATGTATTGTCTCCTCATCCCTATCCCGGTATGCGTGGTTCCCCCAGTACTGTCCTGCACTGTGTGGCTCCCCCTGTTGTATGCATGGCTCCCCGTCCGATCCTTGTATGCATGGCTCGGCTCCCCCGGTCCCATCCTTGTATGCATGGCTTGGCTCCCCCGGTCCCATCCTTGTATGCTCGGCTCCCCGGCCTCATCCTTGTATGCTTGGCTCCCTCGGTCCCATCCTTGTATGCTCGGCTCCCCCGCTCCCATCCTTGTATGCTCGGCTCCCCCATCCTCCCTTGTCCTCCCTCTTCATACTCACCTTCCTCACTCCATCGCTGAATGTCCCTGCATCTCCACTGTCCTGGCAAGGCAGTTCTTGTGCTGAGCGGTCACGTGGTACCGCTTATTAACGTCATGAATATGTGCTCCACGCCTATGGGAGTGGAGTCGCGTCCATATTCATGACCTTAATGAGTGGTACCATGTGATCGCTGAGGACAGGAACAGGAAAGAGCTGTCGGCGCCGGATCAGAGGTGCAGGGACGAAGATGCAGCGACGAAGGGTGAGTATTGATGTCTTCTGGAAGCCGGCGGCTGCAGCTGTCACTGTGCTCCCCCCTCGCCCTCTCCCGCTGGCTTTCTGGACCATGACTCGTGTATAATCCGAGGGGGGCGTTTTCAGCACAAAAAAGTGCTGAAAATCTTGGCTTATACACAAGTATATATGGTAAATACAATCTGGATACTGTCACGCTAAATAGGGAGTGGACAGCAATGGGGAAATGACGTGCAATGATAAATATAGGTATAAGAATTGTATGTATAAAGTAATGCTCAGATAATCCCTTCAAAAATCATGGTAATTCAAATTTATAGACAGGTATTTATAATCAATACCTCTCTATAAATAGAAGAAGCAACAAATTGTGGTGTTTCTGCTAACACCACAAATCTACAGTTTGGGCTATACATATTACATATACAGTGCTGGTAAAAAAAAAAACTTTGCAAGTTCAACAAAAACACAAAATCTTAACATCCAAGTGTTTTATTGTGTACATTTTGTTACAATTAGTATTTTGTCATGTCACCCATACATTACCCTTACTGGCAAATAAGCCAGTTTTGCTATTAGACCGTTTTTGATTATCTCCCCCATTGCGGGCACTCGTAAGAAGTTAAATCATGATGCGGTTTTATATGTAACTTTTTTTGCCGCACAAGTGTAAAGATTTTTTTAGCTGGCACTGTAGAGTATAAATAATTCACTTATCTCTTTCTATTAAAAATGAGTCAGTTTCAAATGCTACAAAGAGTTTCCACAGCAGACCTAGCATTTCAGCCAACAATTGTGTATGTGAAACAAAAAGAAGACCTGCAGTTTGCTTTGCTGAGATAGTGTCCTTGTTATACAGTAGTTCACTGGAGGACAGGGGTTATCCTTGTAAGTGAAGAAAGCTCCTGTGTGTACTGAGATCCGCTGTAGGGATCCTGCAGAAGCATTTAGAAATGGGTGCGGTGCAACAAAATGCTGTGAGTCAATTTGCTGATAGAACGTCCTTGTTATAGTTAACCAATCTCTTTCTACTAAAAAGTGTCAGTTTATAATGCTTCAAATACTTTCTATTGGCATGCTTAGCATGTCAATCTCCGCAAGGAGAAATGATACTTCTTGGATATTGTAGACCTAGCATTTCAGCTAACAAGCATGTATGTGAAACTTGAGAAGGAGTAAAAAAAAAAAGGCCTGCCGTTTGCTGATATACAACCCCTGGCAAAAATTATGCCAGGGGTTGTATATCTTTTTCCTCAGAATTGAGTGACTCCATAATTTTTCTCCTCTGCTTGGTTAAAAAAGTAACCATTACTTACTGACTGCCACATTTTTTGTTCTTGATTTCTTTTAGTGTTTCTTAAAGCCAGAAAGTTGCCAATTGAAATGACTTTAGTTTTGTGCCATGTCTGTGATCTGCTTTTTTTCTACAAAATTAAACAACTGAATGAACATCCTCCAAGGCCGGTGATTCCATAATTTTTGCCAGGGGTTGTAGCTTCCTTGGATTAGTTCACTGGATGCAGACACTAGTACACACAGGAGATTCAGAGGTACAAGGATACCGCCATCCTCCAGTGAACTACTCTAAGATATTGATCATAAATACCTGTGTATAAATTTGAATTACCATAATTTTTAAAGGGATTATTTGAGCATTACTTTATACATGCAATTCTTATTGATATATTTATCACTGCACATCTTTTTTTAATGTAGACTAGCTGTTTAGTGTGACAGTATCCGGTTTGTATTTGATCATCTTTCTCTACAAGTTTGCCACATAGGACCCATTTTTCAGCAGTACCTATCCCTTTGGGCGCTAGTGTCTTTACATTACTCATGTGGGAAATGTTTTTTAGTAACTATTTTGTGTGGCATAACTCTAATTTAATGACAAAAAAATTTAAAGTTTGAAAATTGCAACATTTTTCAAATTCTTTGCCAAATTTCCATTTTTTTAACAAACGCAAGTCATATCAAAATTTTGTTACCATTATCATAGAGTAAAATATGTCACAAGAAAACATTCTCAAAATCAGTGGGATGTGTTGAAGCGTTCCAAAGTTATTACCACATAAAGTGACAGTGGTCAGAACTGTAAATTTGGTTTGGTCATGAAGGTGAAAACAGGCTCTGGTGCTAGAGGGGTTAAATCACCCTAAATGCATTTGTAAAGTGACAATTTTATATGATTGTTCACATGCACCTGCGATAGCAAGTGTACAGCAAATCCAAATCTAAAGTTTCAACAGAATCGTCATGCAGCACATTTTTCTTTGATTTTTATGTGTATTTGCCGTCATTAATGTCACCCTATGCATTGCCAAGGGTAAAATTTGCAACATAAACTAAGATGCAATATTTTGCAGATCAATTTCCACTGCAGTTTGTGGAAGAGATTTTGTAAAATCTCAGCCTGTTTGCTACTGCTTTGAGGGTATGTTCCCACGGTCAGTAATCAGCAGCGATTTGGACACAGCACATGTCTGTTCCGTCCAAAGCGCTGCCGGCTTCTGAATGCTGGTGATTCCACATGTGTTCATTGAACTGTGCGGAATCACACCGCCCAATACATTGCACTCGTGATATTTATCTTGCAGAGACTGAGCGTCTCCGCAAGATAAATAGTCATGCTCTTTTAGGCTGTATGTAGCATATTTTTTGCGTTTTTTTCGCGGTTTTTCGCTATAAAAACGCTATAAAACCGCGAAAAAAACGCTTACATTAAGCATCCTATGTAATAGAATGCATTCCGCATTTTTTGTGCACATGCTGCATTTTTTTCCTGAGCGGAATCGCATTCCAGAAAAAAACGCAGCATGTTCATTAAAATTGCGGAATCGCTGCGATTCTGCACCCATAGGAGTGCATTGATCTGCTTACTTCCCGCACGGGGCTGTGCACACCATGCGGGAAGCAAGCAGATCATGTGCGGTTGGTACCCAGGGTGGAGGAGAGGAGACTCTCCTCCACGGACTGGGCACCATATAATTGGTAAAAAATAAAGAATTAAAATAAAAAATAGTCCTATACTCACCCTCTGATGGCCCCCGAAGTGTTCCCGCCTCTCCGGTGCATGATCTCTCTTCCGTTCCTATAGATGATGTGGTTCAGGACCTGTGATGACGTCACTGTTTTGTGATTGGTCGCGTGACCGCTCATGTGACTCACGCAACCAATCACAAGACAGTGACGTCTGTTGTGAACTCTGTTTTCGGGCTCCCTCTTGTGGTCACTGGTGGTATGGTGTGACTTTTTCTTTGGGCTCCCCCTGGTGGCTTTGTTTGTTATCCTGCTGGTCTCTGGCTATCAGCTGGTTCGTTATCCTCTGGGAGGTTCCTATATAGCTCTGTTTTACTTCCACTTGTGGCCGGCTGTCGATGTAATCAGTGCTACTCAGATTCCTTCTGACTACCTTGCTCCCAGTCCATCCAGGATAAGCTAAGTTTTGTTTGCTCATTTTTTGATCAGCAGTGTTTATCATGTTTTCTGTTCCAGCTTGCTAAAATGTAATTCCCTCGCTTGCTGGTTGCTCTAGTGGGCTGAGTTTCTCCCCACACACCGTTAGTTGGTGTGTGGGTTCTTGAAATCTCAGGATGGATATTTTGTAAGGGTTTTTTATTGATCGCATAGACCCCTGCTCTATTTTCTGCTTTCTAGTACTAGTGGGCCTCTTTTGCTGAATCTGATTTCATCCCTATGTATGTGCCTTCTTCTTACTTCACCGTTAATATTTGTTGGGGGCTTCTATATCTTTGGGGATTATTTCTCTGGAGGCAAGCGAGGTCTTTCTTTCTCTTTAGGGGTAGCTAGTTCCTCAGGCTGGCTCGAGACGTCTAAGAATTTTTTAGGCACGTTCACCGGCTACCTCTAGTTGTTTTGGATAGGTTCAGATTTGCGATCAGTCCAGTTACCATCTCCCTAGAGCTCGTCCTTAGTTTAATCACTTGCTGATCTATTTGTGATCCTCCGCCACTTGGGATCATAACAGTACAGCCAGCCAGTAAAGTGTTAATTGCATGGCAGAAGCAGGAGAAAAGAAGCCTTGAGAATTTTTTTTTTTTTTTGCCATGTGTCTAGCTGCTGTTGCTGCTTCTCTCCTCCTCTTAATCTTGGTGTGGCTCTGAGTTCAGCTGCTGACATGGATGTCCAGAGCTTGGCTTCCAGTCTGGATCATCTTGCTACTAGGGTTCAAAGTATTCAGGATTTTGTTGTTCACAGTCCTATGTCAGAGCCTAGAATACCTATTCCGGAGTTGTTTTCTGGAGATAGATCTAGGTTCCTGAATTTTAGGAACAATTGTAAGTTGTTTCTTTCTTTGAAACCTCGTTCCTCTGGTGATGCCGTTCAGCAAGTTAAGATTATCATTTCCTTTTTGCGTGGTGACCCCCAAGATTGGGCCTTCGCATTGGCGCCAGGGGATCCTGCATTGCTTAGTGTAGATGCGTTTTTTCTAGCCCTTGGATTGCTCTATGAGGAACCTAATCTTGAGAACCAGGCTGAAAAAACGTTATTGGCCCTCTCACAGGGGCAAGATGAAGCAGAGGTGTACTGCCAGAAATTTCGGAAATGGTCGGTGCTTACTCAGTGGAATGAGTGTGCCCTGGCTGCAAATTTCAGAGAAGGTCTTTCTGAAGCCATTAAGAATGTCATGGTGGGGTTCCCTACGCATGCAGGTCTGAATGAGTCAATGACTCTGGCCATTCAGATTGATCGGCGTTTGCGGGAGCGCAAACCTGTGCACCATTTGGCGGTGTCTTCTGAACAGACACCTGAATCTATGCAATGTGACAGAATTCTGACTAGAAGTGAATGGCAAAATTATAGACGGCAAAATGGGTTGTGCTTTTACTGTGGTGACTCGGCTCATGTTATCTCAGCATGCTCTAAGCGCAAAAAAAAGGTTGATAAATCTGTCACCATTGGTACTTTACAGCCTAAGTTCTTTTTGTCTGTTACCCTGATTTGTTCCCTGTCATCTTACCCGGTTAATGCTTTTGTAGATTCAGGTGCCGCCCTGAGTCTGATGGATTGGTCATTTGCCAGGCGCTGTGGTTTTGATTTGGAGCCTTTAAAATTCCCTATTCCACTAAGGGGAATTGATTCTACACCATTGGCTACGAATAGACCTTGTTAAGTCCTTCTCAGTCCCTGGCTTACTAGAGGTAGGGATCCCATAGAAATGACACGCAGCACAAAAGGTTGTGTGATCATATACAGGGGAAGCCCAGGAGCGCGTCTGACCCACTGAGCTCTACCCCTCCTTTATAAAAAGAGTTAGACATTTTACAGACATGCGTACAAGCGCTCATATTTCACATCCTTAAAAAAACAGTCTATACTAGAGATAAGGTTCAGCTTGGTATTTAGGTAAGAGGTTACGTCAGTCAAGAAGGAATGCGTCCATAAAAAGAAATGTCAACCTTACTTAAGTTTCCTGATAAGAAGCCAGATGTCTCAGGAGAAAAGACACAATGGATTCTTTCAGTCTGATCTCTACAATTCCCCCCTTTGACATATTCTTTTTTTATTACCATAGGGCCAAAGACAAAGCCTTTATTTTTGGTATTACACATGTACACACTTATATTATTAATAAGAGAATCAAATCTAGTATTAATTCTTCTATCGCAAATTATTTTCTTCTTTAGCAGTATACTAAAATATAAAAACAAAAATTAGTACAGTAATATTAATTAGAATCACTAGAGGAAAACATAAGAATAAAGGAAAAAAAAACTTTATACTCTTGCATCTATTACACAAAGTTTATCTGTGCATACTGAGATACCCTTGAGCACAATCTGGAATAGTACGTATATGACTACAATAATCATAACTATATGTATTATGCTCTGCATAATCCCAGCAACCCACCCACCGATTCCTCTGAACCAGTTGGCTGGGTTAAGAAAAGAAAAGGTATCTGACCACCAGTTATCCTTATTCTGGTCATTATCTTTGTCATACTGATCTCTGAGTCGTTGTACGTCCTTTAATTTAAATGTCATACTCATAGTACTATTCATTACAAACCAGGTTCCCCAGTTTGCTTGTACAATCTCTTTCATTACCTTGAGGGAACAACTCAGAATGTTCCCATTTTCTATTATGTATGTATCTTTCCAATACTACAGGTTTGAAAGCATCAGAGGAAGGGACGGTTGTACTGAAACTGAGCTGTAGATTTTCAGTGGGGACCTGTCCTAGATCAGTTAATCCAGTCTTATTCCTAGGTACCCATTTTCCTCCCCTGAATGCTAAATATTGTAGATGTGTATTACTCCCTGAGAGATTACCCTGCCACCAAGGAAATTCTACCCATCCCACAATTGGTATGGCGATTGTAGTATTCCACAGCCTAGCATTACCAGTTTGGTTGTTGGCCAGGTTGTCTGAACAATTAGGCCAAGCGAATATTTCTTCTGCTGATACGGGAACGGCTAGAAAAGGTATACTTGTGGCTGATACCGGTGAATGGGTACAGATCCAACAATCTGTCAGGGTTTGTGTATTGTTTAACAAGTCATGCACTAATTTTCTATGATGTTGTACGAATCTATTGTTCAAAGGGGCTAGAGATTTTAGTCTATCCCATGCCTCCGTTGAGATTAACATTATTAACATCAATATCATGAGTTTTGTACTGCTTTTTTGCAGTGGCTTGCATGTATCCATGATGCCTTTCCTTCTAGCTTGACTGATGTAGGTGTTGTCAACAGGACTTGGAAGGGTCCGTCAAATCTTGGTTCAAGAGCCTTTCTGGTGTGTCTTTTTACATAGACTTGATCACCTGGTTCCAACTTGTGACTTCCTTCAATGTTGTCAGGATCTGGAAGGGAAGCAAAAACTTGTGCATGCACCTTAGTTAATTGTTTCTGAAGATTTTGCACATAAGAAGTCAATGACTCAATATTTAACACAAGTTGTTGTGGAAAATAACATCCTAAATTGGCAGTCCTGCCAAACAAAATTTCATATGGAGACAGTTTAGTCTTACCCCTTGGGGTATTGCGTATTGAGTAAAGGGCCAGTGGAAGGCATTCTGTCCAAGGCTTTCCTGTTTCAGCCATGGCTTTCTGTATTTTTAATTTTAAAGTTCCATTCATGCGTTCCACCTTACCAGAACTTTGAGGATGGTATGGAGTGTGTAACTGACTTTCAACACCCAACATTTTCAGTACATTTTGAAATATTTCTCCAGTGAAATGAGTACCCCTATCTGACTCGATCACTTCAGGGAGACCATAACGGGGTATCAGTTCGGCAACTAGCTTTACAGCAGTGTTTTTAGCTGAAGCCTTCCGAACTGGATAGGCCTCTGGCCACCCTGAGAACATGTCCACACACACCAACACATACTCATACCCATTACTTTTTGGCAGCTGGATAAAGTCTATTTGTAATCGCTGAAACGGATAGAGAGGTCGGACGTGGTGCTTCATAGGGGTCTTTGTCGTCTGTCCGGGATTATGTGCCAGACATATAACGCATGCAGCACAATAGTCTCTTGCGTAGTTGCCAAAACCTGGAGCCAACCAGACTTGCTTTGCCAGTAGTGTCATTGCATTTGCAGACACATGAGTAGGGTGGTGTAGTCCACCAACTACAATCGGGTACCAGGCTCTAGGTAGACATATTAGTCCATCTTTCTTCCAAATTCCTGCTTGTTCTTCTGCCCCTTCCTTTTTCCACCTGTCCCTCTCCTCTTCTCCTGCATCTTCCTGTGCTTGTCTCAGTCTATCTTCAGTATTTTCTGTGGGGTTTACAGTATGAACCTGCTGTAAGGGTTTGACTGCCGCTGCTTTGGCTGCTTTATCAGCCCTATCATTTCCCCTAGATTCCCTAGTGTCGAGTCTCACATGTGCAGCTACCTTAATTACTGCTACTTCTTTTGTTTCTTGTGCAGCCTCTAAGATCTGTTTGATCAGAGAAGCATGTTTTACAGGTTGTCCTGACGCTGTCATGTAACCTCTAGCTCTCCAGATTACTCCAAAGTCAAACACAATACCATGTGCATACCTAGAATCAGTGTATATATTAGCTGTCTGATTCTCAGCTATTTTTAGCGCTTCAATCAATGCTGTTAGTTCTGCTTCTTGTGCAGACTGTTTTGGTGGAAGTGGTTCTGCTTTGAGAGTTTCAGATTCTGACACAACTGCATACCCTGTATGGAAGTTACCTGTGTCATCTGCAAACCTACTACCATCTATAAACAGCTCTAAATCTGGGTTTTGAAGTGGTGTTTCGGATACATTGGGTAAGCCTACCGTTTCTTGTAAAATGAGCTCTGTACAATCATGTGTGTCTGTAGGGAAAAAATTTGCGTGTGGATCAGTGTCCTTATTCCCCCCTTCAGACTCGAGAGGTAGCAGTGTTGCTAAATTAAGAGTCTGAAGCCTTGCAAATGTGATAGTAGAGGGAAGCAGCAAAGAACACTGTAGCCGCAAATGTCTGGCCATGGAAATGTGTTTTGGTTGGACCTTGTTTAATATCCCATAAACATCATGTGTAGTTTGAACTGTGAGTGGATACTCTAGGACAATTTCTGATGCTTTGTCCAACAATAGTGAGACAGCAACAACTACACGTACACAGGTTGGCGCTGCTCTAGCTACGGGATCTAACCTTGCTGAAAGATATGCAATTGGTCTTTGTTTCCCTGCATGCTTCTGGGTAAGAACTCCTGTAGCATGAGAATCAACTTCTGCAGCCATAAGCTGAAATGGTTTAGTGTAGTCTGGTAGCCCTAACGCTGGAGCTGAAACAAGGGCATCTTTTAATTGTTGGAACGAAATCTGACCTTCTTTTGTCAACAAATAAGGTTCACTTTTTACACAGTCATACAGTGATTGCATTAGTTGACTGGCATGTATAATCCATTGTCTACAATGAGACACTATTCCTAAAAATGCTCGTAGCTGTTTATGATTTCTAGGCTCATTCATCTGTCTTATTGCTTCAGTTCTTTGAGGTGTAAGATGCTTTTTACCTTGAGAAATGCAATGACCTAGAAAGACCACTTTGGTCTGACAAACTTGTAGCTTTTGTCTATTCACTTTACACCCTTCTTTTTCTAGAAAACATAGTAAACTTACAGTGGACCTTTCTGCAGTTTCTAGATCTGGGCAGCAAAGTAGTATGTCATCCACATACTGTAAAATTACTACCTGTGGTTCGGGTTCAAACCTTTGAAGAACTGTTTGTAGGGCATTTGAATAAAGAGTAGGGGAGTGTATCATTCCCTGTGGAAGGCGTGTCCACGCCAACTGTTTGCCCTTAAATGTAAATGCAAACAAATGCCAACTATCTTGGTGTAAAGGAACCGAGAAAAATGCATTTGAAAGATCTATTACAGTAAACACTTGAGAACTGGCTGGTATCTGTGATAGTAACGTATGAGGATTGGGTACAACTGGGGTGATTGGATCTAGAACTTTGTTTATTTCTCTTAGATCATGTACCATACGATATTTGGGCATGGAACCCTTATCAAGAGTTCTCTTCTTGACTGGATACAGAGGAGTGTTAGCAGGTGATTGTATCTCTACCAAAACTCCTTTCTCTCTATATCCCTCTATCTGTTTTGTAATCGCTAGTTCCTGCTGGGCACTCACAGGGTATTGTCTGAGCTGTGGGAGAACAGCTCCTGGCTGCACAGATAATTTTACAGGAGAAATATGCAATAATCCCACATCAGTGTCACCTTGTGCCCACAGTGTTTCTGGGATCATTGAGAGGTCTAGATCTGTGGTGTACTCTTTTTCTTCAGTATAATCCTCAAAAGCCTGAATTCTGACATATTGTTCTAATGTTTCTGCATCATCAGGGATAGTCAGCATAACTGTGCCATCTTCCCTAAATTTGATGTTAGCTTCTAATTTCTTTAGTACATCAGTTCCTAACAGACATGTTGGGGCACCTCTGGCATACAAAAATCTGGATGCAAAACATTTAGGTCCTAATGAGACCTCTAGGGGCACAGTATATGGCAGTGTTCGAATTACCCCATCATAACCCTCAGCAAAAGTTGTTTGTTCTGAAATATCTTCCGGATTCGGAAGAAAATCTTGATTCAAAATTGAGGAAGTTGCACCTGTATCTATCAAAAATGGAATCTCTCTCCCCCCCACATTCACCTGTATCATAGGTCTTCTAGCTGGTAGGGAAGTTTGTAACACATCGAGTCAATCTGAATCTGGTATAGGACCATCTATGATGGTAGATTTCTGCTGGTTGTCCGTTTGGGGAGGGTTATTTCTGGGAACAAATTTGCCTGACTTTATATCTGCCAACTTCTTCCTGCACTCTCTTTGGAAATGACCTGGCTTTTTACAGTAGTGGCAAGGAAAATTGTGTCTCACTCTTCCTCCTGTATTAGCTTGTGCTATTCTAACAGGCTTACGATTCTCTCTCATATCCATGACTATTCCTAAACATCGTTGTTTCACAATATTTGGTTGTTCAATTGTTCTCCAATCTGGAGTAGAGGATTTAAATTTTTCTCTGATTTTCGGATCTAGCCCCTCTATTAATTGTTTTGTAAAAAGTCTCCTTACTGAAGCATCAGTCAAATCCAATCCTTCATCCCTAAAGCTATTTTCTAGTTCTTGACTATATTCTTCAATACTTTGCCCAAATTTCTGCATAATCACACCTGTAGACCCCCTTTCCCTCTGTTTTCCTCTCATGAAAATTATTAATGCCTCTGTGAACTGGGTACCTGATGCTTCTGTCTGTAAGGCACCCCCTTCTGCCACTGGTCTATTGGGCTGTAGGTGTGTCAATAATTCCTGAAAAAGTCCGGGGGACATTTTCATTCTACATAATTCTTCCCCGTCCGCCCAGACCCCAGCATGAGTCTGCATGATTTGTTGTATATACTGCGCAAACCTTATGGGGTATTGAGTGGGATCCGGTGCATTATGCAAGAGTGACATACCCTCAGCAGGGGACCAAGGAAAGTATTGTCTGGTCTGATGATATCTGGTGTTCATTACTCCTCCTTCACCAGCTTCTCTAAAAGGTCTTGGTACTACCCTAACAGGGGCAAGTACAGCGCCATATCTAGGTGTACCACAGGCTAGGCAATCATTTCTCCAATCTGGATTTTGTTGTCCACAGTGTGAACATTCCCATCCTCCTACCCCACCAAGATTGGGATACAAGGCTGGAAATTGTTTTCCTCCTTCTGCTCTTCCAGATGGTACAAATGATTGGGCTTTTGGATCTAGGTAAGGTGGCGGGATTATGTCACAACTTTTTCCCTTCCCCATGATCCATTTGGAAGTGTCTGAATCGTACTTCCAATTCTCCTCTTTAGCTGTTTTTGAGACCTCTATCATACAATGTATGATTTCTTCCCACCCATTGTCTTTGATAATTCCACCTCGTTCTTTACTCAGTCTTTCCCATTCTGTACTGAACATAAGTGCTTCTGAAATTCCCAATTTTTCTCTTACCCTCCTAATCTGCCTTCTGACTATCTTTCCACATCTTTCCTGTATGATATCTGCTGCTTCCACTTGTCCTAAGACGGTTTTTGTCTGTTTATTTCCCATTTTTCTTTTTCAATATTAGCTATGACTACCCTAGGTGACGTTTGGACAACCACTTCCTCTGTTGGTGGCGTCTCGTTGCCTTCTCTCCTAGGGAGCTAAAATATTAAAGGGCTTGTCTGCTCCGTTTCTTCTAATATGCAGGACGTACTTAAGTGCTATTATGCACGCAAACAGACCCAGCAACACCATACAGATCACAAAACTTTCTGTGTCAGTTAGCATACTTGTCCCAGGCTCATGAAACCGCGTCCTGGGCTCATTCTATCAAACCTTATCCAGAAATGAAGGAAGTTAAGCACTTAATGAGAATCAAGCATGGGCGGAGGTCTCCCAGAAGGACGCAACAACATGACCCAGTTAGGCTGACTTCCGTGTATAAGGCTTATACCCCAACTATTTCGGCTTATTTTTCTACGCACTTTTGCTCTTCTTTCACAACATACCACAACCTTCACACTGTTCACACACTGCCAGGGACAGGACTCATAAGTCTATACAATATGGTAACCCGAGTTTTATAGGTATCTACTCACTACTAGACTAACCCAGCGTGACACGGCTCATAGAGATCTTTCGGATAATACAGGGCAGATAAAAGAGAACTAATAATGTCTCTTACCTGGCCAGGTTTTTCAGTTCATTTGCCGTCCATTATCCCAGATCTCCGTTGTCCGTATCCGCAGGTAAATCTCGAGCAAATACTCTTTTCTCAGGTCCCTGTTCGGTGCGCCAGAGAAATGTTAAGTCCTTCTCAGTCCCTGGCTTACTAGAGGTAGGGATCCCATAGAAATGACACGCAGCACAAAAGGTTGTGTGATCATATACAGGGGAAGCCCAGGAGCGCGTCTGACCCACTGAGCTCTACCCCTCCTTTATAAAAAGAGTTAGACATTTTACAGACATGCGTACAAGCGCTCATATTTCACATCCTTAAAAAAACAGTCTATACTAGAGATAAGGTTCAGCTTGGTATTTAGGTAAGAGGTTACATCAGTCAAGAAGGAATGCGTCCATAAAAAGAAATGTCAACCTTACTTAAGTTTCCTGATAAGAAGCCAGATGTCTCAGGAGAAAAGACACAATGGATTCTTTCAGTCTGATCTCTACAACCTCAGTACTGGACACAAGTGACCATGTGCATGACTCCTGTTCATCGGGAGGTGATTCGCTTTCTTGTACTGCATAATTTGCATGATGTCGTCGTGTTGGGTCTACCATGGTTGCAGACTCATAATCCAGTCCTGGATTGGAAAGCTATGTCGGTGTCAAGTTGGGGTTGTCAGGGAATTCATGGTGACGCTCCTGTGGTGTCAATTGCTTCGTCCACTCCTTCTGAAGTCCCTACGTTTTTGTCAGACTACCAGGATGTATTTGAGGAGCCCAAACTCAATTCTTTACCTCCTCATAGGGACTGTGATTGTGCTATAAATTTGATTCCTGGTAGTAAGTTTCCTAAGGGACGACTTTTCAATTTATCTGTGCCGGAGCATGCTGCCATGCGGAGTTATATAAAGGAGTCTTTAGAGAAGGGACATATTCGCCCGTCCTCATCCCCTCTTGGTGCAGGATTCTTTTTTGTGGCTAAGAAGGATGGTTCCCTGAGACCCTGTATTGATTATCGCCTTTTGAATAAAATCACGGTCAAATTTCAGTATCCTTTGCCATTGTTAACTGATTTGTTTGCTCGCATTAGGGGGTCTAGTTGGTTCACCAAGATAGATCTTGGTGGTGCGTATAACCTTGTGCGTATAAAACAGGGTGATGAATGGAAAACTGCATTTAATACGCCTGAAGGCCATTTTGAGTACTTGGTGATGCCTTTTGGACTTTCTAATGCTCCTTCAGTCTTTCAGTCCTTTATGCATGACATCTTCCGTGAATATCTGGATAAGTTTATGATTGTGTATCTGGATGATATTCTGGTTTTTTCGGATGATTGGGAGTCTCATGTTAAGCAGGTCAGGATGGTCTTTCAGGTCCTACGTGACAATGCTTTATTTGTGAAGGGCTCAAAATGTCTTTTTGGAGTCCAGAAGATTTCTTTTTTGGGTTTCATTTTTTCTCCTTCTACTATTGAGATGGACCCAGTCAAGGTTCAGGCTATTCATGACTGGACGCAGCCTACATCTGTTAAGAGTCTTCAGAAGTTCTTGGGTTTTGCTAATTTTTACCGTCGCTTCATAGCTACTTTTTCTGGCGTTGTTAAGCCTTTGACGGATTTGACCAAGAAGGGTTCTGATGTGACTAATTGGTCTTATGCGGCTGTGGAGGCCTTTCGGGAGCTGAAGCGTCGGTTTTCTTCGGCTCCGGTCTTATGTCAGCCAGATGTCTCACTTCCCTTCCAGGTGGAGGTTGATGCTTCCGAGATTGGAGCGGGGGCTGTTTTGTCGCAGAGAAGCCCCGATGGCTCTGTGATGAAGCCATGTGCTTTCTTTTCAAGAACGTTTTCGCCTGCCGAGCGGAATTATGATGTCGATAATCGGGAGCTGTTTGCTATGAAGTGGGCATTTGAGGAGTGGCGACATTGGCTCGAGGGAGCTAAACATCGTGTGGTGGTCTTGACTGACCACAAGAATTTGATTTATCTCGAGTCGGCCAAGTGGCTGAATCCCAGACAGGCTCGTTGGTCGTTGTTTTTCTCTCGTTTTGATTTCATGGTCTCGTACCTGCCGGGTTCGAAGAATGTGAAAGCTGATGCTCTTTCTAGGAGTTTTGTGCCTGACTCTCCTGGAGATTCAGAGCCGGCTGGTATCCTTAGAGAAGGGGTGATTTTGTCTGCCATCTCCCCAGATTTGCGACGTGTGCTGCAAGAGTTTCAGGCGGATAGACCTGACCGCTGTCCACCGGAGAGACTGTTTGTCCCGGATAGATGGACCAACAGAGTCATCTCCGAGGTTCATTCTTCGGTGTTGGCGGGCCATCCTGGAATATTTGGTACCAGAGACTTGGTGGCCAGGTCTTTTTGGTGGCCTTCCTTGTCACGGGATGTACGTTCCTTTGTGCAGTCTTGTGGAATTTGTGCTCGGGCGAAGCCTTGCTGTTCTCGTGCCAGTGGTTTGCTGTTACCTTTGCCTGTCCCGAAGAGGCCTTGGACGCACATTTCCATGGATTTTATTTCAGATCTCCCTGTCTCTCAGAGAATGTCTGTCATCTGGGTGGTGTGTGACCGTTTTTCTAAGATGGTCCATTTGGTGCCCTTGCCTAAGTTGCCTTCCTCCTCCGAGTTGGTTCCACTGTTTTTTCAAAATGTGGTTCGTTTGCACGGGATTCCTGAGAACATTGTTTCTGACAGAGGATCCCAGTTTGTGTCTAGATTTTGTCGGACCTTTTGTGCTAAGTTGGGCATTGAATTGTCTTTTTCGTCGGCCTTCCATCCTCAGATGAATGGCCAAACCGAGCGAACTAATCAGACCTTGGAGACTTATTTAAGATGTTTTGTTTCTGCTGACCAGGACGACTGGGTTACTTTTTTACCGTTGGCCGAGTTTGCCCTTAATAATCGGGCTAGTTCTGCTACTTTGGTTTCTCCTTTTTTTTGTAATTCGGGGTTTCATCCTCGTTTTTCCTCGGGTCAGGTGGAGCTTTCTGACTGTCCTGGAGTGGATGTTGTGGTGGATAGGTTGCATCAGATTTGGAATCATGTGGTGGACAATTTGAAGTTGTCACAAGAGAAGGCTCAGCTCTTTGCCAACCGCCGTCGCCGTGTGGGTCCCCGACTTCGCGTTGGGGACTTGGTGTGGTTGTCTTCTCGCTTCGTTCCTATGAAGGTCTCCTCTCCTAAGTTCAAGCCTCAGTTTATCGGTCCTTATAAGATTCTGGAAGTCCTTGGCCCTGTGTCATTCCGTCTGGACCTCCCGGCATCATTTGCTATTCATAATGTGTTCCATCGCTCGTTGTTGCGGAGGTATGTGGTACCTGTGGTTCCTCCGGTTGAGCCTCCTGCCCCGGTGCTGGTTGAGGGAGAATTGGAATACGTGGTGGAGAAGATTTTGGATTCTCGTGTTTCTAGACGGAGGCTCCAGTATTTGGTCAAGTGGAAGGGCTATGGTCAGGAGGATAATTCTTGGGTTGTCGCCTCTGATGTTCATGCGGCCGATTTGGTTCGTGCCTTCCATGTGGCTCATCCTGATCGCCCTGGGGGTTTTCATGAGGGTTCGGTGACCCCTCCTTAAGGGGGGGGTACTGTTGTGAACTCTGTTTTCGGGCTCCCTCTTGTGGTCACTGGTGGTATGGTGTGACTTTTGCTTTGGGCTCCCCCTGATGGCTTTGTTTGTTATCCTGCTGGTCTCTGGCTATCAGCTGGTTCGTTATCCTCTGGGAGGTTCCTATATAGCTCTGTTTTACTTCCACTTGTGGCCGGCTGTCGATGTAATCAGTGCTACTCAGATTCCTTCTGACTACCTTGCTCCCAGTCCATCCAGGATAAGCTAAGTTTTGTTTGCTCATTTTTTGATCAGCAGTGTTTATCATGTTTTCTGTTCCAGCTTGCTAAAATGTAATTCCCTCGCTTGCTGGTTGCTCTAGTGGGCTGAGTTTCTCCCCACACACCGTTAGTTGGTGTGTGGGTTCTTGAAATCTCAGGATGGATATTTTGTAAGGGTTTTTTATTGATCGCATAGACCCCTGCTCTATTTTCTGCTTTCTAGTACTAGTGGGCCTCTTTTGCTGAATCTGATTTCATCCCTATGTATGTGCCTTCTTCTTACTTCACCGCTAATATTTGTTGGGGGCTTCTATATCTTTGGGGATTATTTCTCTGGAGGCAAGCGAGGTCTTTCTTTCTCTTTATTGGTAGCTAGTTCCTCAGGCTGGCTCGAGACGTCTAAGAATTTTTAAGGCACGTTCACCGGCTACCTCTAGTTGTTTTAGATAGGTTCAGATTTGCGATCAGTCCAGTTACCATCTCCCTAGAGCTCGTCCTTAGTTTAATCACTTGCTGATCTATTTGTGATCCTCCGCCACTTGGGATCATAACAGACGTCATCGCAGGCCCTTCACTGCACTCCAGCTATAGGAACGGACGCCGCTGAGGTCTGCAGGTGAGTATAACCATGTTTTTTATTTTTTTTATTATTTTTAAACATTCGATCTTTTACTATAGATGCTGCATAGGCTGCATCTATAGTAAAAAGTTGGTCACACTTGTCAAACACTATGTTTGACAAGTGTGACCAACCTGTCAGTCAGTTTTCCAAGCGATGCTACAGATCGCTTGGAAAACTCTAGCATTCTGCAAGCTAATTATGCTTGCAAAACGCTAGTTTTCTGCAGGTATATGCATGCTAATTCTGCATGCGATATACCCGCGGCAGGAGGCGCAGAATTGCAGCTGAAATTTCCGCGGCAATTCTGCAACGTGTGAACTTAGCCTAAGTCTGGAAAGACGGTCCGCATGTCCGTCTCCCCAGGGAAGCCGGAGGCATCCGTACACGCATAGTGGAGATGGGATTTCTTGAAATCCCTTCCACTGTGCTGTAACATCTGGGTGCTGCGGGTTGGACGCTGCGAATGTACGCAACGTTTACTGACCGTGGGAACATACCCTGATAGTTCTCTTCTTCAGCACAAAACTCCTATCCCATCCATTAAATCGTAAAAATATTCTACGATGGCAAATTATATTTGTATCAAATGCCTAGAAGGCAAATTGTTGTGTAAGGACTATAACCTGTGCTACAGTATTATTTGGCTGTGAATGAGTAATCAAAACAAATTATTCATTCCTAGACCCAGTACTCACCATTTCTGTTCCCCATATCATTTATCCATAGCAGGACATAATCTCTTGAAAATGTCTTTGAATTGTGCTGACGTTCCACAACTATCTAACACTGGTTTGGCATAATAATACATAGCAAGTCTCCTTGGAGCTCATCAACATCTGCTCATGAATTTTAATGATGTGTCTAACATATCATGATTGGTTAGGGCACTTCTTTCATAGGGTGCTGTAATCTCTAAGGGTGTTTGAAATCATCTGATAGTTTAGCCAAAAGCTGTTCGGTCTGTGTTGCGTACTTAGTGGAATTAGTTTCTTTCATAGTAAAATGTTTAGTTTATGATAACTAACATTGCTAATTGGCATTAAGTTAAAAAATACAAGTCTCACTGGGTATTTCATCAAATTAAACTGGTAGTTGGCTGCAGTAAAATATATAGGCAGAGATTTGTCTTTCTAATGCACTGAATTTTAATTATGTGATGCATCATTTATTATGTTTAACTCCTCTGTGCTATATGCGAATAGCAGAATTAAATTGCAGTCAAAAACAATTATCTCACTGAATGAAATTGAATTTATCAACCCTGCAGCTTAAAACAGTTTTCATATTAATATATGTCCTATACCAGGCTAAGTTTTAGTTCCAGATGTAACTAGATACATATTCATGTGAAAAATATATAAATTTGCATTTATGGATATGTTTTAGACCTTTGCTTAACAACTATGGTAAATGATTAAACCAATATTTGCATACATATCCTACAATGACTACGTTTTACCTAATTTGAATTTTTATGTTTTCATTTAAAATTATTTTCAGTTTCTGGAAAAAGGAGAAATCACTGTAAAAAAACATTATTTATGGTTTCAAATGCCCTACTTATCCAGTATAGAAGCTGCTGTGTTCCATCGTTGTTTGTCTGCATTTAACTGTTAGGCATTACAGAGGTCATGAGCTCAATAAGGCACCCTCAGCCAGACTTGGAGATAGCCAATAGCAGGTCTCAGAATTATCCCAACTTGTATCCTTTAACTCCAATACAGGGACCTGGATTTATAATGAGCCACCTTAGTTGTGTCCAAAGAGTAGCTATTGGCCAGAAGATGAGGCAAGATTAATTAAACCGGCCAGGTCATTGACTAGGGTGATAGAACCAGCCACAGAATTATGAGACAAAATTATGGTCTGAAGAATAGCCAAGGTCAGTCAAAAATCAAAGTCAATCTAGCCTGGTTTAAGGTCTGGATTACAGAACAGACAAGATCAAGCTGAGTCTGAATCAGGATGTTAGCAGATATAGCATCAGACATATACAGTATCATGCAACCAAACCCAACTTGCACTCCAAGCTCCAAGCAATATGCTTGTAGTTTAAGTAGGGTGTGTTACTACCCCATTAGTCAAAGCAGGGATCTTATTACAACTGTTGAGCTACTGGGCAGCACACATACCCACTTTGTCTGACAGAGTGGCACCACAAGTTCCACCAACACCAATGTGTATGGATAGACAGTGACTCTGCCATCTCGTGATATTGGCCTTGACGTCACTTCACTGGATACAATCTTCAGAGCTCAGACTACCAATGATGATTCGATGAAGAATATTCTTCCTCATATGCACTTAGTCTGAAATGGTAAAAGGGAAGAACATATTTGAAAAGCTGCTATAAGTTAGTAGTTGTTGTACCATAACCACTTACAGTATATACCAATAGTCCAAGTGTCTGGATACTATTATCATACTGTATGCTAAGAAATTAAATAGGTACTCTGATGAGATAAAAATGTATAAAAAAAAACCTCTGCCTCTTGTTATATGTAATGTCATGTGATTTTACTATTTCTCACATCACATCACAGGATCACATCACTGCTGCTGTTCCCAAGTTCTCCCCCTTCTTTCTGGAACACTACATCGGTGATCTGGGGTGAGGTTTGCCTCTTGCTTATTGTACAAGCCAGCCCCCTGACCAAGGCTTATCACAGTCTGTGTATGGGTTTCATGTCCCCACTTTCACTGATTCTTGTTTTGCATTGTTTTCCTGCACTTTTACAGCTTGCATGTGACATCATTTCCCTCTCTCTGTTTCTATTGCTCCTTGGCAGGTCATAAACAATCTGTGAAGGTACAGGCAGCAAGTGTACAGTAGAACAAGAGTAAGAGTGAGGGGGTACATCAAAAGCACAGACAGACTGTAGTATGTCTTGGTCAGGGAACTGGATTGCATAAACAGTAAGACACAAGCTACACCACATCTCAGGGGTATAGGCTGAGATGGAACATGAGGTCACAGTTTGAAGTAGTAAAGTCAGATGACATTACATATAAGAACAGGCAGAGACATACAATTCTTTATCGATGTAAACAGAATGTGGATTGAAATTAATTTTTTTGTCTACAGTCAACTTTTAGTCATCTTAAAATGACTAAAACTTTGGGAACCATGGTGGCTCACTGGTTAACCCTGTTGCCTTGCAGTATCGGAGGCCTGGATTTGAATCTGACCATGGAGTGTGTATGCTCTCCTTGTTTGGATTTCCTCCCAAACTCTAAATGACATACTGACAAAGAATTTAGATTTTGAGTCTTTATAGGGACAGAAAGTTATGGCACTATTTGTAAAGTGCTCTGGAAAATGTTGGAGATGAACTGGTTGACATATATTCTCGTAGAAAAAGATTCAGTATTACTTCTGGAAGTAGAAGTCCAGAAGGCTGTCATAATGTTCATACAGAGATAACTTTCCATAACTATGTAGAACCAAGTGACTGCTAAGCTCAGAATCAGTAGGGTGTGACAGAGATGAGTGTGGACCCACTGTGCCAAAGGCTGGTCTTAAGCTGGAGGGACATGACAAAGGGATTACCTGATTTTTGCTAGAGCCTATGGCGGTGAGGATAGGCTTGGCTGCAGGTAGTCACTAGGTGTTACTCCACGGAAGTTCCCACACCTGCAGCAGCTGAACAATGAGTCATAGCAGGTATGTAGAATACAGGAGGGTGAGACAGAAGCGTAGTCAGAAGGTCTGAAGTTGGGTCAAGCAAAATGTTTTTTTCTTATAAATTTCCCACATTTTTTTCACCACATAAATAAAAAAAACTACACATGTTAGATTTATGTGTTCTCTTACTGACCTGGAGAATTGTATTAGCAGTTCAGTTTTACCATATAGTGAACATGACAAGTAAACCCCCCAAAAAACAATAGTTGAATTGCCCTTTTTTTAAAATTTCAACACACTTGGAATTTTTTCCCAGCTTTCAAATGCATCATATGATAAAATGCATGTTGTCAATCAAAAGTAAAACTTGTCGCGCAAATAACAAGCTGTTATACAACTATATTGACAGAAAAAAATAAAAAAGTTATGACTTTTGGAAGAAGTGGAGGAAAAAACAAAAACAGAAAATCACAAGGTCATAAAGGGTTTAACCCCTTAGTGACTGAGTCAATTTTGTAATTAATTACAGAAAACTCCCCAGTGCTTAATGGATAAAAAATTACCTTTTCTTGATTAAATTTTAAAAAATCTCAATTAGTGCACTACATAAACCATCACCATAACAACAACATACCATAGAAAAGACCAGGGTGGTGCCTGACCCTACACTTCACTACATGCACCCTCCCTGTCAGCGGAGGTTAGCACCCTATCACCTGCGCAAATGGCGCCCCCGCTCACTGTCAACTATCCCTTCTACCCCTAATGGGCCCTAGTAAGATGGGATAAGCCAGTCTTTGTCATACATACTGTACCCCAATTTTCATATTTTTAGTCCGCATTGGCAGAGTGGCAGATCTTTGATTACATCTATCTTGCCCCTACCTGTCAGCAGAGGTTGGCACCCTATTTTAGTACGCAAGTGGTGCCCCCGCTCCTCGGCGGCTATCCTCTATCCTGTCCCTTGTTAACTTTTTATAAGAAAAAATGTATCCATCATAAAAAATTGTACTGAGTGAATATATTGGGCGTGCCCGTTTAGTTACATTTTTGTTGTTTTATGTACATAATTTTTTTTTGGAATTATACACATCTTAGGCTATGTTCCAAGTAGCACTGGGGTTCACCAGAATGGGATCCATAATGGATCTGACCTCCTGGTAACTCCAGCTAAGGCTGATGGAATGCCGGGATTCCACCAGCCTTAGCTGAGGTCACCAGGAGGTCAGATCCATTACGGATCCCCTCCTGGTGGACCCCAGCGCTAGTGGGAATGCATCCTTACTTTGCAAATTTAAAATAAACTTTGAAAAGTATTTTTATTTGAGTTATTCCATGTTATTTGCACACAGGCCTAAAAGGCCCCAGGTACGTGAATATGGGGTAGTCACAAAAAAAGCGTTGCTATACAAAATGCCTATAACATAAAAATATACGAACAACTGGAAATTATTAACAACTATATAGCTGAGGAATACCTAGAGTTTCAAAATTGTAACTAAAGTAGTTTTATAGAAAATAATAAAAAAGTAACCTGACAGGCCTGCGAGGCCCCAGGTACGCGTTCTACCAGCCTTAGCCGGGGTCACCAGGAGGTCAGATCCATTACGAAATCCCGTCCAGGCGGACCCCAGAGCTAGTGGGAATGCATGCTTACTTTCAAATAACTTTGAAAAAAATTTTTTTTGGAGTTATTCCATGTTATTTGAAAACAGGCCTCAAAGGCCCCAGGTACGTAATAGTGTAGATTTCTATGGTCACGCATTCTAGGGTTAAACAGTTGAGGGCAAGATTAGTTAAGGTGCTATAGTGCTTTAAAGTGTAGAAAATGTTTCTCAGGGTTTCTTATACATGTATGGGTCCCCTTGAAGTGACACTCATTTAAAATTCATATACACAAGACAAGGTATTAGTTGATGATTTGATGATAACTATGAATCATTAAATCATCAACTAATACCTTGTCTCAGCTACCCCTATAGCCAAGACCCTGGATAATTTCCAACGCTGGGGGGCACTATACCCTTATTTCTCAGCGCTGCTAATTAGCGGCACTGAGGAATAAGTACTCTTAACTGCCGCTGTTAAAAGGCGTATTGACAGTCATTAAGGTGTTATTGGTGTCCTCAATGCTGATAAACACAGGCAAATACTTATCCATCATGCAAAGATGTGACGATGTTGAGATCAGAGCTTTATGGAGGCCATATCATCCATTCTGTCTGGAATTACATGTAGAGACCGAAGGAATTGTGCAAGCCCACATCCACAAAAAATCTATAGTTAGCTGTTAAAGATGTTTGGGGATTCCTCTTTGCTGAACTAATTTGAAAACTGTGTGCTAGTATTCCTAGAAGAATTAATGCTGTTGTGAAGTCCAAAGGTGATCAAAATAAAAATATGGTTTTCATTTAGATTTTTCTTTGCATTTTGTTAAATGATAAAAATAAACTGTGAATACTTCTATTTTTTTAAAGCGTTTTTACTCTGCAGCATTTTATCCACACCTGCCTAAAAGGCGGGGAAGAGATAGATTCACTTCCAGGACTCCTTGTTATTCTTTCCTCTGAATATAGCTATAACAATAGTGGCTGTATAGGATCATCGTCCTGCTGCAGAAAAAAGTTGGAGCCAGTCAGATTGCTCCCTGATGGAGCTGAATAATAAATGAGGGGTTTTTTCATACCTGCCTAAAACTCTTGCACAGTGCTGTACATTAGTCTGTTCTCTCAATACATAATGTTAAAATATTATCCTATAAATCTGCTCCTCTACCATGATCCTTTATTGTCTCATATTACCATTTCAACTGAGAAGATAAGTCATAATATCCCTACTCTTCCTCCCCGTCATGTTTGTGGTAGTAAGACAAATGACTGCATCAGAAGCCTCCCTGCTACATCCAAAAGATAGTTAATTCATACTGTCCATTGTAAGTGGGAAGAGATTTCAGCCTGCATAGCTACCAACTAAAGATGGGACTTTGTTCTCTGCAGGATCAGGCAGAAAATACTACAAACAGCCAGACAGTGAATGCAACAATTTTGCTTGGTTAATTATTTCATTTTACATTAAGTTCTTCTTTTACCCTCCTTAACCCCTTCATGACCTTGGGATTTTCCGTTTTTCCGTGTTCATTTTTCACTCCCCTCCTTCCCAGAGCCATAACTTTTTTATTTTTCTGTCAATTTGGCCATGTGATGGCATATTTTTTGCGGGACGAGTTGTATTTTGAAAGACATCATTGGTTTTAGCATGTTGTGTACTAGAAAAAGGGAAAAAAATTTATTCCAAGTGCAGTGAAATTGCAAAAAAAGTGCAGTCCCACACTTGTTTTTTGTTTGGCTTGTTGCTAGGTTCACTAAATGCTAAAACTGACCTACCATTATGATTCTCCAGGTCAGTACGAGTTCATAGACGCCTAACATGACTAGGTTATTTTTTATCTAAGTGGTGAAAAAAAATTCCAAACTTTGCTAAAAAAAAAAAAATTGCGCGATTTTCCGATACTTGTAGCGTCTCCATTTTTCATGATCTGGGGTGGGTTGAGGGCTTATTTTTTGCGTGCCGAGCTGGCGTTTTTAATGATTCCATTTCGGTGCAGATAAGTTATTTTGATCACCCGTTATTGCATTTTAATGCAATGTCACGGCAACCAAAAAAATTTAATTCTGGCGTTTCAAATTTTTTTCTCGCTACGCCGTTTAGCGATAAGGTTAATGCTTTTTTTATTGATAGATCTGGCGATTCTGAATGCGGCGATACCAAATATGTGTAGATTTGATTTTTTTATTGATTTATTTTGATTGGGGCGAAAGGGGGGTGATTTAAACTTTTATATTTTTTTATTTTTTTCACATTTTTTTTACTTTTTTTTTACTTTTGCCGTGCTTCAATAGCCTCCATGGGAGGCTAGAAGCAGGCACAATCGGCTCTGCTACATAGCAGCGATCTGATGTTCACTGCTATGTAGCAGAATTGCAGGTGTGCTGTGAGCGCCGACCACAGGGTGGCGCTCACAGCTGCCGGGGATCAGTAACCATAGAGGTCTCAAGGACCTCTATGGTTACTATTCTGAAGCATCGCTGACCTCCGATCATGTGATGGGGGTCGGCGATGCGATCATTTCCGGCCGCCCGGCCGGAAGCGGTAGTTAAATGCTGCTGTCTGCGTTTGACAGCTGCATTTAACTAGTTAATAGGCATTTAACTAGTTAATAGGCACGGGCAGATCGTGATTCTGCCCGCGCCTATTATGGGCACATGTCAGCTGACATGTCCCGGCTTTGATGCGGGCTCACCGCCGGAGCCCGCATCAAAGATGGGCTTCTGATCTCAGACGTACTATCCCGTCCGAGGTAAGAAAGGGGTTAAAGGAGTATTTTCATGTTCTGAAATTGGTATAGATAACTATCATGAATATCAGAAAATTTCCAATTACATTTGTTTTCTACCTGCTGACATTTTCCTGCTCTGAGAGCTTTTATCTTTTTTTGTCTTACATAATACATAGCTTGTTGCCAAGCAGTAGCTAAATTTGATGTTGATGAGTTAACTCCTGAGCCACCTCTCTCCTGACCATACATTTCTGTACAGAAATTAGCTGCTTACCTCCCCCTCCCTCTCAACTCCTGAAAAGGAGCTGCTGTTATCAGTTATGCAAAATCACCAGCTCTCTATCCCCCACCATTTACTGTTTCCATAGCAGATTGGTCTTATTTAAAGGCACTGTTATCTTTATTTGCAAATATTGTGATAGCAGTATTGGCATTAATTCATATATGCAAACATAGTGATCACAGTGTAGACTTCAGAAGAAGCACTGACAGAGATTTAATGTGTCACAGGAACAAGGAGAAGTTACTAAACTAGAAGTGACACTTAAGGAAGAGTGCCTTACCCCCAGTAGCAAGAAAGTACGATACGATACGATACGATACACTTTATTGATCCCGTGGGAAATTATGGTATCACAGCAGCACAACTTACATCATAAGAATCATAAAATGAATTACTTAATTGACATGACAGTGTAGTTGACAGAAGGACATTATACATTAGAATAGGACATACACCGCAGGTAAACTGAAAAGTAGAAGGAATAAAGAAGACATTCACCTTGATGATTTAACCCTAATGTTATTGTTGTACATTCCCATCGCAGTTGGCACAAACGATTTCCTATATTTTTCCTTCTTACACCTCAGAAGTATTAGCCGGTTACTGAAGGTGCTCTTCTGTCTCATGAATAACTCATATAATGGATGTGCATTATTGTTCATAATTGCCATACACTTTTTCAGAGTTCTTCTCTCCACTACCTCCTCAAGAGAGTCCAGATTGCAGCCCACAGCAGAGCTTGCCTTTTTGATAAGCTTATTCAGCTTATTAGCATCAGAGGCCCGCACACTATTACCCCAGCATATGATTGCAAAAAAGATGGCACTTGCCACCACAGACTGGTAGAACATTTCTAACATTTTGCTGCACACATTAAAATACCTCAGTTTCCTTAGGAAATACAGTCTGCTCATCCCCTTCTTGTAGACAGTCTCTGAGTGGCATCTCCAGTCCAGTTTGCTATCCAAATGGACCCCCAAATATTTGTAACTATCCACCTGCTCTACCTCCTGCCCAGCAATAGTGATCGGTAAGCATTCCAACTTAATCCTGCTATAGTTGGCCACCAACTCCTTAGTTTTCTTAACATTAAGTTGTAGATAGTTACCATTGCACCAATCCACGAAATTCGACACCACCCTTCTGTATTCCTCATCCCCCTGATCTCCCCTAATACATCCCACAACCACGGAGTCATCCGAAAATTTTTGAAGGTGGCAAAGATCAGATTTATACTGAAAGTCTGATGTATACAGTGTGAATAGAAAGGGCGCAAGCACCGTTCCCTGTGGGGCACCTACACTGCTCAGTAATCTGCTTGACACAACTGCTCCCATCTGTACAAACTGTGGCCGATCTGATAGGTAGTCAGTTATCCAATTTCTCATCCCCTCCTCCACCTTCATATCAGTCATCTTTTTGTGTAGTAAAGGTGGCTGCAGGGAATTAAATGCACTCGAGAAATCAAAGAACATCGCTCGCACCATGGTTCCGTCAGTCTCCAGAAATGAATGTACACTATGTAACAGGGAAAGAATAGCATCATCCACCCCCAATCTATGTCGGTAAGCAAACCGAAGGGGATCAATAAAAGCGTTAACCCTTGGTCTTAAGTGAGCAAGCACTAATCTTTCCAAGGCCTTCACAGCGTGAGATGTTAAGGCTACAGGATGATAGTCATTTAGGGTTGCAGGAGAAGAAGTCTTGGGTACCGGCACCAGACAGGAAGTTTTCCATAACACTGGTACCCTCTGTGTTTGTAGACTTCCATTAAATAGGAGTGTAAAGACAGTACACAGCTGGTCTGCACAAACTTTAAGGACACGTGAGCTGAGTCCATCTGGTCCTGCTGCTTTACCAATGTTAAGTGACTTAAACTGCCTCCTCACATCATTTTCGGATACTCTAAAATTAGTCTGCTCATCCTCCAATATTGATGTTGCAGAATTTGCACCCAATTCCCCTCCGCTTCCAGTTGGCAGTACACATGTACTGCTAAATCTATTGAAATACTCGTTCATCTCATGAGCCTTGTCCAGTTTTCCTCCCCCGTGATCAGACCTTGCCTTAAGCCCAGTCAGTAATTTCATTCCTGACCAAACATCCCTGGTATTATTGTGGGACAGTTTCTTTTCAAGTTTAATTCTGAAGGCTTTCTGGGCCTCCTTTATTTTATACTTCAATTCATGCTGTATCATTTTAATTTCCTCTTTGTCGCCTAATTTAAATGCCTTTTTTTTCCTGTTGAGCAAATGCTTCAATTCCTTTGTTATCCATGGCTTGTTGTTTGCAAAACACCTAATCTTTTTAGCAGGCACCAGCATATCAGTGCAGAAGTTAATGTAGTCAGTCACTCTACCAACCACATCATTAACATTTGTATACTCGTCCATTGTCCCAAGCAACACATCCCAGTCTGTAAGATGAAAGCAATCCTGCAAAGCCTGTTCATTTGTTGGACTCCACATTCTAACTGTTTTAATGGTAGCAGGCTGTGTTCTAACAACAGGTTGGTAGACTGGTGACAATAGTATAAGATTGTGATCAGATTTCGAAGAGATTGCGAAAATATGTAAAAGTTGATAACCCTTAGGCCTCTTTCACACATCCCAGTACTGGTGAGAGCCGCGGTCTGTGTCCATGTGTATGTATTTGACATCAGTGTGATGTTTGTGTGCTGTCCATGTGGCAGTGTGTCAGTGTATTACATCCTTATGCCCTCCGTGTATCTGAGTGAGATGGACCGGCACCATGGAGAAGCAGTACAGTTCACACTGATCTCAGGCACCAGCAGGCTGCTCAGGGCATCTCTCATCATTGTCTATAAGATGCCCCCATTGCTAACCCCATAGTAAGTTTGGAAATAAACACAAAGTCCTTTATTTGAAATAAAAATCATCACCCTATTTTACACATTTATTTCAAAATAAAAAACAGTTATACTCACCTTATGCCTATTCCATTGAAGCCCTTGTCCCTTGTAAAACATAGATAATAATAAACAATAATTCTCACCTGACACCTAATCCACCTATGTCCATGTCCCCTGTAA
Organism: Ranitomeya variabilis; assembly: GCF_051348905.1. Lineage (NCBI taxonomy): Eukaryota > Metazoa > Chordata > Amphibia > Anura > Dendrobatidae > Ranitomeya > Ranitomeya variabilis. The sequence continues at coordinate 433,918,868 of NC_135234.1, forward strand.
AAAAAGAAAAATAACAAACAACTATATACCTCACCCACTTGACCAAACTGCAGATAATCCATACTATCCTACATCGTAACTCATCTGTGTGATATTTGCTTTTCAACATGTATGGTGCCATGATGCAACCATTCACTCTGAAAAGCAGGACACAATGAGGTGCTGTGAGAGCATCGTCATGGACAAACGGTGACATCATAGAGGTCACCGACGGTCATTGAAGCGCTGTTTCCACTCTTCACTGTGAGATGGGACAATGAACTGTGATAACCTCAATGAGATCATTGTGAGCACCGTGAAACCCACAGGGCTCCGGCGGTGAGCCCGCATCAAGCCGGGACATGTCAGCTGTTTTGAACAGCTGACATGTGCCCGCAATAGCGGCGGGTGAAATCGCGATTCACCCGCCGCTATTAACTAGTTAAATGCCGCTGTCAAACGCTGACAGCGGCATTTAATCGGCGCTTCCGGCCGGGTGGCCGGAAATGAGCGCATCGCTGACCCCAGTCACATGATCGGGGGTCAGCGATGCTTCTGCAGAGTAACCATAGAGGTCCTTTGGACCTCTATGGTTACTGATCCCGGATAGCTGTGAGCGCCACCCTGTGGTCAGCGCTCATAGCACACCTGCATTTCTGCTGCATAGCAACGATCTGATGATCGCTGCTATGTAGCAGAGGCGATCGAGTTGTGCCAGCTTTGAGCCTCCCATGGAGGCTATTGAAGCATGGCAAAAGTTTAAAAAAAAGTTAAAAAATTTGAAAAAAATAAAAAAAATAAAAGTTGAAATCACTCCCCTTTCGCCCCATTCAAAATAAATCAATAAAAAAAACAACAAACCTACACATACTTGGTATCGACGCGTTCAGAATCGCCCAATCTATCAATAAAAAAAAGCATTAACCTGATCGCTAAACGGCGTAGCAAGAAAAATATTCGAAATGCCAGAATTAAGTTTTTTTTGGTTGCCACGACATTGCATTAAAATGCAATAATGGGTGATCAAAAGAACATATCTGCACCGAAATGGGATCATTAAAAACACCAGCTCGGCTCACAAAAAATCAGCCCTCAACCCACCCCAGATCATGAAAAATGGAGACGCTACGAGTATCGGAAAATGGCACAATTTTTTTTTTTTTTAGCAAAGTTTGGAATTTTTTTTCACCACTTAGATAAAAAATAACCTAGTCATGTTAGGTGTCTATGAACTCGTAATGATCTGGAGAGTCATAATGGCAGGTCAGTTTTAGCATTTAGTGAACCTAGCAAAAAGCCAAACAAAAAAACAAGTGTGGGATTACACTTTTTTTGCAATTTCACCGCACTTGGATTTTTTTTCCCGTTTTCTAGTACACGACATCCAATGATGTCGTTCAAAAGTGCAACCTGTTTGGCAAAAAATAAGCCCTCACATGGCCATATTGACGGAAAAATAAAAAAGTTATGGCTCTGGGAAAGAGGGGAGCAAAAAACGAACACTGAAAAACGGAAAATCCCAAGGTTAATGGGGCAAAAGGAGAGTGATTACAACTTTGGGTTTTATTTTTTATTTTTTCATTTTTTAAAAAAATTATTTTTACTTTTTACTGTATTTAACCCCTTTCTGACCTCAGACGGGATAGTAGGTCCGAAGTCAGAACCCCCGCTTTGATGCGGGCTCTGGTGGTGAGCCCGCATCAAAGACAGGACATGTCAGCTGTTTTGAACAGCTGACATGTGCCCACAATAGCGGCGCATGGAATCGTGATTCACCCGCTGCTATTAACTAGTTAAATGCCGCTGTCAAATGCTGACAGTGGCATTTAACTAGCGCTTCCAGCCATCGGGCCGGAAATGCGAGCATTGCTGATCCTCGTCACATGATCGGGGGTCAGCGATGCATCAGCATGACAATAAGGCCGGGGTCACACTAGACCGTAATACGGACGAGTGCTATGCGATAATAAAATCGCATAGCACTCGGCCCAATGTTAATCTATGGTCCAGCTCCCATCATCCGATATTTTCTCCACCGTATTTCGGATCCGAGGGAACTCGCAGCATGCTGCGATTGTCAGCGTATCTCGGCCGAGACTCGCCAATGAAAGTCTATGGGTGCAAGAAAAAATCGGATTACACACGGACCATGCGTGTGCATTGCGAGAAATACGCACCGGTGTTAGAGAAAAGCCGGTACTTCAATTGCCGGCTTTTCATTACTCCTGCCTAAACCCGACAGGATATGAGACATGGTTTACATACAGTAAACCATCTCATATCCCCTTTTTTTTGCATATTCCACACTACTAATGTTAGTAGTGTGTATGTGCAAAATGTGGGCACTGTAGCGTGTAAAATAAAGGGTTAAATCGCGGAAAAAATTGGCGTGGGCTCCCGTGCAATTTTCTCCGCCAGAGTGGTAAAGCCAGTGACTGAGGGCAGATATTAATAGCCAGGAGAGGGTCCATGGTTATTGGCCCCCCCTGGCTACAAACATCTGCCCCCAGCCACCCCAGAAAAGGCACATCTGGAAGATGCGCCTATTCTGGCACTTGGCCACTCTCTTCCCACTCCCGTGTAGCGGTGGGATATGGGGTAATGAAGGGTTAATGCCACCTTGCTATTGTAAGGTGACATTAAGCCAGATTAATAATGGAGAGGCGTCAATTATGACACCTATCCATTATTAATCCAATAGTACTAAATGGTTAATAAAACACACACACATTATTACAAAGTATTTTAATGAAATAAACACACAGGTTGGTTTAGTATTTTATTGTTCTCTCAATCCATCCGGAACACCCTCGCTTGGCAAAATAATAAACCAACAATATGCATACCCTCTCTGATGAACTGTCACGTCCCACAAGGTAATCCATCTGAAGGGGTTAATTATTTTACAGGCAGGACCAGTGCTAATGCACTCGCTCGTGTCTGTAAGCCCCGGGTGCTGAAAGGAAAGCTGGGTGATCTGTACTTACATTGAGTTGCGGTGAGGCGCCCTCTGGTGGATGAACTCATATGAACTCGAGCGTGGGAACTTTTCTAAGGCTGCAGTTCATGAGAACATCCACCAGAGGGCGCCTTACCGCAACTCAATGTAAGTACAGACCACTCAGCTTTCCTTTCAGCACCCGGGGCTTACAGACACGAGCGAGTGCATTAGCACTGCTCCTGCCTGTAAAATAATTAACCCCTTCAGATGGATTACCTCGTGGGACGTGACAGTTCATCAGAGAGGGTATGTATATTGTTGGTTTATTATTTTGCCAAGCGAGGGCGTTCCGGATGGATTGAGAGAACAATAAAATACTAAACCAACCTGTGTGTTTATTTCATTAAAATACTTTTTAATAATGTGTGTGTTTTTTAACCCTTTCATACAATTGGATTAATAATGGATAGGTGTCATAATTGACGCATCTCCATTATTAATCTGGCTTAATGTCACCTTACAATAGCAAGGTGGCATTAACCCTTCATTACCCCATATCCCACCGCTACACGGGAGTGGGAAGAGAGTGGCCAAGTGCCAGAATAGGCGCATCTTCCAGATGTGCCTTTTCTGGGGTGGCTGGGGGCAGATGTTTGTAGCCAGGGGTGGCCAATAACCATGGACCCTCTCCTGGCTATTAATATCTGCCCTCAGTCACTGGCTTTACCACTCTGGCGGAGAAAATTGCGCGGGAGCCCACGCCAATTTTTTCCGCAATTTAACCCTTAAATTTAATAGCTACAGCGCCGAAATTTTGCACATACACACTACTAACATTAGTAGTGTGGAATATGCAAAAAAATGGGGATATGAGATGGTTTACTGTATGTAAACCATGTCTCATATCCTGTCGGGTTTGGGAAGGAGAAATGAAAAGCCGGCAATTGAATTAGCGGCTTTTAACATATCTCATGCTGAATTAAATATAAATACAGAATATATATATGTGTCTCAATGATATATATATATATATATATATATATATATATATACTGTATATATGTTTTAACGAACATTTGAGCACATAAATCCATTAGATGTCGGTTTTGCAAGCCTGCGAGAAAATCTCGGCATACGGATGCCATACGGATGTCACACGGATGTCAAAGGGATCATTTGATGTGAGGAAATCGCATCCTCGCACTGCACACGGATCACTGTTTTGGAAACATTTGTGCGATTCTCGTCCGTGAAAAACGGACCGTTTTTTTATACCTTGTGTATGTCCCCGGCCTAAGAGGTCTCCTTGAGACCTCTTTGGTTGTTGATGCCAGATTGCTATGAGTGCCACCCTGTGGTCGGCACTCATAGTAATGCTGCAATTCTACTACATAGGGGCAATCTGAGCTTCGCTCCTATGTAGCAGAGCCGATCAGGCAATGCCAGCTTCTAGCCCCCCATGAAGGCTATTGAAGCATGGCAAAAGTAAAAAAAAAGTTTTAAACATATGAAAATAATAAAATAATATAAAAGTTTAAATCACCCCCCCCTTTCGCCCCATTCAAAATAAAATAAAAAAACAAATATACACATATTTGGTATTGCCGCTTTCAGAATTGCTTGATCTATCAATAAAAAAAGGATTAATCTGATCGCTAAGCGGCGTAGCATGAAAAAATTCAAAATGCCAGAATTACATTTTTTTGGTCGCCACGACATTGCATTAAAATGCAATAACGGGCTATCAAAAGAATGTATCTGCACCAAGATGATATCATTAAAAATTTCAGCTCGGCACACAAAAAATAAGTCCTCACCCAACCCAAGATCACGAAAAATGGAGACGCTACGGGTATCGGAAAATTGCGCATTTTTTTTTGTTAAGCAAAGTTTGGCCTTTTTTTACCACTTAGATACAAAAGAACCTATACATGTTTGGTGTCTATGAACTCGTAATGACCTGGAGAATCAAAATGGCAGGTCAGTTTTAGCATTTAGTGAACCTAGCAAAAAAAGCCAAACAAAAAACAAGTGTGGGATTGCACTTTTTTTGCAATTTCACCGCACTTGGAATTTTTTTCCCGTTTTCTAGTACATGACATGCTAAAACGAATGATGTCATTAAAAAGTACAACTTGTTTCGCAAGATATAAGCCCTCACATGGCCATTTTGACAGAAAAATAAAAAAATTATAGCTCTGGGAAGGAGGGGAGCGAAAAACGAAAACGAAAAAGCTAAAATACCCCGGGTCATGAAGGGGTTAATGAGTCCCCTTAGGGAACTTGAACATGCGATTTTCTGTAGTAAAAATCACGATCTCCTATGACCGCCAGCTGCATACTTACTCGTTATGACAGGCACAGAGGCCTTTAGCTGTCATGGCAACCCATTGGGGCCCTGCAATCACATTACGGGTGCATCGATGGGAATGTGGAATGACACGGCCCCCTGACTGGGCATGTTAAATGCCACTTCCAGAGATTGACAGTGGCACTTAAGGTAACAGCTGTAGGCAGAGGTCACTGATTAAATCAGCCATCATTTACTGGGAAATATATGAAATCGATGTGTGATCCTGCATCAAAGTCAGGGACACTACATATGATATAAATGTATGCCATATGTCGTGAAGGGGTTAAACTGGTTTCCAAGGCACTGCATTGTAAAGACTATTAGAAATGTTAGAAATGAAGAAACTGCATCATTTACTTCTTTTTAAAAGTCCACTGTGTTCCTGGGCTGTCATATGTGGCCATGTAATTTACAGCTTCTCACTGTCTGTTATAATTCTTCTTAAGCACAGAGCACAGAAATTTCCTGTCTGTGCTTTGAAGTCTCAGACTTCAGCTCTGCAGTGTGCTCAGAAGAATAATTTCATGGGGGCATGGCCTGTGATTGTAAACAAGTTTTACTGGGTAGGAGATCAGAAGATGTAGAGGCAGTGTGCAGGCTCCACACAGAGCAAATAATCTTAGCCATTAGTGATTTTGGCCAGAGGCGATGGTGCTGCTTAGCAATACAGAGTACTAGTTACATTATACGTTATATGACTCATTGCTCCCTTGCAGTACTAAGCCTGTGTGGGGCCACTGTCATCATGGTTCACATTATTGTCTGTAATATTGACTGCAGATGAGTGTCAGGATAGCTCATACTAGGTAAAATAGAATGAGAAACTGTGTGCAATGATGTATCCATCCTCCGACTGTATAGTCACAATTGGTAAGCACAGAGGGTGGGTATGTGAGCTGTGGGATATATACAGATCTGTTTCATGGGAAATATTGTCTAGAGGCACATTGGCATGATGTAAATAATAAAAAGAACTAAGATGGAGTTGAAGGGGAAATTGATACTAAAAATAAAGGTAACATTTGGATTTTGGGAATCAATACAATTATTTCTCTGTGCCTAGAAAAGTTGTTTCAATATTTGTAAAGCAAACTATAATGGTAGTCTACAACAGGGTACTAAGTTTTATATGCACAATTTAAAAGAAAGTAGCTATAGAAAAATGTGCAGGACTCAAATGTAGTAGACAAAAAATCACTTATATTAATAAATAAGTTAAAAAAATTAAATTAATACACAATTCTAGACACAAAATATTCTGTTAACGTAACCAAAATGTACAAGGTAAGAGAAAGAGATGTCTGAACTTGTTTGGAAAACGTTCGCCAATCTCAAATGCAGTATGAACATGGCACATTCAGATTTGTGCTCGGTTTCCCAAGCATTTTTCTTCAAAGTTGGCAAAATTCGGTCACAGATTGGTAAATAATCGCATTTCCACTAATGCTTTTGTCTTGGCTGTGTCTAGGATAGTGATGCTCTATGATAAGTGTGGGGACGTGTTTCATGAGGGGAGCAGGTGTGTCTAGATCAAAGGAGCAGCGGAGTATAATTTTTTTTGTTCTGAAATAATTAATGTATGTACATTCTTGAAGTCAATCAGGGCGAAGAAACCATCCCCAACGCTTTGACACAAAGTCTTCTGTGATTGGCTTCCGAATTCACAGGGTGACTCTATGGGCGATGAGTGGGAGAACAGAGATGATGACCATGAAGTTGTAGATCCCACTTCATGTGAACCAGAGGCATAAAGATGAGTAGCTCAGCAGAGGAGATGGAGGAGGATTAAGATGAGGAGGTTATGCTGCGATAGCCGCACAGACATGGAGTGATGCAACCATGACGACTCTGCGCACTGCATTCTCAGCCACAAATGAGCTTTGACCAGCATCAGTCATGAGTCTGTAGTTCGCAGGGGCAGAAAGGGTTACCTAGCATGGGCCTTTTTTAAGGCCACAAAGGATGACCCAACTCACGTTATCTGCCAGATTTGCAAAAGTGGACTCAATAGAGGTAAAAATAGCAATAATTTGACTACTACATGCATGAACTGGTACTTGCGCGATCAACATGTCTTTATCTGGGAATCTCACAGCGCTAAAATGCAGATTAGCATTCCTCGCCAACCACCCTCTGTCCCATCAAACACATCTGTTGTTTCTTCCTCTTCCATCACCTTTCCAAGTGTTCTCACACAGGTCTCTGGCTTCAGAAACTGCACTTGTTTATCCCCTACAGTTGGGGTGAGTGAGAGCTCATCAGCTATTACGGAAGCAGAGATGGCTGCTGTTTAATTTCATCTAGCACAACTAGTGTTGAGCATTCCGATACCGCAAGTATCGGGTATCGGCCGATACTTGCGGTATCGGAATTCCGATACCGAGATCCGATACTTTTGTGGTATCGGGAATCGGAATCGGAAGTTTCCAGTGTATGGTTCCCAGGGTCTGAAGGAGGGGAAACTCTCCTTCAGGCCCTGGGATCCATATGAATGTGTAAAATAAAGAATTCAAATAAAAAATATTGATATACTCACCTGTCCGGAGGCCCCTGGACATCACCGCTGGTAACCGGCAGCCTTCTTTGTTTAAAATGAGCGCGTTCATCACCTTCCATGACGTCATGGCTTCTGATTGGTCGCGTGCCGCTCATGTGACCGCCACACGACCAATCACAAGCCGCGACGTCATCCCTCAGGTCCTAAATTCCCTTCTAGGAATTTAGGACCTGAGGGATGACGTCACGGCTTCTGATTGGTCGCGTGGCGGTCACATGAGCGGCACGCGACCAATCAGAAGCCGTGACGTCATGGAAGGTGCTGAAAGCGCTCATTTTAAGCAAAGAAGGCTGCCGGTTCACAGTGGTAAGGTCCAGGCTGCGTCGGAGAGGTGAGTATATCAATATTTTTTATTTTAATTCTTTATTTTACACATTAATATGGATCCCAGGGCCTGAAGGAGAGTTTCCTCTCCTTCAGACCCTGGGAACCATACAGGATACCTTCCGATACTTGAGTCCCATTGACTTGTATTGCTATCGGGTATCGGTATCGGATCAGATCCGATACTTTGCCGGTATCGGCCGATACTTTCCGATACCGATACTTTCAAGTATCGGACGGTATCGCTCAACACTAAGCACAACCCATCTTTCTCATTCCATCATAACATCTCCACCTGCAACTCACTCACAGCCCAGCAACTTGTCCTGTTCACACTTCACCCTCTCTCAGCACAGCAGCCAGCCCTCGGTCCCGCAGCTGTGGTCACATATAAGAATGTTTCCTCCTACACGTGCCAAAGCTAAGAGCTTGAACTTCACCATCTCCATTCTCTTGACCACGGAAATGCTGACTTTCTACCTGGATACAGACAGTTTCTGAAAGTTGATGGACGTTGCAGTCCCCCAGTACCAGTTGCCTAGTTGCCATTTCTTCTCTAAGAAAGCTGTGCCTGCGCTACACCAGCATGTCGCAGACAACAGCACACATTCCCTGAAAAAGTATATGTGTGCCAGGGTGTATTTCACAACTGAAACCTGGGCAAGCAAACATGGGCAGGGGCATTACGTCTCACTGACTGGGCACTGGGTGATTCTGGTGGCTGTGGGGGCAGGCAATAAAGGGGTTCCTCCACTGCTTCTTCCTCCTCCACCTCCTCTAGAGCCTCCACATGCACCCTCACCCTCCCCTTAATGAGGCATGCATTACAACAGTGCAGAAAGAATCCCCCCACCCCTGTACTGTGCAGTCAGGGCTCAATGCAATCAGGCAGTGTTAAAGTTAACATGCCTTGGAGATCACAGTCACCCTGCTCAAGAGTTGTGGACAGGTATCCATACTGAGTTTAAGCAATGGCTGTCTCCACTGAACCTGGAGCCAGAGAAGGTCGTGTGTGTGGTAACTTTGCAAACCTGCTGGCAGCTATACACCAAGGCAATCTCACACACGTATGTTGAATAGCTCACATCCTCAACCTGGTGGTACAGCAATTTCTCTGCCACTACCCCAGCCTAGATGCCCTGCTGCAGAAAGTACAATCGCTGTGTGCTCACTTCCAATGATCGCACCCTGCAGGTTATCGAATTGCATTGCTACAGAGGTGTTTCCACCTACCGGTAAACAGTTTGATTTGTTCTGACATGGTGGAATTCCACTCTGCACATGTGGCAGCAGCAATGGGCCCTTGTGCTGGATGTCCTTTTTTGCATACCCTGGGCCAACACAGTCTGGACGTGGTACAAATCACACTTGTGGAGTGGGCACAGATGAAGGACCTCTGCACCCTTCTGAAAAGTTTTGAAATGGCTACTAAGATGGTTAGCACTGACGATGCCATCATCAGCATCACTATTCTGCTCATCTACTGTACATGTTGGAGCACACTTTGAATAGCGGGAGGAGATGTTGGTCCCAGAGGAAGAGGAGGAAGTAAAAGATGTGGAAGGGATAACAATATCTCTACGTTCCAGAATTTCATTGCACAGGAAGGTGCCATGTGAGTGTGGAAAAAAATGATGGACATGCAACAGTCAAGAGATGAAGAGGATAATGTTTTCCTCTCTGTGGTCCATGGTTTGCAGGAGGGGCTGGAGGAAGCAACCTTGAGAGTTACTCTGCCACCAACACACCACGAACTTGGACCTCATGGAAGTGTGTGACACATGAGAGCCTTCTTGCTGCACCTTCTTCAACATGATGTCAGTATTTTTAGGATTAGAAATAGTGCTTACTACTGGGTTGCCACTCTGTTAGATTCACGGTACAACAGTAAATTTAGCCAGATGCTTTTCCTCTTTCGAAAAGGATGTGCGCTTGCTGGAGTATCAAAACACACTTGTAGAAAATCTTAAGAGTGATTTTCCCCTAAGACAGCAGTGAGTCACATAGTATGCATCCCAGTTCTAGACGTCCAACCCCGGGAACATCAAGGTGTCACTGCAAAAACAGCAGCAGTGTAAGTGGCAAATTTCTACTTTGGGTCAATTGATGCCACTTTTCACGGTCTCTGTCCCTAATTTTAGCTGTTTGGGAAGCTTTTTGTACCCCTTAAAAGTTGTGCATTCATTTGGTTTGGCTTCCCATTGAATTTAATTTGGTTTGGGTACGTTCGTCAAACTGTTCGGCGAACATTGGGATGTTCGACAAACCAAACTGAACCTTGGAAGGTTCGCTGATCTTTAGTAAGAGACCTCCTAGCAACACAACAAATTAGATTTTGAAACTTTGTTATAGTTATGAACAATATATCACAGGCAGTTCAATATCATACATCAGCAATAAAGTAATGTAAAAAGCAAATGTATAGAAGATTGATACTTGGATAGTCATGGGGCTAAAGATCAGAATATAAATATAAGATATACAAGGTTATAACAAGTACTAGAGAGCAAAGTAGGAAATGACACATGGATATACTTAAAGGCTTGTTGAAACAAATGCACCCATTAGCACTGATAAACATATGAACACATTTTTTACTTAAAAATAGGCCATGCTATGATATGAATGAACATTGTGTTACTCTCTCTTGCTATATTAAAATCGTAGATCTGGGATTTGTGCAGGAAAACACTTTATTGCAGGAATATCTCACCGCTGACTAGTGTTCTGCATGTTTTTGGAGATTGTACATTATTAGTTGTATCATAATATACGGTATATGTAAATGAGCATATTTTAGCATAAAATTGACATTTCTATATAAAAATAGTATTTTTGTAGCTTTTTACAGACCTAATCAGCATTTGGCCCATGTGCAAATAAAGAATATGGCCATTTTGTTATGCACTAGTTTAAAGTGAAGTTGCCAATTATAGAGCTTCTTTCTAGCAAGTCCTTGAATGGTGTGCCAATTTCTTTTGAATTGTGAATTGTTATACTGAAATTGTTGACAATAGAGATGAGTGAAATTCATTCAATGGGTTTCCGAGGACACATATTTGAAAATACTAACTGAGAATAAAACAACTACAGTAGTCTAGTCATGCTCCGCACAGTCAGATTGATGAGTTCCTTAATATGCCTACATAGACAGAGTTGGACTCGGCGCTGCGGAGACCTTCCTCTTTGACTAATAAATTAGTTCCCTGCTCTTACTTTTAAATATATGTTCTCTGAATCATCACAGTGTTTGTAGTTATTTGTAATGATGGAGCCTGTGTTTTATTCATTCTATTCATGGTTCAGGCAGCACAAAACGCCTTAGAGGTTTCCTTTAAAATAATGATACAGGAAAGATATATACCTTGGTACCGTGTTAGCCAGTAAATAGAAAAATATTTAGAATTGAGAGTCCTCAGTGGCTGATACCTTTTAATGGCTAATTGAAAAGATGGTAACAAATTGCAAGCTTTCGAGACTACTCAAGTCTCTTCATCAGGCATAGACTACACTCAACTACTCCTGTACTGAAATTAACTTTTTTGGACACCATCATTAAGCTGCAGAACAATAAAATAGAGACATCCATGTATCAGAATCCAATTGACCGCCCAACATACCTTAAATGGGACAGTTTCCATCCAAAACACAAAATATAATCGTATATGTTCCAACCCCATGGATAGGAATGAAAACCTTGGTTACCTCAGAAAGACCTTTTTGAATCAGGGCTACCATCCAAGAACAATTGAAAACCAGATTACAAGAGCCACCAGAATATCAAGGAATCACCTACTACATTACAAAGCTAAAGAAGAAAATAACCGGGTACCTCTAGTAGTTTCCTACAATCCATATCTGGAGGTGCTAAGGGGAGCTGCACGGAAATTACAACCTTTACTGCAAAAAGATGCCCGCTTACAATCTATTGTTCTGTGTTCTAGGCAGCCCCCAAATCTAAGAAGCATCATTGTCAGAAGCTCCCTGTCCTTGCCAACAGCTGCAAGATCCTTTCCTTGCAACCAGAAAAAATGTAAAACCTGTCTATTTATAATGACTATGGACAAGATAAAGATCCCCAATTCACATCAGGACTACAAGATACCAGGTATCGTCAGCTGCATCACATCTAATGTGGTGTACTTAATTATTTGTACTAAGTGTCCAACTGAGGGTTTGCATGTTGGGGAGACAGGGCAGAAACTGAGAACAAGGATAAATTCTCACCGCCATACAATAAGAGAAAAAAGAATGGATCTACCTGTGGCCAAACATTTTTGTCTCCCCAATCATAACATTATAGACATGAAATTACTTGTACTGAAGGGTAACTTCAAATTTAAGAGAGACAGGAGAATTTGGGAGTATAAATTTATGACAACCTTTGACACACTTAGTGCAGGAATGAATGTGTCGCATGGATTTATGTCTTTTTACATCAGTTAAGGAATTTGCACTTCAGACCATGTGGGGTCATCATAACAGAACCAGACCACAATCAGAGGACAACAAAACATTCACTCCTAGTCTAGGAAATTTCCAATATTTATGGACACAACTGTTTATCACTTATTACTCTCCCATAATGACAGTTCTGTGTTGTGTTGTGTATAAATATGTGATTCTTCAGAATTTGCTTTAGTCTGTGCCTGATGAAGAGGCCTGAGTATTCTTGAAAGCTTGCAATTTGTTACCATCTTTTCAGTTAGCCATTAAAAGGTATCAACTACTGAGGACTCTCAATTCTAAATATTTTCTTTTAAAATAATGTAATTTAAAATTGTCACTACTAAAAAACCTTGCCAACCTACAGTATGTCAAAATTTGAGTGAATAAAACTTTTTTTGTTTTAAAAAATATTAATACTGGGGTTTATGTACAGTGATCCATTAACTTACGTACAATAGTCTCAGATTACAATAATATCAAGCTAGATGTCAGACAGTGTTGTTTCTTTTGTGTGTGGATATTTTTTTACTTTAGAACCCGTTGATAATTTTTTTAGCATTATGGGCCTATTTTTCCTTGAAATAATACTGTAACGTGACAGATCACGGTTTGTGGTTCTGATATGACATCAATGATTAGACTCCCACCAATTACCTAAAAAAAGCGCAACATTACTTAGCTAGTAGTTCCCTTCCTCTCTTTAGTGTGGCTAGAGTTGCCACATCTTGGCAATATACCCTACATACAGGAGTTTAATGATGATTTGTGGGGAGTAAAAAAAAAGATGCAGATGAAAGCATAAGACACATGTATTGGAAAGTGCTCAGTGGAGAATTTCTGCTTCTTTGATTTAGCAGTTAGTAGGAATCTTCATACCTGGATGTCAACTAATAACATTTCAGAAATGCATTCATATAATTATTATTTTTTTAATAATATTTAGGTGTGATTTATTTTTTTTGTACGATGTTAACAATTTAAATATTTTTCATTATGGTCCTTATTTTTCTTTAAGGTGAATTCTGAAATACATCAATAGCGCTCTTGCATGAACTACATACAGTTATATGAAAAAGTTTGGGCACCCCTATTAATCTTAAGCTTAATCTTTTATAAAAATTGTTTTTTTTGCAACAGCTATTTAAGTTTCATAGATCTAATAACTGTTGGACACAGTAATGATTCTGCCTTGAAATGAGGTTTATTGTACTAACAGAAAATGTGCAATCTGCATTCAAACAAAATTTGACAGGTGCATAAGTATGGGCACCCTTATCATTTTCTTGTTTTAAATACTCCTACCTACTTTTTACTGACTTACTAAAGCACTTTTTTTGGTTTTGTAACCTCATTGAGCTTTGAACTTCATAGCTAGGTGTATGCAATCATGAGAAAAGCTACTTAAAGTGGCCACTTGCAAGTTGTTCTCCTGTTTGAATCTCCTCTGAAGAGTGGCATCATGGGCTCCTCAAAACAACTGTCAAATGATCTGAAAACAAAGATTATTCAACATAGTTGTTAAAGGGAAGGATACAAAAAGCTGTCTCAGAGATTTAACCTGTCAATTTCCACTGTGAGGAACATAGTAAGGAAATGGAAGAACACAGGTACAGTTCTTGTTAAGGCCAGAAGTGGCAGGCCAAGAAAAACATCAGAAAGGCAGAGAAGAAGAATGGTGAGATCAGTCAAGGACAATCCTCAGGCCACCTCCAGAGATCTGCAGCATCATCTTGCTGCAGATGGTGTCACTGCATCAGTCAACTATACAACGCACTGTGTTTTTTTGCCACCATGCATAAAGCCTTTTTGTATTACCAAACAACTCAGTCTTGGTTTCATCAGTCCACAGGACCTTCTTCCAAAAAGAAATTGGCTTCTCCAAATGTGCTTTTGCATACCTCAGCAGACTCTGTTTGTGACGTGCTTGTGCAGCGCCCCAGAGTCCTGGTCGTTGCAGTAACGTCGCTCTGCCGCTAAGGGGAGTGATGTTACGTCTGATTGCACTAAAGGAGTTCACCTGATCAGGTAACACTCACATTACACTTCACACTCCGGCCACCAGGGGGAGTGGTTCTATCTAGTAGGCCACTCCTCACACTCTGGTAAAACTGGGGGTTGGACAGGAAGACAGAGAGAAGTAACTGGGAAGAGCCAGTGAGAGGACCTGTCAGGGATGGGATCCTGGCAGACTCCTAAGAATAGCACAAACCAGTGAGCAACGGGGACACAGCAAAGAAGTGATAGAACCAGAAGGAGTCGTGCTGTAAGATCTAGGCAACATCCTTCTGAGGGGCAACAGTCGGTGGCCGGAATGCCGAGCAAGTAAGAGACTACAAGCATTACTTCAAACCACGGCCGGACAGCCAATCATAGGTTGGCTGTCTCACTAAAACACCTAAGCAGACAACGGAGGCAGCTGTGGGAGAGGGGCGACTCTAGAGTCCCGGAAGAACTCCAGGCCTACCCCGTCATACGGGTGCGTCCTAGCCATATCATCTGGGGGACGGAGAGAACGAGCATCAGAGACAGACAGAAGCAGTTGTGAGGACTATCCCGGGGTGCTCAGCAGGGAAGGACTACAACACACAGGCGCTAGAAGGTAGACGCTGATTCCCACCTGTGAAGGGGACTCCTGATGTGCCTTCGGACCGGCCGGTCTCAGACAGCCCGGTTAACAGCGCCCTGGATTGGACACCTGAAGCCTTCAGTAAAGAAGTAAAGAGACTGCAACCTGGTGTCCTCGTTATTTACTGCACCGCACCACCACCATCATCCACAGCCTATTATTTGGGGCGCCCCTCAGCAGGGTCACGGACCGGGCCTAGCCACCGTGACAACCCCAGAGCAGAGACTCAGAGGCCCAGTACCGGGTACCCCTCGGCCCTGCGGCAGTGGGAGCGCTGCAACTTGGCGTCACGAACAGGATCTACTTAAGCCTGAAGAATCAGGTCATGTGTGCCTTGGAACTACTGTGACTTTTTGCAAGGACTGTGTATTGTCATTTACCGCCAAAATTCGCCATTGCCGCGCACGGAAGGAGGAGCCTTAGCTTCGTGGGCGGAACCGGCCAAAAGAAGCGCGGAACGGAAAAGCGAGGTAAGGCGCCAATCCCGGAAGAGGAACTCTGACCTCCAGCAGGTTAGTAGGAGGAAGGGACAGCCATGTCCGAGTCGGGAGGAGAGGAGGTGGTGGCCGCAGCCGTGGACGCAGGGGCACCTCCGGTCCCCGCAGCGGGCGAAGCCGCAGCCCTAATACCGCCACTGGCAGCCCCGGAGCCCGTTGCCCCCATCAGCCAGTCAGACACCGCCGCTACCGCAAAGGCTATAATGCCCTTCTCTATGCCATACCTGCCCGGGGCGGCCTGGCTCCCACGATACTCTGGGGATTCACATACATTCACTGACTTTAAAGAAGGGATCTGCAGCCTGCTTGAGTTCTATCCCCTGACAGAGCCTCAGAAGGTTCATCTGATAACAAACCAACTCTTTGGGGTGGCTCTGAGAGAAATGAAATCCTGGCCCGCCGCAGATAAGGGAACTGCACAGCAGGTTTTTGCAAAGCTTAAAGCCACCTTTGATACCCGCACTGCTACCGAAATTAAACTGACTTTCTATGGGTGCAAGCAGAGGCCGCAGGATAGCTTACGGGATTATGCCCTTAATCTCCAGGAGGCGCTGCGGGCCATTAAGCAGAGTGACCCTGACAGCATGCAGGATGAGGATAAACTCCTGAAGGAGAGGTTCATTGAGGGGCTCCTGTGCAGCCACCAAAGGGGTCAACTGCACTTCCTGGCCATGCAAAATCCAGACTTGACTTTTTTCGCAATTCAAGGATAAA
This sequence comes from Ranitomeya variabilis, assembly GCF_051348905.1. Taxonomy (NCBI): domain Eukaryota; kingdom Metazoa; phylum Chordata; class Amphibia; order Anura; family Dendrobatidae; genus Ranitomeya; species Ranitomeya variabilis. Next base: position 433,935,308 of record NC_135234.1, read on the forward strand.
GCTATCCAGGCATGGCAGGAGCGACAGCCTAGCCATGCAGCACCTTCTGGGCGTCCCGCTCTCACATACCACCAGGAGGTGGCGTCGGATGTTCCAGTCACCGCCGAGGCCGATGCCCAGAGACTAGAAGACGACTCCCCTGCAGGACTCCGCCTTCAGATGCAGGAGCTGACCAAGAGCATTGCTGCCCTGGCCCGGACGGTGCGGTCCCTACAGGAGGCCCCCAAGGAGAAGATCCAGCTGGCCACCAGACCGGAGGATGTTCCTTGGATGCGACCGAGGAGGACCCCGCCGGCCAGAGGCCGGTCCAACGATCGCTTCCATGAGGATGGACGACCCATCTGCCGCCGCTGTCATCAGGTGGGCCACCTTGCAAGGTACTGTCCTTTAAACGAGCAACCCCTAGGGCAAAGGGCCAACCCCCAGGAATAGGACGGTCAGGCCCACAGCATTGGAGAGCCAAATACATTGGAGGGCGACCAGTTCTTCCTGTAGTGGTTGACGGCATCCCCCTGAATGCTTTGCTGGACACCGGTTCTCAGGTGACGACTATGCCTTATGTACTCTATAAACGGTATTGGGAGGACACTGATATTACTCGTGGCCCTGATGATGATTTCACCATAATAGCCAGTAATGGTCAGCCATTGCCACAAGTGGGGTATAAAGAGGCCACTATCAAAGTGGGGCGGGTGGAATTGAAAGCTCAGGGGATTGTGATTGTTGATATTGACCGCCGAGAATGTAATCCCATGATGACTATCGGTACCAATGTTATAGAAAATTGTCTTGCAGAAGTTATTGTTTTGTTGCAACAGGTAGCCGAAACCGCTGGCCACAGCGAACAACGTGCCCTGCAAAAAGAAATCAGAGCTCTGATGCAGAGACAGCAGGTAGAGCTGACTGGTGGTGAGATTGGCCGTGTCACTGTGAGTGATTCAAACCCCATTGCGATACCCCCCAGGAGTGAAATGTTAATATGGTGTCGGGCTGCCATAGGCCTCAGGAGAAAGGACTACCAGGCCTTGGTAGAACCCGTGTATTCAGACAATAGGCCTACTATTCTGACAGCCCGGGGGGTGGTCGACGTGCGCCAGGGGAGGGTGCCCGTACGTGTCCTCAATTGTGGGGAGGAAGAGGTTCATCTCACCAAGTATGCCACGCTCGCCAAACTGTTCACTGTCAACAATAGTGTGATAAGGACACCTGAACCCTTGGTCCCGTCAGGCATGACGGAGGACAATGGTTCTGCAGGGCACACGAAAGATTGGTGTCGGGAATTGCATGTGGGCACTGACTCCACCCCATCCCATCAGAAACAGGGGGCCTACAGGGTGGTTCACGAGTACGAGCAGGTATTTAGCAAACACCCCTTAGATTTTGGACAGGTGAAAGGGATCCAACACCATATCCCCACGGGAGATCACCGGCCCATAAAAGAGAGATACCGCCCTGTACCCCCAGCTCATTACCAGTGTGCCAAGGATATGTTACGAGAAATGAAGGAGGCTGGGGTGGTGAGAGACAGTTGTAGCCCCTGGGCAGCTCCATTAGTCCTGGTTAAAAAGAAGGATGGTACAATGAGGATGTGTGTTGATTATAGACAGTTGAATCGCATTACACATAAGGACGCATACCCACTGCCCAGGATAGAGGAGTCTCTGGCTGCCTTAAAATCTGCTAACTACTTCTCTACCTTAGATCTCACCAGTGGGTACTGGCAGGTTCCCGTGGCGGAGGTGGACAAAGAGAAGACGGCCTTCACGACACCGATGGGTCTCTGCGAATTCAACTACATGCCCTTTGGATTGTGCAATGCCCCGGGGACGTTCCAGAGGATGATGGAGTGCTGTCTGGGACACAAGAACTTTGAAACCGTGCTGCTGTATTTGGATGATGTCATTGTCTTCTCTAAGACCTACGAAGACCATTTGAAACACCTGGCTGAGGTGTTTGAAGCCCTGTCCAACTTTGGCTTAAAGGTGAAACCGTCCAAATGTCATCTGCTGAAACCTAAAGTGCAGTACCTGGGCCATGTGGTGAGCGCTGACGGAGTGGCCCCAGACCCCGACAAGGTCACGGTGATCCAGGATTGGCCGAAGCCCAGCAACCTCTACGAAGTCCGGCAATTCCTCGGGCTGGTAGGCTATTACCGGAGGTTCATTAAGGACTTCACCAAGAAGGCCGCGCCCTTGCAAGACCTGTTGGTGGGGCAATCAAAGAAGACCAAAGGGAAGAACACCCCATTTGATTGGAACGAGGGGCTGGAAGGGTCCTTCACTTGCTTGAAGTTGGCACTGACGGGAGAAGAGGTACTGGCCTACCCCGAATACGACCAACCGTTTGTGCTGTACACGGATGCCAGCAATGTAGGATTAGGAGCCGTGCTGTCCCAGGTCCAGAAGGGCAAGGAGAGGGTAATCGCTTACGCCAGCAGGAAACTTCGTCCCACGGAAAGGAACCCTGACAACTACAGTTCCTTTAAGCTGGAATTCCTTGCCATCGTCTGGGCCGTGACAGAGAGGTTCAAACACTACCTGGCCTCAGCGAAATTCACTGTCTTCACGGATAACAATCCGTTAACACATCTGGACACCGCCAAGCTCGGGGCCTTGGAACAGCGGTGGATGGCCCGGCTGTCCAACTACAACTTCACCATCAAGTACCGGGCAGGACACAAGAATGCAAATGCTGATGCCCTGTCTCGAATGCCCAATTTGCCGGAAGCAGAGGAAGACCCGGAGGCACTTGAAGAGGTGGAGCTGCCTGCATTCCATCGCCCCAAAGCCACTCAGAACTCCCATCATGTGAGGAACAGGCACAAGAACCAACCGGATGCCACGCTGAATCCCCTGCCCCATCACGGATGGGCGGAAACTCAGGATGGTGACCCCGCGGTCCGTCGGGTGAAAGAGCTCTTGACGCAGGCAGGGCTGCATCCCGTCCCAGATGATCTACAGGAGACCCAACAGCTGTGGAAGGGGAGAAGCAAACTGTTTATCCATGATGGCAAGCTGTGCCGGAGAAGCATCGACCCACGTACTCATGAATTGGTATGGCAGATAGTGGTGCCAAGGCGAGATGCGCCCATGGTTCTAGGAGCCTACCACGATGGAGCCGGACACTTCAGGTGGAGGAAGCTGGAGAGGCTACTCCGAGGGAGGTTCTATTGGATTGGCATGAAGAGAGCCATTGAGAAGTGGTGTCGAGAGTGCGGTCCATGTAGCCTACGCAGGAGGGACCGTGGCAGCCAGCGGGCTCCCTTGCAGCCTATCATCACCAAACGGCCGCTCGAACTGGTCGCGCTGGATCATGTGAAGCTGACACCTAGCCGGTCAGGCTATATCTACGCTCTTACCATCGTAGATCACTACTCCAGATTTTTGGTGGTTGTGCCTGTCAAGGATCTAACTGTTGTGAATTTGGATTCTGGGCTCCCCCGGTGGCTACTGGTGGAATTGAACTGGTGTCTTCATCTTCTCTGTTCACCTGTTCCCATCAAGATGTGGGAGTCGCTATATAACCTTGCTGCTCTGTTAGTTGCTTGCCGGTCAACAATGTTATCAGAAGCCTCTCTGTGCTTGTTCCTGCTCCTAGACAACTACTAGATAAGTTGGACTCTTGTCCATGTTTGTTTTTGCATTTTTGTTCCAGTTCACAGCTGTAGTTTCGTTACTGTGTCTGGAAAGCTCTTGTGAACAGGAATTGCCACTCTGGTGTTATGAGTTAATGCCAGAGTTTTAAAGTAATTTCTGGATGGTGTTTTGATAGGGTTTTTAGCTGACCATGAAAGTGTCCTTTCTGTCTTCTGCTATGTAGTAAGTGGACCTCAAATTTGCTAAACCTATTTTCATACTACGTTTGTTATTTCATCTTGATTCACCGCCAATACATGTGGGGGGCCTCTGTCTCCTTTCGGGGTATTTCTCTAGAGGTGAGCTAGGACTAATATTTTCCTCTGCTAGTTTTATTTAGTCCTCCGGCTGGTGCTGGGCATCTAGAATCATCGTAGGCATGCTACCCGGCCACTGCTAGTTGTGCGTTAGGTTTAGTTCATGGTCAGCTCAGTTTCCATCTTCCAAGAGCTAGTTCCTATATATGCTGATGCTATGATCTCTTGCCATTGAGATCATGACATCTAACGGCCAGGACTGCCGCCAAGGCCTTCCAGCAGTACTTTTGTAGGCCCCATGGCTACCCGGAGAAGGTACTGACCGATCAGGGACCAGCATTCGAAGCAGAAGTGTTCCAAGAGTTCTGCCAACTGTACGGGTGTAAGAAGATCAGAACCACACCGTACCATCCTCAAACCAATGGAATGTGCGAAAAGATGAACCAAGTGGTGATCGACTTATTGAAGACCTTGCCCATAGAGGAACGGAACCTGTGGCCGACAAAGTTGCCTGACTTGGTGGATATATACAATCACATCCCAGTAAATTCTACCAACTGCACTCCAGCGTACCTGATGCGAGGAAGGTCTAGCCAGTTACCCGTTGATCTGGACATGGGGGTCCTAGTCCCCGAAGATACCTCGCCGGATGCAGATTGGGATGCAGAAAGGCAGCGAAGGTACCGCAAAGTACAGGAGTGCGTGGAAAGAAGTCTTGCCCAGGCTAGGCAGAAACAAGAAAGGGACTACAACCAGCACGCTCCTGCGATTCCCCTGTCACCTGGTGAGCAAGTACTCAAACAAAAAAGGAGACTACACAAGCTCGATGACCAATGGGAAGCGGAACCATAAACCATCCTGCCATCCGATTTCGACAACACGAAGGTCTGTCTCATCAGCAAGGACAGAGGGGAGACCTCGACGGTGATATCCAGGGACCACCTTAAAGCCTGCCCTGATAAGCTGAGAGCGAAGGAAATGGATCCAGGAATCTCCCCACCTGAAGAAAAGGAGAAGATGATCCACACTGTCCTTGGTGACTTTCCCCAGTCCTGGACTCAGATAAATCAGGCCATCGTGGTACCCGTTCTAACGTTCCAACAGCCGGACCCACCAGAAACAATGGTGGTACCAGATCATCCGGCCCCGCAGCCTCAGCAAGCTCAGCAGATCCGATCTGAAGATGCCATGCCAACCGTTGAACCGGCAAGTCCTCCCTCTGCTATCGGCGAATCTGTCGTACCCACTGTTGGTAGCAGCAGCCCTGAGAGCTCTAGCCTGCCAGTGCTACCCAGACTCACTAGAAGTGTAGCCAGAAGACAGTGCACTACACCAGCGGTAGCAAGCATAGCGGGCCCTGTTAGGTCAATAGCGACCACTGCGCTGCGAAGGTCCACACGCAGCACTCAGAATCAAACTCCACTCCGCTACAAAACTTGGAGGTATTAATGAGGGCTGCTATTTAGTTGAAAATGTTTGTGTGCATATCTTCTGTTACAGGTTTTAAAAATGGACAGCGGAGTAATGGACAGTGAATTGCTCCAAAAACTTCTAAAAGGGGACCCCTTTGTTTACCCGGGGTCCCCGCTGTTTCAACTACTGAACTGAGAGTCATAAACTGTGCATGACCTAAATTTCACAATGTTCAAGAGTCCTCACCTCCCACAGAGGGAAGCAATATTATGTTTAATTGTGAATAATCTTTCAAAATGTTGTGTGTTTTCCTGTTAACATGTATTGTTGTTCTTATTTTCCCAGTCCGGGAGTACTGGATTTAACCGGGGGGGAGTGCAGCGCCCCAGAGTCCTGGTCGTTGCAGTAACGTCGCTCTGCCGCTAAGGGGAGTGATGTTACGTCTGATTGCACTAAAGGAGTTCACCTGATCAGGTAACACTCACATTACACTTCACACTCCGGCCACCAGGGGGAGTGGTTCTATCTAGTAGGCCACTCCTCACACTCTGGTAAAACTGGGGGTTGGACAGGAAGACAGAGAGAAGTAACTGGGAAGAGCCAGTGAGAGGACCTGTCAGGGATGGGATCCTGGCAGACTCCTAAGAATAGCACAAACCAGTGAGCAACGGGGACACAGCAAAGAAGTGATAGAACCAGAAGGAGTCATGCTGTAAGATCTAGGCAACATCCTTCTGAGGGGCAACAGTCGGTGGCCGGAACGCCGAGCAAGTAAGAGACTACAAGCATTACTTCAAACCACGGCCGGACAGCCAATCATAGGTTGGGTGTCTCACTAAAACACCTAAGCAGACAACGGAGGCAGCTGTGGGAGAGGGGCGACTCTAGAGTCCCAGAAGAACTCCAGGCCTACCCCTTCATACGGGTGCGTCCTAGCCATATCTTCTGGGGGACGGAGAGAACGAGCATCAGAGACAGACAGAAGCAGTTGTGAGGACTATCCTGGGGTGCTCAGCAGGGAAGGACTACAACACACAGGCGCTAGAAGGTAGATGCTGATTCCCACCTGTGAAGGGGACTCCTGATGTGCCTTCGGACCGGCCGGTCTCAGACAGCCCGGTTAACAGCGCCCTGGATTGGACACCTGAAGCCTTCAGTAAAGAGGTAAAGAGACTGCAACCTGGTGTCCTCGTTATTTACTGCACCGCACCACCACCATCATCCACAGCCTATTATTTGGGGCGCCCCTCAGCAGGGTCACGGACCGGGCCTAGCCACCGTGACAACCCCAGAGCAGAGACTCAGAGGCCCGGTACCGGGTACCCCTCGGCCCTGCGGCAGTGGGGGCGCTTCACTTGCAGAAACGGCTTCTTTTGCATCAATCTCCCATACAGCTTCTCCTTGTGCAAAGTGCGTTGTATAGTTGACCGATGCACAGTGACACCATCTGCAGCAAGATGATGCTGCAGATCTCTGGAGGTGGCCTGAGGATTGTCCTTGACTGATCTCACCATTCTTCTTCTCTGCCTTTCTGATGTTTTTCTTGGCCTGCCACTTCTGGCCTTAACAAGAACTGTACCTGTGTTCTTTCATTTCCTTACTATGTTCCTCACAGTGGAAATTGACAGGTTAAATCTCTGAGACAGCTTTTTGTATCCTTCCCCTTAACAACTATGTTGAATAATCTTTGTTTTCAGATCATGTGACAGTTGTTTTGAGGAGCCCATGATGTCACTCTTCAGAGGAGATTCAAACAGGAGAACAACTTGCAAGTGGCCACTTTAAGTAGCTTTTCTCATGATTGCATACACCTAGCTATGAAGTTCAAAGCTCAATGAGGTTACAAAACCAAAAAAAGTGCTTTAGTAAGTCAGTAAAAAGTAGGTAGGAGTATTTAAAACAAGAAAATGATAAGGGTGCCCATACTTATGCACCTGTCAAATTTTGTTTGAATGCAGATTGCACATATTCTGTTAGTACAATAAACCTAATTTCAAGGCAGAAACATTACTGTGTCCAACAGTTATTAGATCTATGAAACTGAAAGAGCTGTTGCAAAAAAAACAATTTTTATAAAACATTAAGCTTAAGATTAATAGGGGTGCCCAAACTTTTTCATATAACTGTATATCTAGTCAAATTAAGAAGTAAAATTCCTTGGAAACTAGAAATTCATTCATGCTTTAAAGGTCAACATGATACTAGAAAATATCATTCTAAGCAAAAGACTAAAACAACTGAGCCTTGGCAAATTTCTTTCATACTGACATGCTATATATTGTGATAGTGTCTGTTGTACTAAAATGAAGTGCTTTTCACTTAACCAAACACAATTACTTACAATGAAGGTTGGGAATGTAAATCAGGCATCCAATAAAATGCAGATATGAAAGATATCATTTGAATCAATCCCAATTCTAATTAATTGAAAAGAAGGCTCCACACTTTTTTCAATTTTGTATGTGACTTTCCATACTAAAAGATATACTAAAATATTTCTGTTTTCTCACTAACCAATATAGCTTATACCATAGGTTGATAGTCCTTGTTCTTTTAAAGCGCACTTGTAAGCTTTAGTTCATAAACTGAGGATGAGTCAACTACATCATATCAATATTATTTTTGTTTAAAGGAAATGTGTCAGTAGAAAGTGACCTATTGTTTAAATCTTTTTTTATGTTTCATGATTTTTTAAACAATTCTTGGCAATTTTTGTTTTTTTGTATCACAATCTTTGATACAAATAGGATTCTTTTATTTTCACATTGACCTGTAAAATGTTTTTAGTCTAATACTTCTTGTTATTTCAAAAAAATCATCATGTACATTAGCAGCAAAAGAGTGACTATGACCATTTATATTGTATTGAAGCATCCAATGCGCATGTTCAATTGTGAAGGGAGTGGCAGCAGGGGAACTGTAACAACCCCTTATGTGAATGGTGACTCCTATATAATCATCTGCATATTGAGTTGTTACCTGTGACTGTAATCCTGCCTCTGATGATAAAGAGCCTGCTGAAAAGTCATCCTAAATGGATTGGAAGCTAAAACAGCCCCAGTGGCCAGAGTGAAAATTGCAAGATTTGTAATTATGTTTTTAATAAAGATTGTGATATGAAAAAATTGCCATTTTTTAAATAGATACAATACAGACCAAAAGTTTGGACATACCTTCTCATTTAAAGATTTTTCTGTATTTTCATGACTATGAAAATTGTAAATTAACACTGAAGGCATCAAAACTATGAATTAACACATGTGAATTACATACTTAACAAAAAAGTGTGAAACCACTGAAAATATGTCTTATATTCTAAGTTCTTCAAAGTAGCCACCTTTTGCTTTGATTACTGCTTTGCACACTCTTGGCATTCTCTTGATGAGCTTCAAGAGGTAGTCACCGGGAATAATCTTCCAACAATCTTGAAGGAGTTCCTACAGATGCTTTGCACTTGTTGGCTCTTTTGCCTTCACTCTGCGGTCCAGCTCACCCCAAACCATCTCGATTGGGTTCAGGTCTGGTGACTGTGGAGGCCGTGTCATCTGGCGTAGCACACCATCACTCTCCTTCTTGGTCAAAAAGCCCTTACACAGCCTGGAGGTTTGTTTGGGGTCATTGTCCTGTTGAAAAATAAATGATGGTCCAGCTAAACGCAAACCGGATGGAATAGCATGTTGCTGCAAGATGCTGTGGTAGCCATGCTGGTTCAGTAAGCCTTCAATTTTGAATAAATCCCCAACAGTGTCACCAGCAAACCACCCCCACACCATAACACCTCCTCCTCCATGCTTCACGTTGGGAACCAGGCATGTAGAGTCCATCCGTTCACCTTTTCTGCATCACACAAAGAAATGGTGGTTGGAACCAAAGATCTCAAATTTGGACTCATCAGACCAAACCACAGATTTCCACTGGTCTAATGTCCATTCCTTGTGTTCTTTAGCCCAAACAAGTCTCTTCTGCTTGTTACCATGAAGGCCTGTTGCACAAGGTCTCCTCTTAACAGATGTTGTAGAGATGTGTCTGCTGCTAGAACTCTGTGTGGCATAGACCTGGTCTCTAATCTGAACTGCTGTTAACCTGTGATTTCTGAGGCTGGTGACTTGGATAAACTTATCCTCAGAAGCAGAGGTGACTCTTTGTCTTCCTTTCCTGGGGCGGTCCTTATGTGAGCCCGTTTCTTTGCGGCGCTTGATGGTTTTTGCCACTGCACTTGGGGACACTTTCAAAGTTTTCCCAATTTTTTGGACTGACCTTCATATCTTAAAGTAATGATGGCCACTCGTTTTTCTTTACTTAGAATTTGTATTATGGCAAGAAAAAAAACAGCTAACAGTCTATTCAGTAGGAATATCAGCTGTGTATCCACCACACTTCTGCACAACACAACTGATGGTCCCATCACCATTTATAAGGCAAGAAATCCCACTTATTAAACCTGACAGGGCACACCTGTGAAGGGAAAACCATTCCCGGTGACTACCTCTTGAAGCTCATCAAGAGAATGCCAAGAGTGTGCAAAGCAGTCATCAAAGCAAAAAGTGGCTACTTTGAAGAACCTAGAACCTAGACATAATTTCAGTTGTTTCACACTTTTTTGTTAAGTATATAATTCCACATGTGTTAATTCATAGTTTTGATGCCTTCAGTGTGAATGTACAACTTTCATAGTCATGAAAATACAGAAAAATACAGAAAAAAATTTAAATGAGGTGTGTCCAAACTTTTGGTCTGTACTGTATATACATATATATATATATATATATATATATATATATATATATATAATATATATATATATATATATATATATAGAGAGAGAGAGAGAGAGAGAGAGAGAGAGAGAGAGAAAAAACCAACCAGCACCCCTAATGTGACCACGTGCAAAGCTGCAAGCTGCATCATATAGACAAAAAAACACAGCAGCACATGTACATGAATCTAGACCATGTGAAAACACAGACAAATATTCAATATGAATTATACTTCAAAAATATTTTTTTACAAATTTTTTCCAAAAATTTTTTTTTCATAAAACTTACAGTAATGAAGATTCTTAGCGCATAAATTGGCCAATTCATGTGTGCCCATCAACCACGGCAAGGTGATTTCCCTCTGATGGGTCCTACTCTACCGTACATGCCACTCTTGAGCCACCAGCCTACAACTATGGACAAAACATGTCACTCTGGGCTAAACCTACAATTTATGAGCAGGTAGAGCTGATTACCGCCACCTGCAAGGTCAATGGGAGGAGTGCAAGATCAGTATGGATGCAGCCACATCCAATAACTAAATAGAGAAAAAAAAACAACCAGCACCCCTAATGTGAACACGTGCAAAGCTGCAAGCTGCATCATATAGACAAAAAAACACAGCAGCACATGTACATGAATCTAGGCCATGTGAAAACACAGACAAATATTCAATATGAATTATACTTCAAAATTATTTTTTTACAAATTTTTTTCAAAAATTTTTTTTTCATAAAACTTACAGTAATGAAGATTATTAGCGCATAAATTGGCCAATTCATGTGTGCCCATCAACCACGGCAAGGTGATCTCCCTCTGATGGGTCCTACTCTACCGTACATGCCACTCTTGGGCCACCAGCCTACAACTATGGACAAAACATGTCACTCTGGGCTAAACCTACAATTTATGGGCAGGTAGAGCTGATTACCGCCACCTGCAAGGTCAATGGGAGGAGTGCAAGATCAGTATGGATGCAGCCACATCCAATAACTAAATAGAGAAAAAAAAACAACCAGCACCCCTAATGTAAACACGTGCAAAGCTGCAAGCTGCATCATATAGACAAAAAAACACAGCAGCACATGTACATGAATCTAGGCCATGTGAAAACACAGACAAATATTCAATATGAATTATACTTCAAAATTATTCTTTTACAAATATTTTTCCCAAAATTTTTTTTCATAAAACTTACAGTAATGAAGATTCTTAGTGCATAAATTGGCCAATTCATGTGTGCCCATCAACCACGGCAAGGTGATCTCCCTCTGATGGGTCCTACTCTACCGTACATGCCACTCTTGGGCCACCAGCCTACAACTATGGACAAAACATGTCACTCTGGGCTAAACCTACAATTTATGGGCAGGTAGAGCTGATTACCGCCACCTGCAAGGTCAATGGGAGGAGTGCAAGATCAGTATGGATGCAGCCACATCCAATAACTAAATAGAGAAAAAAACCAACCAGCACCCCTAATGTAGGACCCATCAGAGAAAGATCACCTTGCCGTGGTTGATGGGCACACATGAATTGGCCAATTTATGCGCTAAGATTCCTCATTACTGTAAGTTTTATGAAAAAAAAAATTTGAAAAAAATTTTGAAAAAAATATTTTTGAAGTATAATTCATATTGAATATTTGTCTGTGTTTTCACATGGCCTAGATTCATGTACATGTGCTGATGTGTTTTTTGTCTATATATATATATATATATATATATATATATATATATATATATTCACACATATACAGTGGGGGAATAAGTATTTGATCCCTTGCTGATTTTGTAAGTTTGCCCACTGACAAAGACATGAATAGTCTATAATTTTAAGGGTAGGTTAATTTTGACATTGAGAGATGGAATAAGTGTTTGATTCCTCTGGCAACACAAGGCTTAATACTTGGTGGCAAAACCCTTGTTGGCAAGCACAGCAGTCAAACTTTTTTTGTAGTTAATGATGAGATTTGCACACATGTCATGAAGAATTTTGGTCCACTCCTCTTTGCAGATGATCTCTAAATCGTTAAGATTTTGAGGCTGTCACTTGAGAACTCGAACTTCAACTCCCTCCATAAGTTTTCTATGGGATTAAGGTCTGTAGACTGGCTAGACCACTCCATGACATTAATGTACTTCTTTTTGAGCCACTCCTATGTTGCCTTGGCTGTATGTTTTGGGTCATTGTCTTGCTGGAAGACCCAGCCACGACACATTTTTAGTGTCTAAGCGGAAGGAAGGAGGTTGTCAGTCAAGATTTTCCAGTACATGCCTCCATCCATTGTGCCATTGATGCAGTGAAGTAGTCCTGTGCCCTTAGCAAAGAAACATCCCCAAAACATAGTGTTTCCACCTCCATGCTTGACAGTGGGGACGGTGTTCTTTGGGTCATAGGCAGCATTTCTCTTCCTCCAAACACGGCGAGTTGAGTTAATACCAAAGACCTCAATTTTTGTCTCATCTGACCACAGCACCTCCTCCCAATCACTCACAGAATCATCCAGGTGTTAATTGGCAAACTTCAGACTGGCCTGCACATCTGCTTTCTTAAGCAGGGGGACCTTTGGGCACTGCAGGGTTTTAAACCTTTACGGTGTAATGTGTTACCAATGGTTTTCTTGGTGACTGTGGTCCCAGCTGCCTTGAGATCATTAACAAGTTCCACCATGTATTTTTAGGCTGATCTCTCACCTTTCTCATGATCAAGGACACCCCATGCAGTGAGATTTTGCATGGTGTCCCAGATCGATGTTGATTGACAGTAATTTTGTATTTCTTCCATTTTCTTACTATTGCACCAACAGTTGTCTCCTTCTCACCCAGCATCTTACTTATGGTTTTGTAGCCCATTCCAGCTTTGTGCAGGTCTATGATCTTGTCCCTAAAGGCACAGATGATTGGCCTCGGGGAGACCAAAGCATCCAACACCGCGGAGACACCATCACATGTTTCTCAACGCAGTGATCCAGAACACTGCCCCCATCCCTTATGGGAAATATGCAAACGCATGTAGGATAGCTGCGGAGACACCATCACATGTTTCTCAACGCAAGCAGTGAATAGCCAGACCTTTCCCCGGGAAGGAACAACCACGGGAAGGGCAGCATCCAATAAAGGAAACATCCAATACAGGAAAACCACCTATGCCAAGCATGGTATCCATCCACAGACAGCTTTTTTTTTTTTTTCCCCTCAGATGGGAAGTTCCACAGTCAGGTAACCAAAACTATAAGGAACTCATCTCCCAAAACAGCGTGCCACACACTTAGTGCCACCGCCATTCCCATCATCATTGGAAAACACACAAAAAATGTTTTAATTAACAACCAAAAACCACTTCAAGATACATTAACAAAATGTTTCCACTTTTTAGTCTTCCAAATTCCCTCTGCATCCACCTCCCCTCTCCTCCTCTGATCACACACAAAGCAAAAATACAATTTTCCCAAAATAATTTTTATACAGTTTTTAACCTCAATATCCTTCCTTTTAAACACATACACATTCCTCACATCCCACAAAACCTCTTTTATACATGCCATCATCAACCACAATACTCTCTCCTTCTCCCCACACATACCCAATCCAAACATAAAGAGCTCAAAAGACAACAGATTCACCTCACACAGCTCCTTACACAAACGACCCAGACCTGCAATCACACTTCTAGCATACTGACAATTCCAAAACAAATGCACCACACTCTCACTCCCACCACATCCACTCCTCGGACACCTCTCACTCCTCACTAAACCCCGATTTTTGAGAAACTCCCTCACCGGCAACACCCCATGCAATGACTGCCATACAATCTCACTCTGCCTATTTGTCATACCATTCACACGTACCTTCTTCCATACTTTCTGCACATCATCCCCTCTTACCATTTTAAAATCTGGCAAGAACAGCCTATGGGCTCGTCCTACAATAATGTCACATTCCATCTCTTTACACTCAATCATCTTATATACAGCTTTCTTCTTTTCTAACAATCTCACATCCACATCACAAAGTTCATACTTCACTAGAAATTTGTAAACCCACACATACCACACAGGAACCTCAAAAGCCACTGGGCTCCTAAGATCTCTTTCACGCCATTTCAAACGAAACAAGAAATTTCCAAACAAAAACCTGCACATACATGCATACTTCCCATCCATCCTAATCACACCTAGTACAAACACCATAATATTCACGCCGAAAAAAACATTCAAATTTGGGAAACCCAGTCCCCCCTTATCCAAACTCTTCATAACAATCTCTCTCCTCGCACGCTCCATACATGAACCCCAAAAAAAGACAAACAAAACCCTATTTAATCTTCTGATACACATGCAGCTTGGTGGAAACACCATCGCAACATACAAAAAAATAGGTAACACAACACTCTTAATAACTAAAATTTTACCAAAAAACGTAAGATCCCTCAAACTCCAAAAATTTAACTTACGCTCCACTCTCTCTCTCACATCCACCCAGCTTTCCTCTCCATCCAATTTCTCTGAAAATTTCACACCCAAAACCTTTATCGATCCACTCACCACATTCACTCCAACATCATCGCTCAGACTCCTTCCCCCAAAATTCTTACACTCACTCTTCTCCCAATTCACTTTAAAAGCAGATGCTCCACAAAAAATAGAAACCAACAACTTCACACGCCGCACCGAACACTCTGAATCACACAGCACACACACATCATCCATATAGCCACTCATCTTCCATTCTCTCCCCCCACCCCCGGGTACTTGCACACCCCGAATCACCTTATCTTTTCTTAACAAACATAACAAAGGCTCAATTGCGCAAATAAAAACGATAGGGGACAAAGGACACCCCTGCTGAACACCCGAAAATACATTTACTCTCCTCCCCACATTTCCATTCAACAACACACAACTGTAAATATTCTTATACAAACTTCTCACTCTCTCAACAAACTCAGAAGGAAAACCCATCTTCACCAACACACTAAACAAAAAACCATGCGCCAATCTATCATACGCCTTCTCAAAATCCAAACTCAACACATACACCCCTTTCTTACGATTCATGCAGTCCCACAAACAATCTCTCAACATACACAAACTTCCATGTATTCGTCTTCCAGGTACCGCACAACATTGCTCCTCACCCACCACACTCCCAACCACACCACGCATCCTGTTAGCCAAAAGTTTCGCATAAATCTTATAATCACAATTCAGCAATGTGATCGGCCTCCAATTTTTTAGATTTTTCAAATCACCTTTTTTTGGCAATAACACAACCACCCCTGCACGCATACCATTTGCCACCTCTGCATTCGCCCACATATACTTACATACATCCACAAAATCCTTCCCAATCACATCCCACATCACACGATAAAATTCCACCGGTAGACCATCCTCCCCCGGTGTTTTATTCAGCGCCATACTGCACACCACCTTCCATACTTCTTCACCCGTCACCTCACCCATCAAACTTTCCCTTTCTATCCTATTCAAACTATTTTCCAAAACACTCAACACCTCACCCTCCAAACCTTCATCCCTCCATTTCACAGCATACAAATCATCATAAAACTTTGCCACTTCCTCACACAAGTCCGCGCCACTAACTTCATTTCCATCCATCCCATTCAAAACACTCATACTCTGTCTCTTCCCAAAAACTTTCTTAAAGAAAAACCGCGAACACTTCTCATTCTTCTCCAAATTCTCTAATTTGGCCCTATACACAATACTCCTCCCTCTTTCTAACAAAAAATCATTCACTTCTTTTTTCACTTTCACTAAATCTTCACTCACATCCATCCCTCCCGCCCTCAACTTATACAACAAACTCAATCTTGCATTTAAAAAAACAAACCTTTCTCTCTTTGCAGCCGCACACTTGTACCCGAGTTTTTTAAAAAAACTCTTGGTTCTCCATTTAACCCAATCCCACCATTCACACACATTTCTGAAATCACTCCTGCACCCACACCACTCTGCATAATGTCTTTCATATTCCTCTCTCACCCCCCCTCCTTCCAGCAAACTCACATTCAACTTCCACACACCTTTCCCAGCCACCTCATTAACATGCAAATCCAATTCACACTTCATACACACATGATCCGAAAAAAACACCCTCTCCTGTGCATAACTAACAGGAATCAGATTTTTTGAAACAAAACAATAGTCCAATCTAGACTCCACCCTCCCACTGTCAGAAAAAAACGTATTTAACAACGGAGTTATCTTGCATGCCCGCTGCATATCTTTTAAACCAAAATCACTCACCATATCCATTAACACTTTCCCTGATGCATCGACATTCACACTTCCCACATCACAGTTCATATCACCCACTATCACAACAGGCACTCTTCCTGGAATAAAAAACTTAATTTTTTCAAATAAAACTCTACGCTCCTGTTTATCCACAGGCGCATATACATTAATAACGCAAAAACGAACATTTCTAAACTCAAAATTAGCCAACACACACCTTCCAACCTCAATCACCATATAGTCACACAAACTCACATCATTTCCCTTCACCAAAAAACCCACACCATCATTTTTATTACAGGCACTCCCTGACCACACAGACGCACCATGAGGCCATTCACTCCCCTTCACACCATCCACAATCCCACACTCCTGCAGACAAAAAATTCCTGCATTCTGGGTTGCAAAAAAATCCAAAATGGCTGCCCGCCGCCACCTGCTTTTAAAGACCCTCACATTTTGTGATATGAGTACAAAACCCATCACATACACAAAAAAATACTAAAAAAAACAACCTACGAACATGACATTACTCAACTTACATGAAAAACAAACCAAAAGGAAAATAAAATTAAAAAAAAAAAAATTTAAAGGCAAATGCTATATACAAAATCACCTAGCTACTGAAATAATAGCACATATCTACACAGCACCGCCACTGTCCTCCTCCACCATCTGCGCTGAGCAGCTTTCAGAGCCGCTGACCTCCATACACTCCTCCACACGCGCCTTCTTCTGCCCAGCCTTCCTCTGGGGCCCTCCACCTTCATCACAGATTTCCCCACCACCCTCCCTGGGACACTTTCGACCTCCAGGCTCCTCTTCTGAGGAAAAAACGCCAATGCTTTCTGGATCAGAATCAACAATCAACGACGCAGCCATCTCCTCCGCCCCAGAAGTGTCAAAATCCATCAAACCACCCAACTCCTCATCTTTGGTAACTGGGGCCTCCTTTTTTTTCTTTTTATTTTTAACCATAGCACGCTCTTCTTGCTTTGCGGCTCTCCAGAATAACTTGTCTTCCAGCTCCTCCTTCCTCCTTTCAGCCTCCTTGTCCTCCTGCCGTCTATCCCGCCGCCTCTCAACCATGGAGGGCGGAATTACCTCAGCGCTTTGCTGCGCAGATGCCTCGCTTTCCTCCCGCTTCCTCTCCTCCCTTTTCTTAACCTCCTCCTCTCTCTTTTTTTCCTCCTGCCTCCGCTCCTCCTTACGTTTTTTTTCTTCCTCCTCCCGCCTCTCCTCCTCTCTAGTTGGCCTCCTTGGCACACCATATGGACAGTCCTTATACAGGTGCCCTGTATTACCACACTGGTCACATTCACGTGGCATCGGACACTGAGCCGCTGCATGGCCTTCTTGCTTGCAGTTACGACAAACCATGCCTTTCTCACACGTATTCTGTAAGTGCCCAAATTGGAAACACTTCCTGCAGTATAGAGGCTGCCCTGCATATGACAGAAAGCCCCTATGACCCGCCACTGAAAAGTTCGCCGGGGGATGGGTGAAACCTCCCAAACAGCTTGGGTCTTTCCTCAGTTTCACACGAAACACATATTTACAATTAAAAATGCCCAAACAATTTCTCTGTTTCTCTCCACTTTTCACATATTCACAGTACCGAGCCAGGAACTGCTCCAGCAGCCTTACTTCTGTGTAAGGATTATACACGGTAACAGTCACAATTTTCTCCATGAGCCCAAACAGAGGCTCCACCCGCACTCCCCCCAGGCAGGGATCACCATCATGGCTTCTTAACCACTCGAAGACAGTTAGACAGCAAGGCTCACTCACAAAGGTAACGTCATATATACCTTGGTTGTGAAATTCATTCACACTGAAAATGTCAGTCCGATGAGCTCCAGCCTTTCCCTCCAGCAGGTCACGAACCACATACACCACGTTGTTTTTGGCACCATCCTCCACGACCACACGAATCGTATTCTTGATAAACATCTTCAGTCTTCACTGCCGATACGAATATCGCAGATGAAAATTAGCAGCACGCTGCAAAGAAATACTCGCACCCTCTGACTGCGACACAAGATCGCAGCCAAAAGGCCAAGAGACACTCCTACCCACAGACAGCTGTTTCGGGGTGTTTGCCCCTCATCAGTGTGGAGTAGGAATCTGGCTATTAGGAGCAGTGCCTAGTAAAAGGCTGTAAAGGCACAGATGATTGGCCTCGGGGAGACCAAAGCATCCAACACCGCGGAGACACCATCACGTGTTTCTCAACGCAGTGATCCAGAACACTGCCCCCATCCCTTATGGGAAATATGCAAACGCATGTAGGATAGCTGCGGAGACACCATCACGTGTTTCTCAACGCAAGCAGTGAATAGCCAGACCTTTCCCCGGGAAGGAACAACCACGGGAAGGGCAGCATCCAATAAAGGAAACATCCAATACAGGAAAACCACCTATGCCAAGCATGGTATCCATCCACAGACAGCTGTTTCGGGGTGTTTGCCCCTCATCAGTGTGGAGTAGGAATCTGGCTATTAGGAGCAGTGCCTAGTAAAAGGCTGTAAAAGCACAGATAATTGGCCTCGGGGAGACCAAAGCATCCAACACCGCGGAGACACCATCACGTGTTTCTCAACGCAGTGATCCAGAACACTGCCCCCATCCCTTATGGGAAATATGCAAACGCATGTAGGATAGCTGCGGAGACACCATCACGTGTTTCTCAACGCAAGCAGTGAATAGCCAGACCTTTCCCCGGGAAGGAACAACCACGGGAAGGGCAGCATCCAATAAAGGAAACATCCAATACAGGAAAACCACCTATGCCAAGCATGGTATCCATCCACAGACCGCTGTTTCGGGGTGTTTGCCCCTCATCAGTGTGGAGTAGGAATCTGGCTATTAGGAGCAGTGCCTAGTAAAAGGCTGTAAAGGCACAGATGATTGGCCTCGGGGAGACCAAAGCATCCAACACCGCGGAGACACCATCACGTGTTTCTCAACGCAGTGATCCAGAACACTGCCCCCATCCCTTATGGGAAATATGCAAACGCATGTAGGATAGCTGCGGAGACACCATCACGTGTTTCTCAACGCAAGCAGTGAATAGCCAGACCTTTCCCCGGGAAGGAACAACCACGGGAAGGGCAGCATCCAATAAAGGAAACATCCAATACAGGAAAACCACCTATGCCAAACATGGTATCCATCCACAGACAGCTGTTTCGGGGTGTTTGCCCCTCATCAGTGTGGAGTAGGAATCTGGCTATTAGGAGCAGTGCCTAGTAAAAGGCTGTAAAGGCACAGATGATTGGCCTCGGGGAGACCAAAGCATCCAACACCGCGGAGACACCATCACGTGTTTCTCAACGCAGTGATCCAGAACACTGCCCCATCCCTTATGGGAAATATGCAAACGCATGTAGGATAGCTGCGGAGACACCATCACGTGTTTCTCAACGCAAGCAGTGAATAGCCAGACCTTTCCCCGGGAAGGAACAACCACGGGAAGGGCAGCATCCAATAAAGGAAACATCCAATACAGGAAAACCACCTATGCCAAGCATGGTATCCATCCACAGACAGCTTTTTTTTTTTTTTTTTTTTTTTTTTTTTCCCCTCAGATGGGAAGTTCCACAGTCAGGTAACCAAAACTATAAGGAACTCATCTCCCAAAACAGCGTGCCACACACTTAGTGCCACCGCCATTCCCATCATCATTGGAAAACACACAAAAATTGTTTTAATTAACAACCAAAAACCACTTCAAGATACATTAACAAAATGTTTCCACTTTTTAGTCTTCCAAATTCCCTCTGCATCCACCTCCCCTCTCCTCCTCTGATCACACACAAAGCAAAAATACAATTTTCCCAAAATAATTTTTATACAGTTTTTAACCTCAATATCCTTCCTTTTAAACACATACACATTCCTCACATCCCACAAAACCTCTTTTATACATGTCATCATCAACCACAATACTCTCTCCTTCTCCCCACACATACCCAATCCAAACATAAAGAGCTCAAAAGACAACAGATTCACCTCACACAACTCCTTACACAAACGACCCAGACCTGCAATCACACTTCTAGCATACTGACAATTCCAAAACAAATGCACCACACTCTCACTCCCACCACATCCACTCCTCGGACACCTCTCACTCCTCACTAAACCCCGATTTTTCAGAAACTCCCTCACTGGCAACACCCCATGCAATGACTGCCATACAATCTCACTCTGCCTATTTGTCATACCATTCACATGTACCTTCTTCCATACTTTCTGCACATCATCCCCTCTTACCATTTTAAAA